>NC_136634.1:29540843-29898343 GCF_949748355.1 Melanostigma gelatinosum | reverse complement strand
CTAGAGGCCTTTGTGTCCGAGCAAGCACTGGAGGGGTTTTAAGACTCTGAAGCAGATTAAATGGCAACAGATTCCATCTCAATCCATAATCCCATCGCTGTTGTTCTGCAGCAGATGACTGTCTTTGGTCTTCTTCTATGACACACTGAGCGACGGCCTTGGGAGCATCTTTAAGCACGGCTGTGTGCTGTATTGACAGGGATGATCGGGGTCCGATTGAGAAGGTTTAAAGGTTTATTCCATTCCAGATGTGACTCAAAGGACAACCACTCAACCAACTGGTTGGAGACCTGAGACCTGACTTAGACTTCAATTAAATGTATTTTTGTACTGCCCAAAATCACAAGTCTGCCTCAGAGGGCTTTACAATCGGCACACATACGACAGATCCCAGGACCCTCACACTTGTGACCAAAGACTTGAGACTAGACTTGGACTTGCCCCTCAAAGACTTGAGACTTGACTCAGACTCTAGCTCAAAGACTTGAGACTGGACTTGGACTTGCCCCTCAAAGACTTGAGACCTGACTTGGACTTACCCCTCAGATATTTGAGACTGGACTAGGATTGTAGCTCAAAGACTTAATACTTGACTTGGATTTGCATTAAATGACTTGTGAGCATCTTCACTGGCTGCTGTCTGCAGCGTTCTTCCTTAATGCAGGACCAATTTCAAAAATAGTTTTCCCCATTAGTCACTTAAGAGGGGAAAATAAGGCCCGGGTTGAAAAATACCGAAGTTACCCTTAGCCTGAAAACTGACTGAAACCTATGACGACTGGACAAACCACACGGAAAGATATTTTCTTTTGTAGTCAGAAAGCAGCATACACTTTACGACTTTTGCAACATGAAATACAGTAATATCTTGACAGACGTAGCGTCCGATTGATTCCTATTCTATCCATTTCAATCATTTGTTTATTTATTTTACCTTTATTTAAGTCAATTGAGAACCAGTTCTCATTTACAACCAGAAAATGCATTTCCTGCTGAAAATGCGTTGGAATGCTGAAAGCTGAAATGAATCTCAAAAACATTGCTGAAAATAGATATCCAATTTTAAAAACAATTGCAAAAAGCTTAATAATTCAAAAAGTTGAAAGAGTACAAATATGAAGTCATATCACCCCTCTCCTCAAAGAGCTGAACATTTTGATATTCGAACGGTTTCTGTAGCTTAAAAGAATTCCAGCGGTAGTGATATTTGGTGTAGTAGTAGAAGTTGTAGTAGAAGTATTATTAGCAGTATAAGTATCAGTAGCATTTGAATAAGTACTAGTTGTAGCAGTAGTAATATTTCTAGTTGCAGTAGTAGTAGAAGTTGTGGTCAAAGTATTAGTAATTAGAATAAGTAGTAGAAGTAGTCGTAGTAATAGCTGTAGTAGTGGTCGTAGTATTTTATATAACAGTAGTAGTAGTATAATAAGTAGTAGTAGTAGTAGTAGTAAAGTCAGTTTTTGAAGTAGCAGTAGTACTAGTAGCAGTCGTACTAATAGCTGTAGTAGTATTAGTACTGGTTATTAGTACTGGTAGTAGCAGGAATAGCAGTATTAGCAGTTGTGGTATTAGTAATAATAGTAGTGGTAGTAATAGCAGTAGTGGGAGGAATAATATTTATGGTAGCAGTAATAGCAGTAGGAGTAGTAGTAATAGTAGCAACAGCAAAAGTTGAAGTAGTAGTAGTAGTAGTAGTAGTAGTAGTAATACTAGAAATATTAGCAGTAGTAGTAGTTGTCGCAGTATTAGTAAGAGCATTCATTATTTCAACAAAAAAGCCTAATTTTGAGCTAACCGTTTAAATACAGTTAATCCATGAGGCTTTTATTTTGAAAGGGTGGGACTGGGTGGGGGAGGGAGGGGTAGAGGAGACATAATCATCATGTTTGACACACATAAACAGAGGTTATTAAATGACAGGCTCATCACAAGCATTTCAGTTTGGATTCATTCTGTGGGGCTTTTATTTTAAAATGGCGTGTGTGTGTGGAGGAGGGGGGAAAGATATAGAAATGGGGTACCGTGTTCTGTGGAAGATGTTTTTGAAGCAAAATTTAACATTGGTCTCTATGAAGAGTGAAGATTGTGGACACAAATGTTTTTTTCACAAGAATCTCAAGCTGCTCTTCACTCTAGCGGTGACATCGTGCACTCTAAGCTGTGCAATACACACCCATTATAAAGTCAGAAAAGGGCTGAAAATCATAAAAGTTAAATTGCTGCAGTTCCAAAAGTTTAAAAGATAGAAGAAAGCTGAATTATGCGGCAATAGTTCAGGGTTGTCTCAACATTTGAAAGTTGAAATGGTGTCTGTAGCTGAAAGTATGAGGAAGTTGAAGGATTTGAAAGTTGAAGAAGTTTAAGAGGATTTGAAAATCTTCTCCATAGAAACCCATTCAAAAAAAAGTTGCAAAAAGCTTAATAATTAAAAAAGTTTAAAGGTTAGAAATAGAAAAAGTCATAGCAGAGATGAGCTGAACATTTTGATAGTTGAACGGTTTCTGTAGCTCTAAAAGTCTCTAAGACCTGAATGATTGTATGAGAGAGAGACACAGACAGAGAGAGAGAGAGAGAGAGAGAGAGAGAGAGAGAGCAAGAGAGGAAAGAATTAGTGAGAGACAGAGAGAGGAAAGAATTAGTGAGAGAGAGAGAGAGAGAGAGAGAGGAAAGAATTAGTGAGAGAGAGAGAGGAGAGAATTAGTGAGTGAGAGAGAGAGAGAGAGAGAAGAAAGAATTAGTGAGAGAGAGAGGCAGAGAGAGAGAGAGAGAGAGAGAGCGAGAGAGAGGAAAGAATGAGAGAGAGAGAGAGGCTCTGATATCTCTGGCAACTTTCTCATTTGGAGATTGTACTATGTTTTATCTTTTACAGCTTACATGACTATTGTCCTGCTCTGCCATGTCTTTCCTCGCCTCTCCCCCTAAGTAAAGTCAAAAACTGACTTTACTATTACTACTACTACTTATTATACTACTGCTACTGTTATATTAAACACTACGACCACTACTACAGCTATTACTACGACTGCTGATACTACTACTTCTACTACTTCTTCTAATTACGAATACTTCGACTACAACTTCTACTACTACTGCTACTACAAATATCACTACTGCTACAGCTAGTACTTATTAAAATGCTACTAATACTTATACTGCTAATAATACTTCTATTACAACTTCTACAACAAATATCACTACCGCTGGAATTCTTTTAAGCTACAGAAACCGTTCGAATATCAAAATGTTCAGCTCTTTCAGGAGAGGGGTGATATGACTTCATATTTGTAATCGTTCAACTTTTTGAATTATTAAGCTTTTTGCAATTTTTTTCAAATTGGATATCTATTTTCAGCAATGTTTTTGAGATTCATTTCAGCTTTCAGCATTCCAACGCATTTTCAGCAGGAAATGCATTTTCTAGTTCTATCTGAGAGCTACTTTGTAAATGTTTGATACGACACAACGCAGTGTGTGTGTGTGTGTGTGTGTGTGTGTGTGTGTATGTATGTATGTATGTGCTCACGGTTCGGTACGCATGACCTTTATTTAACCAGGTAGTCCCATTGAGATTAAAAATCTCTTTTGCAAGATGTAAGTAACAATACTACATAACATTAAGGAGCAGTTTTTGTTTTTTATGCTTATGTGTTGCTAAGAAGACACACCAGAAGATGGGTCACTCAGGTATTGTTCCATCATTGTTCAAAGTCAAAGAATAACTTTATGATGTTAGTTGTAATGAATAAATATATTTTAAAATAAAGTACATTTCTCTGGCATTTAGTTTTCTACTGAACCGAACCGTACCGAACCGTGGCTCCACTGTATCGTACCCAACCCAACCGTGAATTTTGTGAACCGTTACACCCCTAATATATATATATATATATATATATATATATATATATATATATATATATATATATATATGAATATAAACAACAATGGCAGTGGAATTGAGGTGATAGTGCAAACGGAGGTAGTAGTGCATTATGTCTGATTAATTGTTCATCACAGTGACGGCCAGTGGAAAGAAGCTGTTCCTGTGTCTGGTGGTTTTGGCGTACCGTACTCTGTAGCACTCAGACATGACAGGAATGAAACTTTACTCATCTTTCCACAGTTTGTTGGAGCGTTGTAACAACAAGGCATGAAAAAGCACGTCACTGAAACATGTGGAACGCTGACACACACATTGATTTCCAAGTCTCATACCGGGACCAGTTTGACAAGAAGAGCAAACAAAGTGAAGTATCTGCTGGAGACAAATACCTGACCTGCTGCATTCCTCACACAGCATTCTTTTTTACCGTCACACTCACTCTCACACACAGGATGTGAGGGTGTGCGTTCATTAGGTCACTTTCTGAGAAGCGGTATCGACCAACGCAAGAGCAAATGCACCCAATGCATGCACATCACATGAAATACAGGCACACACACTCTCCATTTAAAGAGTGTGTGTTTCCTGATGAGGCAGACAGAAGAGCAGCAGAAAGGGCCAGACTGAAGCCCCAGAAGGCACAGACACTGCTAAACCCCCTCTAAACTCTGTCTGTCTGTCTGTCTGTCTCTCTCTCTCACTAATTCTTTTCTCTCACACACACACACACACACACACACACACACACACACACACACACACACACACACACACACACACACACACACACACACACACACACACACACACACACACACACACACACACACACACACACACACCCCAAACATATGGGACTAACCCAGGAGACACGCACAGTCGGATTAATATTATAATCCCATGTAAATCCGACAGTATTGTTCAGACTGTCAACTTTCCAAAATTTCGGTTCAAATCTAGGAAAGTTCATGTCACAGTGTCGCAGTGGGACTTTCAAAATAAAGGTGTATCTCAAAGATGATGTATTCTATATATATATATATATATTACTTGCATTGGTGATAATGGATCGTTGATCCTTGAATCGATATAGACCTGTCTGCGGCGTTTGACACTGAACCACCAGATCCTCCTCCCCACCTTCGAGGGGATGGGCGTCTCAGGCTCTGCACTCTGTTTGCATCCTGACAGGTCGATCCTATCAGGTGACATGGAGGGGGGCCGTGTCGGAACCACGCATGCTGACTACGGGGGTTCCACAAGGTTCAGATGGGCCCCCTTCTCTTCTTGCTCGACACAACATCTCTGGGTTCTGTTATTCGCTCGCCTGACTTCTCTTACCATTGTTATGCCGATGACACCCAGCTGGTCTTGTCATTTCCCCACGGGGACACTCAAGTGGAGGCACGCATCGCTGCGTGCTTGGCTCACATCTCGAAGTGGATGGCGACACACCACCTCAAGCTCAACCTGGAAAAAACCAAGCTACTGTTTCTCCCGGGGAAGGGTTGTCCGCACCGATTGACGATACCGTGGTTACGCCAACTCGGACTGCGAGGAATCTGGGGTGTGACCCTGGATGACTGGCTCAACAACATCAGGAGGATTCGCCCCTTCCTCACTGACGAGATGGCGCAGGTGCTCATCCAGGCTCTTGTCATCTCCCGCCTGGACTACTGCAACTCACTACTTGCCGGAGCCCCAGAAAGCTGCAGCTCGTCTGGTGTTCAATCGCCCCAAGTTCTCCCACAACTTCCCTTCTCCCTTCTCTACACTGGCTTCCTGTAAGAGCTCGCATCCAGTTTAAGACTCTGGTGCTAGCCTACAGGGCAGTGAAAGGAACAGCTCCTTCCTATCTCCAGGCCATGGTCAAGCCCTACACCCCCGCCCGACCACTTCTCTCTGCTGCCTCGGGGCGACTGGTTGCCCCGTCGCTCAGAGGTCCCTGCGGCCGATCGACCGGTCGCGGCTGTTTTCTGTCCTGGCCCCACAGTGGTGGAATGAACTCCCCACTGACATCAGGACAGCCGAGTCGCTGCCCATCTTTCATCAGGCTGAAAACTCACCTCTTCAAGAAGTACTACCCTGAGCCGTCCACTCAGCACTTATTGTATTCATACTAGTTTCTTGCACTTATTGTATTTGTATTAGTTTGTTTGTTTCTGTACTTTTGCTCTTAGATGCTTGTTATAAAAGGAGATGCACTTCTGCCTTCTGGTGACGAGTAGTTCTCTTGAATACCGATGTTGAATACACTTATTGTAAGTCGCTTTGGATAAAAGCATCTGCTAAATGACTAATGTAATGTAATATATCGATCTATCAAGCTGGTCCATGTGTGTTTTTTGTAAAACTGGATAGTGTATGTTTATGTACTACAATGCAATTAGATCAGATGTTCATACATCTGTGGAATTCTGTCTCCGTGAGAACCAATCACGAGTTTTATCCTTTTACCCCGGTCTTCGCATTTTCAAGCAGCGGCCGTGTTGATTGGTCGGATCTTCATAGTGAGGGTTAAAGTTATGAAGGTGTAGTTGTCAGATAGGTTTAGGGGGATAGCTAACGAATGCTAACAAAGAAGGGTACTCATATAGATACAAATATTAGGAGGTGTGCGTGTGTGTGTAGAGCCACATTTGGTTGTATATTTACACACTGCAGACCCAAAAAGCTTGATAACATATACAGATAATGTCAATAAAGATCTGTATTTCATGAGCTCGAAGAAAATTAAAGTAAACATAGTGAAATGCTTATATGTTCTAACTATTGGGGCTGAGTTTATTGATATCCCGGCAGACGCTGAGAACAATAAATAACTACTGCTGCCTGGATGAAACACGGAGTGCTGGCTGATTCATCGACAGACTGTCTGACCTGTATCTCAAATGATCTCATATGATCTGCAGCTGTCATGAGCTTGTGTGTGTGTGTGTGTGTGTGTGTGTGTGTGTGTGTGTGTGTGTGTGTGTGTGTGTGTGTGTGTGTGTGTGTCAGAGCACGCTCACTCCGTAGTGCCCACCATCTGGAGCCCAATAGGCTGCCATATGGCTGAATCCAGTGCAGGTCTACAATGGGCGTGTGTACAACGGAGAGAGAGAGAGGAGACACTTCATGCTGTGAGGGGCAAGGCATTAACCATTACCTCATAGTCACCACAACAACAACAAAAACACTAGAAAATACAATGTCAGGCTTCCCTTTAAGGTAAACTCGTTTTAGTTCATGGGCCACGTGCAGCCAGATTTGGCATAATAACCTCCAAATGTTTCCCTTTTGGAGGGTGTACTGAAGAAGTACAAGTAAGCCTCCATTCATAAAGAAGTTCACAGTTAATGAACAATCCGTTCACAAAACAGATGATGAACACTGATTTCTCGGCCACGACTAAAAACTGACAGGTGTTGCCTCATACCTGCCAACAATTCAGTCATCTTCTCTGTTCACTCCGGCAAGTGGAGGAGAGCTCTGCAACCGGCAGCAGCGTCTCCTCCTCCTTCCAGGAGCCTCGCTGCCTCACCGGTCCCCACTGGAGCCAGCACCGACACCACGTTGCTGGAGGCCCAGGCCGTATTGCTGGGCCCGCTGGAGAGAAGGGAGGCCCTGGAGAACCAGGACTGGGCGGGACAGACGCAGGGTCTGACCGGTACCGGTCACCAATGCCAGACCGGTACCGGACCGTGGATCATTTGGTACCGGGCCGCACAGAAAGAATAAATATTATATTATTTCCGTTTTATTGATTATCAGAGTCTGAAAGAAGTTTTATTTTGAAAAATGACCGGATTCTCTCGCAATTTCATCCACCTGTTCCTCTTGACACATGTCAAGACGTTTGTCTCGTTCACGAGATACGTTACCTCAAAAGTTAAGCCCACAAACTAGCGAAAATGAGTAAATAACTTTTGGAGAGCTTCTTTGTAAAGAGGAAAGGCCTACAGCAGGAAAGAGCTACAGCTTCCAAGAAAATGAAAGCTTCATTTAACAGACAACATCAGGAGTCTGATTAAATATCAGGAGTAATTCTGATGCGCCAAACCCGCTCTGCAGAATATGTGGCGACAGGAAGATCAGCTGCTGGAGGTTGTAAATGACGGTGGCCTTAAAAGTATGTTTGAGACAACAACTCTGCTGGTGTTTTTGATTAAAATCAAGGCTGAATATCCTGAGATCACCACTGAAGCACTGAAAACCCTGCTTCCATTTCACACATCCTCTCTGTGAAGCGGGATGTTCTGCAGTGACAGCAATCAAAACTAAACAGAGTAGACTGGACATCAGGAACAGACTTCAGGTGTCATTGTCTCCATTACCCCCAGATGGGACCGTCTCGTTGCAGAGAAACAAGCTCACAATCACGGTTATAATAAAGGTTGGGGACCACTGTTCTAAAGCAGTGGTTCTCAACTGGTCTGGCTGCGGGACCCACCATCACCTTAATGACAAGCCGGGACCCACGACCCAAATTATATATATAATTATATACATATATATATATATATAATTTATATATATATATATATATATAATTTGGGTAGATCTATATTCAAGACGTTTAGTAGTAGTAACGTCTCTGTGTAGTAAACAACTGTCAAATCAAATAAAGAAAGTACACATCAATTATATTTTAACAAATATTATTCTCATTTTTCAAATTTAACTGGATGGATTGTAGATAATACATAGAAATACATGAATAAATGTTCTTCTCATTTCAACTAAAATAACGGCTGGATTAAAAAATAAATTACGTAATGAAATTCAATTTAGAAAGAATATTTTCACTGAATTGCCCTGCAGCTTTAAACTCAGTCCATTCAGGGTGAAGTGAAGAAGCCACTATGTTATATTTTTCTCATCTTCTAAAAAGACAAATTACTAGGGGTGTAACGGTTCACAAAATCCACGGTTGGGTTGGGTACGATACAGTGGAGCCACGGTTCGGTACGGTTCGGTTCAGTAGATAACTATAAATGCAGAGAAATGTACTTGATTTTAAAATATATTTATTCATTGCAACTAACATCATAAAGTTATTCTTTGACTTTGAACAATGATGGAACAATACCTGAGTGACCCATCTTCTAGTGTGTCTTCTTAGCAACACATAAGCATAAAAAACAAAAACTGCTCCTTAATGTTATGTCGTATTGTTACTTACATCTTGCAAAAGAGATTTTTAATCTCAATGGGACGACCTGGTTAAATAAAGGTTTTTAAATGTATTTATTTATTTTCATTCAAACGTATTCGTTCGTCATGCGTACCGAACCGTGAGCCTCGTACCGAACGGTTCAATACGAATATGCGTACCGTTACACCCCTACAAATTAGTGTTTGAAGAATTCACCTCTATGAGTCTGTCCAGTCAGAGTCTAGTGACTCTGGTCTCTCTGGACATTTTTGTCTTTTGGAGATCGTCCTATGATTTGACTTTCACATCTCACAGCTCAACAGTCCTGCTCTGCTCTCTGTATCCTCGTCTCTCCCCGTGTGTCATGGGGTACATCCCAAGTCTCTTAATTGCATCCCCGTTTCCCTCACTTGGGTCCTTTCCTTGCGTCTTAGTCCCTCCCACCAGGGATGCATGGAGGAAACCATGCGAGGAGAGAGGAACGAGGAAATATGTTATAGGAGACATGAGACGGCCTTTCCTCAGTTGCATCACGTGAAGCGACGTCTGTTTCTGATCACAGCTGATCAGCTGTCAGTCGGCTTTAACAGCTGGAGAGACTTTTGATAAGTTTGTGTCTGTTCACGTGATCACTGTACTTAATAATGGTAACTAATAATACTAATAACTAATAAAGACACAGTAATCATCAGTGTAGAGTGTTTCTCTCTGTAGTCTGTTAACAAACTGTGTCCTGTGTTCTGTTCATAAGCACAGGATCCATTTCTACCGGCGGAATGCGATCGTCTTATTTATGAATTATTTGCGTCTGTACGTTTTGAAATTGTGACTGTGGCGTCATTATTAAATAACCCAGAATATGATTATTGTTTCTCTAAAATGATAAAACTCAAACACTCAGGAATGATGTAAAAAGTGTTTCGTCTCTCCAGCTCTCTCTGACTTTAATTGTATTCATAATAAGTTATTGAGGGAAACATCAGATCATGAAAACACAAATCTTTCTAATGAATGTAGAAAGTTGTTTGTGGTCGTTTTGTTGTTCAGACTATAATGAACATTTACTTAAACCAGATGGTGAATCAGAAGCCGAATCAAATATAAAGCTTGAGTTTATTCTGTGATCTGTCTTCACTCTGGTGTTAAACTCAGTCAGTCAGTCCGATCGGCTGCAGCGTCCAATCACATGACTGATGAACAATGAGGGGGCGTGTCGGCCGGTAAAATACTTCCTGGAAGTCTGTTCTCGTGGTTCCTCGCTCCTCGCTCCTCCGAGCTACGTTAGAGCTTTGGGACGGCCGTCAATATGGTGGCGCAGAAACAACATCCGGTTCAAGCGAGGATCGAGGAGCGAGGAAATGACAATTAGGAGACTTGAGAAGCACCCATGGTGTGTGTACATCTCACTCAAGTCAGGAAACTTGTCAGAATACTCATTTGATTGGCTGAGCTTCATCACATTCACGTGATGTGATTCACAACGCATTGGTCGATGTTTTTCCTGCACCGCTGAACAAGTGCCGTAAATGCTGGAATAATTCTGCTGCATAAAAAATGCCCTTCAAAATAAAATCACAACTTTTTTGTTTTTGTCAGGCAAAGGTCCGTGAAAATCTTGTCTTACACTGAAAACGTGTCCGCGACCCACTTTTGGGTCGCGACCCACCAGTTGAGAATCACTGTTCTAAAGGACCTGTGGTGCTCGGAAACACTACCGCTTTCATCCACAGAGACCGCCAAAATCAACACAGAATTAAAATTCCTTCTAGTAGCTCGCATCAATGTAGTACTCTCCAGTGTTAATAAACAAGCCACACAGTTCTCATTCACTTGTAGCTCGACTGTGTGAACCTAAATCCACTAATGGCTTTTACCTTAGACCAGGGATTCCCAAAGTGGGGTGCGCGCACCCCTGGGGGTGCGCGAGCTGCCTCTAGGGGGTGCGCGAGAGGAAAAGTGTAATGTGTCTGATGGTGTAATAATATTAAATATTAAAAAAAAATGTAATTTTAATTTAAAAACTGTCAGGTGGGACATCTGAAGCTATCGGTCGTAAAAGAGGAGAGGGACAGAGAGAGAGAGAGGAATCGGAGGCGAGGGGAACGGAGAGGTGCGTTGGGGAGAGACCGTGAGAAGAAATCGAGCCAGAGTCAGAGGAAGATGAGACGGAGGAGACCGAAAGGAGGAAGGGATAGCACAGACAAATCGGGAGCACATCGGCCCATCGCGGAGTCAAGGTGAAAAAAGAGGAAATGAGAGTGAGCATCAGACTGGGAAAACAAGAGGAAATATGATGAAAAGTATCTGTGTCTGGGCTTCACTTGGATTGGCAACGCAGATTCCCCAAAGCCACAGTGCGTGGTGTGCAGCGAGGTTCTGGCTAACAGTCTGAAGCTCTTATTTACGTCGCCACCTGAACACCAAGCATGCCAGTGCAAGTCAAAAGCCCCTTACATTGTTTATATCCAAATTGGAGGAGTTACAAAACAGCCAAAAACAACTGCAGTCTCATTCATGTGTTGGGTCTATAAATGACGCACTACGGGCTTCATATCTGGTTACAGAATAGCGAGAAAGGGGCTACCGCACACAATCACTGAAGACGTGTGCTTGCCAGCTGCCAGAGAGATGGTGGAATGTATGATTGGGGAGAAAGAAGCAAAAAAGTTGGACATGATCCCGGTGTCCAACAACACTGTGTCGCCGCATCGATGCTTTGTCAGAAGACATCCTGGCTACATTAGTCGCTCATTAATTGTAAATTAAATGTGATAATCTGCCTCTGAGCCTGTGCGTGTGTGCTCGCATCCGTATTGCTCTTTAAAAGTGACGCCTTGTGTAACTGAAAGTTATTGAAACTTTGTTGCAGTGTTTCAGGGCGTTTTCACACCTTCAGTTCGTTTGCTTTGTTGCACTTGCTCCTTTGTTCGGTTTGTGTTCACACTGCAACATTTAACAGCGGACTAAATATTGTAAACAAATGTCACGCGCGAGCAAACTGTTCTCTCATTGGTCCGATTCTTATGCGGCTATGAAGGCTTAAAAGGCTCTGTTGCTTCTTTTTTTTTTTTTATTAAGGGGGGGGGGGGGGGGGTGCGCGAACCCGGTCGGGATGTAGAAGGGGGTGCGCGGCCTAAAAAGTTTGGGAACCGCTGCCTTAGACAACACAAACACAATTATTCTGCTATGGCACTGAGAAGTTGGATAGGAGGACTGTACCTGACACGTGTGTGTGTGTGTGTGTGTGTGTGTGTGTGTGTGTGTGTGTGTGTGTGTGTGTGTGTGTGTGTGTTATGGGCGTCTAGAAAATGTTAAACTAGTTTAACAAAAAAAAGTCCAGTTAAACACGTTTTATGTCTGTCACAATGCATTATGATTGGCACGACTACAACAAAAAAAATCCCACAAATGAAAATACTACATTAACCTATTCAAAATGAATCTTTAACATTATTTATGGTGCTTAGCATGACTCGTCAGTTGAGCGCTCACCTGGCCTTCACTTTAGCTCCATGTTCAGTGACCTAGCGGTTTTTAGCAAAAAAAAAAAAAGTATGCAAACGGCGTCATCAGACTTCAAATGAAACAAAGCGCCTCAAAGACGAATTCAAGGTGAGTTACAATTCATGTAACGTTACATGAACAACGACTCCAAAGTGTTACCCTTGTTATCCCGATCCTGAAATACACGTCGTGTTTTTGTAATGTTTAAAAGTGAAGTACGTGGGATTAATTGTCTTGTCTCAGAATTTTCACCGCGCATCAAATTGGGCATCGAGAATCATGGAATTTCACCAGATTTATTATCAACCCAAACCCAAACATTTTAATACTGTGAGTGGGCACTCACTCCCCCTTTCCTCTCTCCTTACCAGAACACTGAGTCTGTGTGAAGCAGTGATGAGGAGGAGGAGGAGGGGGGGGGGGGGGTAATTTGACCCTTCACTAACTTCCCTTTGGGCTTTGCAGCGAGGAAATCAAAAGTTTGGAGAGCTTCCTGTCTCTTCACTTCTCTCTGTCTTTTGATTCGACCGCAGTCACCAACAGTCGGATGATGAGTCATCAATGACTTAAAAACTGACTTAAAAAAAATAAGCTTGTATTACTCATGACTTATTTACTCATTCATGTATTACACTGTAGTAAGTTCATGACTTTACTCATCACTTGTCTTTCAAACCCATTTCATAGGTTATTGGTTTTGTTCCAATATGAAATACAGAAAAAAACTTTTGTGAATGGCTGAAACAATACAATGTTTTTGGGATTATAAATGCAAACTATGAATATGTGTCACAATTCAGCATTTCTGAAATATTTTACTTGTCAAAATGGCCTGGTTACGCCAAGGAGAAAGTCAGCCTATTAATGGCTCGATATGCTGAAACTATTAGTTAGGGTTACCTAATATTACACTACTGCTTATCGGTTCGGTTCCTTATCGACGCTCTTATTGGTTATTTTTGATTATTTTGTGAGAAAAAAAAGAAGCCAATTCAGAAAATAATTGCTTGATTATTCTTGTATGTATACAAATAGTCCAATTGCCAAACAATTAGCTGAGAGATTAGCATTAATTCATTAGCCTGTTCTTATGATCAAACTCCGTATGGCGTCGCTAACGTTACCTGCAGTGGACGAGGACGGACGGCTGATCCACAAACAGTAGAAACTGAGCATTTCTGCACATGTATGTTCTGTGTGTTGGTCACATGTTGTGATAAACTGCTGCTGTTACCTTTCTTACCTTTGAGGCTTTTATTGTGTTTGAGACAACGAGAGTTCTCAGCATCTACTGGAGTAAAATGTAGCCACACTCTGGATCTTTTTCTTCTCTCTGCCATGATGCGTGTCTCACGCTGTACTGATCTGCAGTCTGTGTGTGTGTGTGTGTGTGTGTTGGATGAACTGTGAAGGTTAGTAAGTAATTGAAAGTAGGATTTCTCTCATCTCGGCATCAGTTGCTTCCCTCCATCTCCTCTTCCCTCCTCTTCCCTCCTCAGAGCATTCTGTGCCGGCGGCGCCAAAAGCAACACACCAAACATTTACACGTCTTCCTTGTGTCACAAGTCCCACTGTATCCGCTCACTCCAAACTGGACTCATTTCATGTCATTAGACGGATTACAGTGACGGCAGGGCGTCAAGACAGACAGACGGCAAACCACTTCCTCTCCAGGCTCTCCTCCACTCCCTGCTTCTCGGGTATAAATATTTGATTTGATCTCATCATGTTGTACACTAGATATTTTCAGCCGACCACAGCTGGCTCTCCTGGGGGGGGGGGGGGGTACTTTGCCACTCTGATAGAAATGCATTCCTCTTTACGTTTATAGACACAAGCATGTCAGCAACCGTGCCAGTGTCCCGCCTGTATATTTGTGTACAGGTCCGGGTGTGTTATTTCTGGAAAGTCATTTCTGCGGCGCACTACTGGCAGGAAGAAGATAACAACCCCCCCATTTCATCATCCCCTCCTCTGTTTTCATCCTCTCCTTCCACCTGCTCTTCTTCCTCTAGCTCCGGTTTCTCTCTTTCATTTCATTCCCCCCCCCCACACACATACACTCACACTTCAGGGATGCCAGCTTCTCTTTTATCCGTATCTCAAAGCTCGCGCTACCTTTCCCCTCAAACAGAATGCTACATTAATCTGCCGACTAAAAATACTTCCCCAGCGACGTCATTATGTCATGGATTACTTCACAAAAACATTACTGCTGAACTTTTGGTTACAGGACAGTTGTTTTGACTTGAATGAATAATTTGCACAAAAACAACCATATGATCAAGATACGTTATAGATAAATCCATTTTTACCACTTAGCCAGTCAGAAGAGAGTTGCTAGGGATTCTCCGGTCTGACACAGATATTGGATGATAATAATAATAATAATACTACAGGCATGCAAACTCATGGTGGTGACTCACTTTCTTGAATAAAAGTATTTAAAGAAAAAAGATTTTACTTTCAAAAAAAGGCATGCCATTAGTGATGTAGGAGTCATTTTTCTCTCCTTACTCCAAATTATTTTTATTCATTTGAACTATCTAATTTTTTTAACAGGAATAACACAAATATCGATACTTCTTTATCAAATTTAAAGTCAACCAGAATAATAAAATAATTGTGTATTCCACTGTATGAGCAATGAACAGGTACGCTCCTAAAAGGGAACAAGTCACCAGAAGCTATAAAACTGAAAAGCATCTCTTACGCTATGAAAATAAAAATATCACAATGCATGGAATAATACAAAGATGAAACATGTAGGAGGAGTTTCACTTTGGCTACTTGCCAATATAAATGCCAATCCAAGTTCAAATACTCATCGGATCTGCACAAATCACACGTGACCTGTTGTGGATTCAACACGGAGAACAAGTTGGCATCCCTGATATTATTTACAACAATAACAATAACTTTATTTTACAACTTATTTTTGTTATTCTCTTACTTGTTCTTGATTGACACACATGATGCATCAATGTGGAGAGAGTCAGGGTAATGAGTCGCGGCGCAGCACAGAACCCCAAGCAGTTACTATGAGGACTTGGTGCCTTGCTCAAGGGCGCCTTGGCAGTGCCCAGGAGCTGAACTGGCACAACTCCAACTGCCAGTCCCCACTGGACCGCTCTGTCGGTACATACGGACTGAGGTACTGCTACCAGGCCTGTTTGGAGCTACTTACTTAACTGTGATATCATGAACATATTTTATTCTCATTTTTTAAATTCCTGTTCAAGTTAAGACAAATCTTAAACCACATTTCAAATGTTTCACTTTCTTCCACTGTAATACTAACACAGGATGAGACTGTAGTACTCCTGCAAGCTGTTGCCATGGCTACCCCTGTTATACTACAGGTTGAGGCAGTTACCTTAATTGCCACTGTGGTACTCTGGCAGAATTGTAACCACGGCTACCACTGTAATACTAACACAGGATGAGACTGTAGTACTCCTGCAAGCTGTTGCCATGGCTACCCCTGTTATACTACAGGTTGAGGCCGTTACCTTAATTGCCACTGTGGTACTCTGGCAGAATTGTAACCACGGCTACCACTGTAATACTAACACAGGATGAGACTGTTACCCAGGCTACCACTGCAGTACCGTTGCAGATGGATGTAATTCACATACCGTGTACTAGACATCACCCTCCTCCATGTAACACACACACACACACACACACACACACACACCGGTGGCAGTGAATGGAGCAAATATGATTGATTAAGTCTTTTAGAGTACGATAATCCCACTCAGTGGCTAATGGATACAACACCAGATGGGCTGCTATCACTCTCTCTCACACACACACACAAGTGCAAACAAACACAAAGACCACCGGCGTGAAGGTCGGGGATGAAGGAAAGTAGTATGAATTTGACGGAAAGAGCGAGAGGGGCACGCGTAGAAAGAGGGAGAACAAAATGAATGCGGAAAGATTGTTACAACCTCGCAGAGCCACACATTCACTTAACACGGCAAGACGTCCTGAGAGCACGTGCCATATTGTAACAGGGACGCTGTGTTTTGCAAAAACTTCTGTGAATAATTTAAGATGACAGTGATAACATCCAGAAAACCCTTTGAAAATAAATGTATCATCAGCGCTATTATTGTACGATATTCTTCATGTAGCCTGATTTTCCCTGTGTGAGTCTCTCCATTCACGTGGACGTGGCGCATAAACAGGATCACACTTGAACGATGAAAGTTGAAGTGATCGGGTGAGTGAGATTTCACGTCCTAATCCTCACTAATGAGGTGCAAGCCAGCCTCGAAAGCACAATGGAGATTGAATTACGCCGTCATTTTCCAAATGCAACTTGTGAGAGTGTGTGTTTAAGACTTTTCCGGTTTTGGATTTCTGCAACATTTCTCCATGTTTTGGCCGAGGAGCTCGCAGCACATAACAGGATGTTAAAAACTAAAGTGCATGTCTCTGCCTCTCCTTTCTCTCTCCCACACCGCGGAGTTAATCTGATTAGACCAGCAGCTGTCTGCCATTCTGTGGCAACAATAGCGGCCTGCTAAGCAGCAGATTAGCATCGTTACATCATGAATTATGCAAGACGTGGAGACAGAGACGCGGCGAGGAGAAGGCTTGAGCCGGGAGACGACGATCATTCGATAATAATTCGGTCAAATAATAACCGAGCAGGAGTAGAAGATAGGTGGGGACGTTTGTTGGTTTTATCACAGCCAACCCTCACATGCCACAGAACTAGGAATTCTTTATGAAATCAAACTCGCATCATGTCCGAGGGGTATACAACATGATCGGCTGACATCATTATTGACCGAGAGACAGTTGCAAACTACTCTCTCTGAATGTGGATGAGGTTTTGTTTTCTACTGTAAGAAAGAAGTTAAATGAAAGTGCCTCTCCATTACAGGAGGACCAGTGAAAAACACAAGGTACTGGAGCTAAAATACCAGTATTACCGGGGAAAGGGGTGAAAAAACGTGGGTCACACGTCAGACGGAATTAAAATCAGTGACCTCACCCCCACCTCCCAGAGAGAAATCAATCCAGGCCAAATGGGTTGTTAGAGTTTAATGTTTACTTTGATACTGAACGGAACTTGAACAAAATCTAAGAGTGGCTTATTGAGAAAGGCTCCTTTTCCTCATTATATTAACTGCCACAACCATCAGTGATCCACATTCACTTAGAACTAAATCTAAATGTCATTTGTTAGCTCAGGCTGCTGTCAACCAGAGGAAATCGATCAACTCTGCATGTTATCTCTAGATTAACTAAATCGAGTGCACTCCACCAAGTAGCCAAAATGAGTTATAAATAAACATTAAAAAAAGCTATTTTCAGCATATTCAATTATTTTTAATCTCGTTATTTTATATTTAAATGACAACAACAGCCTCAAAGCTGACCACCTGCCCATTTTAATATGATTTCCGGAAAAATGCAACGAGCCGTCGAAACAAATGCGGGATGCACCTGTTCAACGTATCCTCCTGCACCGGTTCAACGTATCCTCCTGCAACGGTTCAACGTATCCTCATGCAACGGTTCAACGTATCCTCATGCAACGGTTCAACGTATCCTCCTGCAACGGTTCAACGTATCCTCATGCAACGGTTCAACGTATCCTCATGCAACGGTTCAACGTATCCTCCTGCAACGGTTCAACGTATCCTCATGCAACGGTTCAACGTATCCTCATGCACCTGTTCAACGTATCCTCCTGCAACGGTTCAACGTATCCTCATGCAACGGTTCAACGTATCCTCCTGCACCTGTTCAACGTATCCTCCTGCAACGGTTCAACGTATCCTCCTGCAACGGTTCAACGTATCCTCATGCAACGGTTCAACGTATCCTCCTGCAACGGTTCAACGTATCCTCCTGCAACGGTTCAACGTATCCTCATGCAACGGTTCAACATATCCTCCTGCAACGGTTCAACGTATCCTCATGCAACGGTTCAACGTATCCTCCTGCAACGGTTCAACGTATCCTCCTGCAACGGTTCAACGTATCCTCATGCACCTGTTCAACGTATCCTCATGCAACGGTTCAACGTATCCTCATGCAACGGTTCAACGTATCCTCCTGCAACGGTTCAACGTATCCTCATGCAACGGTTCAACGTATCCTCATGCAACGGTTCAACGTATCCTCATGCAACGGTTCAACGTATCCTCATGCAACGGTTCAACGTATCCTCCTGCAACGGTTCAACGTATCCTCCTGCAACGGTTCAACGTATCCTCCTGCAACGGTTCAACGTATCCTCATGCAACGGTTCAACGTATCCTCATGCAACGGTTCAACGTATCCTCATGCAACGGTTCAACGTATCCTCATGCAACGGTTCAACGTATCCTCATGCAACGGTTCAACGTATCCTCCTGCAACGGTTCAACGTATCCTCATGCAACGGTTCAACGTATCCTCATGCAACGGTTCAACGTATCCTCATGCAACGGTTCAACGTATCCTCCTGCAATGGTTCAACGTATCCTCATGCAACGGTTCAACGTATCCTCATGCAACGGTTCAACGTATCCTCATGCAACGGTTCAACGTATCCTCCTGCAACGGTTCAACGTATCCTCATGCAACGGTTCAATGTATCCTCCTGCAACGGTTCAACGTATCCTCATGCAACGGTTCAACGTGCATACGGACTTATTAAAATACATTTCTGGCTACACAGTGTTGGGCTCTGGCCTATGGCTTAAACATGTGCTGTGGACAAAGAGAATCTGGCCTTCACTGTTTCAAGCAAAGGTCTCATCCTGAGTTGTAGTTTGAGGAGAGCAAAGGAATGTCACACTAGGGTGTGAATTCCCCCTCCCCCCAAAAAACTATGGTTCCTGAAGTCACCTGAATGCACCGCTGCAATCTCATTGGCCGAAGGCCAAGAGACCCCAGGACCCCTGTGGTTCAACCACTGTCCAACAAAAGTGCCTGCAGATCACACCTCCTTGCTTTTTCCCGTCGACCTCCGTCGAACAGGGAGCACACCACGCTCTCTTCGCTCGGACACCCCCGTCCAGGCCACAGAAGAACCAGCTTTCCCCCCACGAGGGAGCCCCTCGAACCCTCATCAAACCCTGACAGGTCACGAGCCATTTCGCTGGACGAAACAGCCCGCGATAACGAATCTGCATCAGCATTCGTTCAGTGCTTTCTGCTTATTTTTATTTTGTGCACAAACCGGCACAGAGGAGCCGACGAAGCCTCGCTCCTCTCCTGACCGATGATTACCGGGAGACCTACGGACCACGTCGTCTCAGCCGAAGTTAAACTGTCCTCCCTGCAGCGAGTACAGATCGGACCTGCGTTTGCTCCAGAGCCACGCCAACGGACCGAAGCCGCACCAGCAACGCCGTGCGACACACAGCGCCCGCTGCAAAGCCGCGCTGCAAGCAGCCCCCCCCCCTGTCCCCCTTCCCGACGAGGAAGACGGACCACTTTGCTCACAAACACTTCCACGTTGCAACGAAGCATCTACAAGTAAGGTTCTTGGCATTTGGGCATAACTTAGCTTAAATTAACGTAAGTTTAATTCAGGCCATTCATTTATATGTTGATATCCCCGTGTTTTTGTGTGTTTAAATTACTGTCGCGTGATATCGAGATATTGCGCAATCATTACGGAACAGAGAAGTTCCGTTGTATTTGTGTATCAACTATGACTGTTTGCTTGGGATTTCTTTGATTTCTTTTCATTCATTGTCTTCCACTCCGTGTGGAAGTTCTCTTTTCATTAACTCGACTCGGTGAGTGAGCTGAGGTGCGTGGTTTATCACGGCATAAGTTACCGGCAGTTCAAAGACGACAGCGGTATATTTATGCATGATAGAACCAGCAATCAGGCTCCCTACCACATCGCACGCCGAAGCGTGATTCACTTCGAGTTCTCGCTCCTTTTTCCTCTTTCCTCCTTTCACGAAACACACACACATACAGCAGCCTAACTGCCATTTTGGTCCGCGTCACTCGACTCCGCCATCTTTGTAGTTTTTAGCTGTAGTTCTTAAGGCCCCTCCCCTTTGGCCAGCGTCACTCGACGCCGCCATCTTTGTAGTCTTTAGCGTAGCTGTAAGACTCCTTCCTGTTCACCCACAGACACACACATACACACACAGACATACACCCTCATCCATTTTATTCATTCTTTAGTTTAGGCATATAAAATTGTATGATAACGTTTGTTGGTTGCAATATTAATTGATTTGATCATTTATTATTTTGATTCAATAAACTCTGTTATACTTTCAGGAGCAGTCGTCTGTGATTACTTGTGCATATGTATTTGATAAGACTGTATGTAGTAGCCTGTGCTCGAACTTAAAACCCTTCACTGTCACTGAATGTATAGTCATACGCAGACTATTGACATTATGAGTGACTACTAATTATGAGACTTAGTTTTATCGTTTGGTTATTGGTCCCTGTTCGCAGGGTGGTGCCCCGTTTATATTAATAATCATTAATAATTGTTACATACATCAATAATTCTATTGATGTCAAGAATTCAGTTTCTTAAATGCTGATAACCCAAACACGCTCCTTTAGATCCCAACATAATGGTGCCCCGTGTGAGGCTACGTTATTCCAGTTTTGTTACAGTATATATGCACAGTAATCCATAATTATTTTTGAATAATTAATTTTCCAAAAAAATATTTTTTTTTCGAAAAATTATTTTTTTTCTTCTTTTGAATGATCCAAATTCCTGAAACTTATTTCCCAAAATAGGTAGGCTTTGATCTTCAAAATCTTGTCTTATTGTAATTAAATTTTTGATTTTAAATTTTGATTTTTAATCTTAATCTTTAATTCCCTTCTCGAAATTTTATTTTGTTTCCCTTCCAGGTTTAATGATTCGTTTCATTTCTTAAACTAACAGCCAGCTGTGTAGTAGATTTGATCGTTTATTTGTAATACCTTGCTTGCTTTCTTAAATCCCTCAAAGAAGTTACACACAGCTGTCACAGGCCCAAAGTGCTAAACCACATTAGCATTTTCGCACCTCTGGCTGCAAAGCAGTAGTGATACCTCAGAGCAGCAACAGTAGAAACGTAAGTCACAGAACTAGACATTTCACTGTGCGCCTGCATGAACCGTAACACTAACAGTAATTAACATCTAACAGTAGAAATCCTAAGTTACAGAACTAGACATTTCACTGAGAACCGTAAACACTAACAGTTTCCGTTCTAACACTAGGGAATTAACAACCACTGGGAGTCACACTCATTAGAGAGAATGAGCGACGAGAAATTCCCCATTCCTGGAGCTGTAGCTCCAGAAGACACCGCATTACGAGATGCGGTGGCTGATGTCCTCGGACTCACAGCAAAGGAAAGAGAGTACTTTGTAAAATACACTGCTGTCCTATGCGACGAGCAATTAGAGCAACTGGTGGCTTATGTAAATAACCCAGCAGGTAACAGAGAGCGCCTGATTCAGGACGTAATCGGCGAAATACTGCTCATCTATCATCAGAAAATGCAGCTGCAAGCTGCCCAAACCCGGGCACAGAGCGACGAGCAGCAACGCGAGATCTGGACACTCCGAACAGAGGTTCAGGAGTTGTCACGTGACTGTAGAGCCCTACAGTCAGAAAATAGTAGCCTGCGCAGTGACCTCAGAGAGTTCAACCTAGAACTCTCTAAAGCATCAGAGAGTGATGACAAATTGAAAGCGCTTCAAGGTGTTCCAGCAACCCCGGTAGGTACTGCTACCCCCTATCGAGCCTTTCAGCCCAGTCATTTCTTGGTCTCGGCTCCCTCATTCCCGAGACCCGAACCACCTTGCATTTCTTGAAAACGCTTTCCCCAACCAGGAGGAGAGAGGACCAACACCAGGTCCTAGACGGCCCAGGTGGCTTCAAAACCACCTCAGGCGAACGCAATCCTCCACGCGGTTCACGCGCACAACAAGAACTGACCCCATCCCCCTCAGGGAGGGAGGATGATAGTCGTTACCACCATCGCGAGTATGGAGACTCAGACGACTCGGATGGCCCAGGCCCCATCAACCTTGGAGGCCTGCGTACTCGACAGATTGAGTCTCTGGTAAAAGACGTAGAGCGCTTCAATCCCGATAATCACGACTCGAGCATCGATGACTACCTTAGGGAGATCGATCACTGCCTCCTCGACCTATCGCGCCCCTCATCGCGCGAAAAGCTAAAGCTAGTGTGGAAAACCACTGCGCGAAGCGTCCACGCTTTCATTGAAACGCTCCAGCCGAGCATCCGCGACCGCTATTCATCCCTTTGTCACGCCCTTAGGGAGGAGTACTCCCTGTACACCGACCCAGCTTCTGCCACCCTCGTCGCCTTTGCCATTTCCCAGGAAAGGCTAGAGTCTCCGAGAGACTACTTCAGGCGCTTGAGATCTGCGTACTTCCAAGGACGTAACGCCCCAGGTCTAGAAGACCATGCCTTCAAGTCGCTATTCTTGCACAATCTCCACGACAACGTGAGATACGATGTTACTATGCACTGCAGAACGAGTAACCTTACCATGCCAGAGATTAGGAAATACGCGCAACTTGCATGGGAGACACGCGGACGGCCGACAAATCGGTACGAAGACACCGCCATAGTCTTAGGCATCCAACAGTCGAGCGACTCCGACCTAGCGTCGGAAGACGACGAGAGGACTTGGCCTAGCGAGCCCTGGTCACCCTCGAGGAACAAACGACCCTGGCGGTCGAAAGACCAACGGAACCAGGGGGGTGAAAGACACCCTCAAGGGCAACCCATCAGGTAACGCTGACTCGCAGCCCACCTGACTCAGCCAAGTGACCTTTCCCCCTGCTGCCAAGTCGACATGGTAGGGGGGGGGGAAGAGAACTCGGCACACTTCCGGAAACGACCACTCCCATTTCGCACCTCGTTCTTCAACCTTCTTGGGCGACCTTGCTCGCAAAGGCAATGCCCGTTATGTATATATCTATACATATTCTTCAGTCTTACTGGGGGGTCATAACACTCTTGCTCTACCCGACTCCGGGTCAGAAACGAGCCTCATGTGTTCCCCCAACTTTTCGCATACACCTCTAGGGTGCCACAACCTTAGAGGCCCCTTTCGAGCACCCTAGCTCGTAAGATCTTTCGTCAACTAAGCCTTCTTCTCCTGCTCTGTCAGCATGAGCCACCTCCAGCTTGTTCAACGAAGCCACCGCCTTCTCTCAGCCGAGTCATCTCCCGGGCCTGTCAAGTCGCCAGTGCCGTAGGTAACTGAACTTGACCTGTGCGCCGGACCTGTCTCCATCTCTAATTAGGAGGGTGGGGGGAGGGAGATATCACCAGCCCGTCATGACACACTCCAGAGTGAAACTGCTCGCGACGTTTCCCTGAGTGCTGACGGTAACGTGGGATATCTGCCCTCGCCACTTGAACAGCGCGAGGGGGGTGGGATCTCTGACAACAGAAACTTAGAGAGATGCACTTCACAGGAAGTACACTCTAATCTCGCCAGTGCCGAAACCAACCGGCAGAATGGCAGCTTACTATTGACTACTAACGTTTAACTGCATGCTCCAACTCACCCTGTAGACATGCACTAACCGCTAACACAGCCACCTTCAACCAGAACAGTTGCATGACCTGACAAACCATTGTGACTGTAAACTGATGCTCCACTCTCATAGAGAACCCTTTGCATGCTTTATAGACTCTACCAGAAGTAACCAAAGAAGACATAACCTCTGCCGTAGCAGTCAGATTTAACCCAGGACCTCATCCGAGAAGGCTCAGCTGTCAACAGCTGGAGCAGCGAGAGACCAGCCTAGCTAGTCACACTAGCCGTGCTAATGAAATCTGTAAATCTGCTACCACTACTGTTATGCAACCCTCACAGGTGCCTCTGGCCTATAGTCTTGGCAACGCAACTCCAATATCGATAGATTCCAAAACTTAGACACAGGACTCGCTCTAAATCTACCGATTAGAGAGAGGTAGACGCACATATCATGTACTGATAGATCCAGAAGCGACAGACTAACTGGATTCCCTCCTATTCAGAACACCACGTAGCCAACCTACGACTGCTCCGCCGACGGACTCCAGTCCTGTCTAGGAGTTGAACCAGTAACCACTGTTTGCCCCTCACCTGCTTCTTGTCTTTCTATTCTTTCCATCTCTCTCTTTTGTGTTTTGTTTTGTTTTATTTGGGTTGTTACTTTCTTTGACACTATGCCGCAATGCTAGATTATCACAACATCATAATAGCGATTGAATTATTTGGGAATAATGTTTTGCTCACCTATGATTTGAATTGTGTATGATAGTAGATGTAGGTAGAAGTAGTTAAAGTCATCTGCCCAGATGCCACCTTAGTCATCTGCCCAGATGCCAATGAACTCTGAACTTGAACACCATGAACTTGACCACTATGAACCTTGAACTCTATGAACAATGAACACTGCCTGTTTTAACCACTGCTTTTGGTCTCAGGAACACTTGGACTGTCTCACCTCTTCAGGTTTCCCCACCACATGGATGCACATGCCAGCCCTTGGTTTGCTCTAAAGACCGAAGCCAACACCTCGCTCTTCAGAACAAAGGGGGGATGTTGGGCTCTGGCCTATGGCTTAAACATGTGCTGTGGACAAAGAGAATCTGGCCTTCACTGTTTCAAGCAAAGGTCTCATCCTGAGTTGTAGTTTGAGGAGAGCAAAGGAATGTCACACTAGGGTGTGAATTCCCCCTCCCCCCAAAAAACTATGGTTCCTGAAGTCACCTGAATGCACCGCTGCAATCTCATTGGCCGAAGGCCAAGAGACCCCAGGACCCCTGTGGTTCAACCACTGTCCAACAAAAGTGCCTGCAGATCACACCTCCTTGCTTTTTCCCGTCGACCTCCGTCGAACAGGGAGCACACCACGCTCTCTTCGCTCGGACACCCCCGTCCAGGCCACAGAAGAACCAGCTTTCCCCCCACGAGGGAGCCCCTCGAACCCTCATCAAACCCTGACAGGTCACGAGCCATTTCGCTGGACGAAACAGCCCGCGATAACGAATCTGCATCAGCATTCGTTCAGTGCTTTCTGCTTCTTTTTATTTTGTGCACAAACCGGCACAGAGGAGCCGACGAAGCCTCGCTCCTCTCCTGACCGATGATTACCGGGAGACCTACGGACCACGTCGTCTCAGCCGAAGTTAAACTGTCCTCCCTGCAGCGAGTACAGATCGGACCTGCGTTTGCTCCAGAGCCACGCCAACGGACCGAAGCCGCACCAGCAACGCCGTGCGACACACAGCGCCCGCTGCAAAGCCGCGCTGCAAGCAGCCCCCCCCCCTGTCCCCCTTCCCGACGAGGAAGACGGACCACTTTGCTCACAAACACTTCCACGTTGCAACGAAGCATCTACAAGTAAGGTTCTTGGCATTTGGGCATAGCTTAGCTTAAATTAACGTAAGTTTAATTCAGGCCATTCATTTATATGTTGATATCCCCGTGTTTTTGTGTGTTTAAATTACTGTCGCGTGATATCGAGATATTGCGCAATCATTACGGAACAGAGAAGTTCCGTTGTATTTGTGTATCAACTATGACTGTTTGCTTGGGATTTCTTTGATTTCTTTTCATTCATTGTCTTCCACTCCGTGTGGAAGTTCTCTTTTCATTAACTCGACTCGGTGAGTGAGCTGAGGTGCGTGGTTTATCACGGCATAAGTTACCGGCAGTTCAAAGACGACAGCGGTATATTTATGCATGATAGAACCAGCAATCAGGCTCCCTACCACATCGCACGCCGAAGCGTGATTCACTTCGAGTTCTCGCTCCTTTTTCCTCTTTCCTCCTTTCACGAAACACACACACATACAGCAGCCTAACTGCCATTTTGGTCCGCGTCACTCGACTCCGCCATCTTTGTAGTTTTTAGCTGTAGTTCTTAAGGCCCCTCCCCTTTGGCCAGCGTCACTCGACGCCGCCATCTTTGTAGTCTTTAGCGTAGCTGTAAGACTCCTTCCTGTTCACCCACAGACACACACATACACACACAGACATACACCCTCATCCATTTTATTCATTCTTTAGTTTAGGCATATAAAATTGTATGATAACGTTTGTTGGTTGCAATATTAATTGATTTGATCATTTATTATTTTGATTCAATAAACTCTGTTATACTTTCAGGAGCAGTCGTCTGTGATTACTTGTGCATATGTATTTGATAAGACTGTATGTAGTAGCCTGTGCTCGAACTTAAAACCCTTCACTGTCACTGAATGTATAGTCATACGCAGACTATTGACATTATGAGTGACTACTAATTATGAGACTTAGTTTTATCGTTTGGTTATTGGTCCCTGTTCGCAGGGTGGTGCCCCGTTTATATTAATAATCATTAATAATTGTTACATACATCAATAATTCTATTGATGTCAAGAATTCAGTTTCTTAAATGCTGATAACCCAAACACGCTCCTTTAGATCCCAACAACAGGACACAACTCAGTTAGGTTTAAGTAAAGGTCGTAGTTTGAGTTCAAATAACTGCAGATGATATGTCACAAATAAATAAATGTTGACTTCTCCTTTCACGGTCTCCTCGGTGAAAGAGCATTTTTTGTTTGCGTTATAGAAAACATAGAAATGTTAAATCCTAAAAACAACTACAACAAATGAGACCAAATAAATGGGAATGTATGCTACCCTTTCATATTTGAATCAATGTCATAAGTAGACTACAATTATCAGAACAATACAGGCTGTACTGTGGATAGAAGGTCAACCACAACAGATAGCCAGCAACTTCATTGAGCTGAAGAATAACAAAAAGTTTCAACATCCACAGCTGAGCTCTGCTGATGAAGATCCTGTAATACAGTCAAAACAGCCATCACAGTGAGTGGTTGGTATTCTTTTGTCAACAGAATATGAATTCAACACTTCCACTGTGTTCCCCGACACAAACTCTGAAGTGATGCTGTGTCTGACAGTGTCTCTGCCGTCTAATGAAGTAGACATGGAAAGAAAGAACAAACAATGCACGAACTACCCAGAGGGAGAGCTGCATGAAAGCAGAGAATCATCAGGTGGCGTTGTGTTTAAAGAACAAAACCTGTTTCATGTGGAGAACAAGGAACCTGCCCCTGGCTCGCTCGCTCGCACGCGCACACACACACACACACACACACACACACACACACACACACACACACACACACACACACACACACACACACACACACACACACACACACACACACACACACACACACACACACACACACACACACACACACACACAGCAGCCTGTTGTATGAGAGAGCCTTTAATCGTCTTACCTTTCTTGGTGATGATGATGCGGAGCAGCGGGTTGGCCGCCGACACTGCCTTGTGGTAATTGTCGTCGTTGTTGATGGGGAGGAGGTCCCCGTGGATGTCGGCGTATCCCAGCAGCACATCGGCGCCGGGGATGCGGTGGATGGTCTGGAGGAGGCAGTAGAACTCCTGGAAGCCGCCGGGGCCGTTCCTCTTCAGGGCGAAGCGGCGGTACTCCGCCTCGAACTGGAGGAGACAACCAACGCGAGCGTGAAAACGGGGCTTCCCACTCCCCCCCAGATGCTCCTCAGTTTGGGATCGACTTGTATAATCAAATACACTGACAGACATTGACAGTTTGCGATTTCATTTGAGAAGCACTCGTACGGACAGATTCATTCCTAAATGTATAGGAGCCGGCACGCGTGATCAGATGTGACCGTCACAAATAGTTCACTGATAAAAGCACAACAACATGTCGGAGGATTTCACAAAGACGGTCAATTCGTTTTAAGACGCAGGAGGTCTTCAAAATCTTCATCTGAGAAAATATTTCACAGCCAACAGTTAACAGGATATTCAACCTCCGTTTCATTTAAATGTTGACTTGTTTCTTTGCAGGGCTCGTATAAACGGCAAAAAATAAGGCCATGAATATGAGATAACAAATTATTACAATCCCTCCTCTGCATTGTTGAGGTTGGTTTCATAGACTGTACATAATAAGTGGACGTAGTCATCGGGATGTCACTCATTGGTTTGTGGACTGCCGTTTTGAAGCCTCGAGTTCGGCGATGTGGCCGTCGTCTTTTTTGCAACTGATGAACAGGAGTGACCATATTTGGAATGCGGAGGATTGACGGAGTGACACCGGCTACTCTGGTAGCAGCAGCAACCTGTCAATCACAGTAAGCCCGCCCTCAAGTCTGTTTGACTCTAAATGGACCATAATGTACTAAATGAACATCATGCTGTATTGAAGAAAACTTGACACTAGAGATTGAGACCATAAACTCATGTTTACAGAGGTAATAAATCAAGAGAGAAGTAGAGTCATCTTCTCATAGACTTCTATTCAACCAGACTTCTTTTTGCAACAGGAGGAGTCGTCCCCTGGTGGTCAGTAGAGAGAATGCACGTTTTAAGACACTTCTGA
This sequence comes from Melanostigma gelatinosum, assembly GCF_949748355.1. Classification (NCBI taxonomy): domain Eukaryota; kingdom Metazoa; phylum Chordata; class Actinopteri; order Perciformes; family Zoarcidae; genus Melanostigma; species Melanostigma gelatinosum. Next base: position 29,869,394 of record NC_136634.1, on the reverse strand, counting down.
ATTGGCTTCACTTGGCAGAACCGGAGGTTGCCGCCTGGTTTCAACTGACAATAATATTGCGCAATACGGCATTAGTCTGACCTTTTGAACTCTGGTCAAGTCGGGCCTGTCCTCCGCTCAAGGGGGGGAAAAAAGCATCTTTCATCGACAGCTGCCAGCAGGACGTATGCTGGGTTTGTCCTTTCCAGGAAATAAAACGCCTATTGTTCTCTGGAGCTGGCAGGACAGGTACTGCATGTGTGCTCCTATAATTAAAGGGCACCGTGTGCACTCTGAAAGTGTTTCACAATTTCTGTGTATACTGTGGGGTTGTAATGCACACATACCAGTAGTTAGTGCAGAGGTGTGATTGCAGCACACAAGAAACATTGTGTCTTGGGAGGGGAGCTAATTACAACACTGGAAATACTCCAGTCTAGTTAAATGGATTATTGTTGGGAAAGGCGGGTTTATGTTATTATGTAAATGGTTTAACAGGAACGTTGTCTCACTCACTGTGTTGGTATGCAGAGCTGCACACGAGTAAATGGAGCCATTATTAATGCCACAATGGAACAGCGACAGCCTGTCTTATTCAGATTATGATGAAAACATGATAATGAATCACCAGTGTGTTAGGCTGCTGATCAATTCCTCATGTCAAATCTTGGTTTTTTTCCCCCTCAAATAATACACAGAAAATGTGTGCAGGAGGACGCCAGGCTCTGCCTCCAATCACATCACAACTCAGACTTGACTTCAGCGTGAGACTTAACTTAAAGACAAACTGTGCACTGAAAAACTGTGCACTGAAATCGAACTGTCTTTCTATTAACCATCAGGGGGCGACTCCTCTGGTTGCAGAAAGAAGTCTGATAAAAGCAGTGTACACTTTTAGGGCGTGGCTACCTTGTGATTGACAGGTCTCTGCCACTACCATAGCCGTATACAGCATCTCTACGTCACTCCTCTGCATTCCAAATATGGTCGCCTCCGTTCACCGGTTGCAAAAAAGCCAAGATGGCGACGGCCAAAACGCCGAAGGCTCTAGTCCACAAACCAATGGGTGACGTCATGACGACTACGTCCACTTCTTTTTGCAGTCTATCGATCAGATTCATCCAGAGTGGAACTTAGATGTGTCCAACTGTGTCAACCTGCCTGATCGGATATATTTCGTGGTCAAAGCAGCAGCTGTAAAACGGTGGATAAACACATTTAATTCCTCTTAAATTCTTCACAATAAAAGTCCCCCCCTTTTTTGTTGCTGCGTATTCTTCCTCCTTGCAGTATATTAGTAGACTTGTTTTATTGAAGAATAGCCGCTAACGAAGCTACGCTAATTTGGGGATAAACACATTTTACTATAAAGCTTCACAATAACACGCCCCCGTTATTTTGTGATTCAAAAGCTTTTATTTTGAAGCAGAAAAAAATCGGAAAATGTTATATATATGTATGCATAGAAATCTGAAAATGAAAATGTTATATACGTCATTTTTGATGAGGTTTATATATTTTTCATTTAATGTTCAACTGATAGCATTAATTGGTCAAATTTCTCATGGTCGGTAAAACGGTTAATTATTAACATCTCTAAATACAAGTGTGTTGGAACACAAATGTCTCCTTTTCTAGATAACGTTTGGTACCCAGCAGATCCAGAGCATGTGCAAATCTACACAGGCCTTCGCGAAAAGACCTCCCAGCTTATTTCAGCACAGGTTTGTCACACACGTCCGTTGGATGTGAAAATGTACCGAGCGTTTGCTAGTTCACGTCCCTCAGCGCTTTCTGAACAAGAAGCAGGAGCGGTTAAGTCACGTGACTATTTGACAGACACAAAAAGAGAGAGAGCGAGACAGACACTGAGACAGAGAGGGAGATGATGTTTGGCAGTTCAGAACATACCTGTATATGAGACAGACCATTACAGACAGTGTGTGTAGGTCTGACTATGTGTGTGTGTGTCCTTATTCCATGCTTAGTGAGGTGGGCATGTTGATGAAGTAATTCCCTTCAAATCCTGGAAACTTTGCCCTTTGGATGGTAATCCTTCAAGTGTTGAACGGTTTGTTTTCTGGGCTTTGGGTATTGGTCCCCAATACTGAGATCCGATCTGGTACCAGTGTTGCATTAATAAGCCGTATGCCTCGCTGTGTGGAAGAGTCTGGGCTTTGTCTTTCATGTGTAATAGATGCACGTGTGTCCGATATCACCATGACTGTCTCTGAGGACGGGTATTTTCATGCTTCCTTCGTTCATAATTCTCTCTTGCTCACTCCTCCCGCTATTCTATTCTTACAACAGCTGATCAAAGCTCTTTTAGTTGAGCCAAACAGATCTCGCCACTATCGCCAATCAGTCAATCATGTCGCCTGGCAAACTTTAAATCTGTTCTCCTCTCTGTTGCCGTCAGCGGTCGCTCATCAGAAATCCACTCGTATTGGTGAGATCTTCAACATTCTCTTCATCACAGTGTCTCTATAGGGGGACTTAAAGCTTCATCACCTCCTTAAAACACACAATCTATTAACCAAAGATGACACGCTTTTCTCATCTTGCACACAAAATGACTGAATACTGGCCTTCATTACTCTTGGCTGAAACTAAACTGTGATCCTTTTTGGAGGAGAGCTTGCAGAGGTCAGGAGGCGCTCCCAGGCCCCCGCTACCACTTCCTGTTTCAGTATGTGGTCAGGGGGCTGTCAACGATAGAAACAATATCCACTCTTTACTACGAGACGTTCAGCACGCAGAGCTGCAGGTTGTCTCTCGACAGCCGTGTCTTAAAAACTGCTCTTATCACACATCATCATCATCCAGTTTTAACTCCCCAACTGCAAAACCTGCTGACCATTCACTTTCTTATCCTCATTATAGTGGGGAAGTCATGTGAAGAATGCTTCCTTCCACAGCGGTGCATTATTAATGTAATACTTTTGATGCTTTAGCTGCTCTAAGTACTCGATGGATTGTTGGCATATGAGTCTTTACAAGGGGGCAATATTGTCAAAGGACATGTGGACACAATGCGCTGTCTCTCAATGACAATGAATGGAGCTCCAAGGCACAGCAACAAAAACACAAACTGAGAATCCATTCAAATGAAGATGCTCCAGACTGACTGCGTATAACCGTTTTTTTACCGACAGTGATTTTCAGTTATATATGAACTTAAACACAAATTAAAGCTCTATCTGACCTGTCACATGGGAACAACTCGGATAACCATGTTTTGAATGTTATGCATGCACCTTAAAATGCAAAGTTGCAGCTGGCAGAAACGCCTGCTGTTTCTCAATTAGTGGACAATTAGCCTCCAAAATAAAAAAAAGGAAACACTCAAATAAAATAGGCTTTTAAAACTACTATAGCCTGCGGGCTCGTTACACAGTATACACCTTCACTGTAGCTTAAAAGTAAGCTAGTACTACACTACAGTAAAACAGCCTAAGTAGAGATAGAGTGAAGCAGAAGAGATAGACGGGGTCACATTGACACCCAATAGAGGCGGAGAGAGGACGAGAGTGCGGAGGCTGGACGTCAGAGTCGGTGTTTTGACACAGAAGTGGGGAAAGCGACGGAACAAATGCAGCGACGGAACAAATGCGGAATTAAAACGGAGCGGCGGGGTCGGGTAGCCTGCTGCAAGTGTAGCCGACAGTAGACACACTCGGGCCGCCTGACTGCTGCACCGCAGACCGCCCTTTCATGTATCCAGAATACGGTTCGCTGAATGAGCAGCGTCGAACGGTAAAACATTTGCGTAGGTCCGTGTGTGTGGAGAGCGAAGCCTGGGAGAGACGTCACGTAGCCCATCTTATGAACGACAGCCGAAGGTTATGTCGGTGTCGTTTGTTGTCAGTGTGCAGCGGGCGGAGAGCGGTAGCATGAGCCCGTATCCTCTTGTTACCACCTTACATTAACAGCCGAACGTCCCCATTAGCCTCGACACTCACTTTGCTCTTGACCTCCACCACGTTGTCGGTGAGTTTTAACGGCGTCCGGTGCGGCGGCTGCTGCTGCTGCTGCTGCTGCTGCTGCTGCTGCCTTGACATTCTGCTTCCCCGGTTGACTGCTTGGCTGAGGCACTGCGGACAAAAACCATCCACCGGAATTATGGTTGTTTTCCTCCTCTTTCCTCGGGAAAATGGACCAAAACAAATCTAAACATAAAGCAGGCGAACAGATCTGGAGCTGTCTGTTAACCTACCGCACTCGGTTTTTCACAAAAAAAGAGAAACAGCCAGGTCTCGCTCCTGTTGTTTGCGTCTCGTGCAGTCCTGTCAGAGAGCGCGCGGTTATCGGTCGCTACCCACACGGAGAGAGAAAAAATAGCTCTCACGACAGGTGGAGTCCTGTAAATCCAGTACGGGATGTGAGCGTGAGGTGCCAGACGTTCTCCTCTAACCTGACGAGGCTGGAGGACACAGCAGAGGAGGGGATGGGGGCGGAACATGACGCTGCTGTAACCTACAGTACGCTGCTAATGCGACCTGCGTACTGCTGCCCCTCTGTTGCGCTACTGTTGACACTTGCGTTGCTGTTGCTAATGCTGCTCCCAGCTAACCTTTGACAACTATCTATATATATATATATATATATATATATATATATATATATATATATATATATATATATATATATATATATATATATATATATCTCTATATAGATATATATAGATATATGTCTATATATATATAGATATATATAGATATATGTCTATATATTAGTGCTGGGCAACGATTCAAATATTTAATTGCGATTAATCGCATGGATTTTTTGCGATTAATCGCATTGTTATGGCAAAGTTCTGTGGTGTCTTCATTTTAGAAGGGGACAGATTAAGCAAACAACACACCTCATGTTACCTTGAATGTATCGAAGCTGTGAACTTACGTGTCATCTATTCAGTAAAATGGCTACCGAAAAAGTAACTAAATGACTTACAGAGTGGCAGAACAACTTGTTCTTGAGATGGACTAAAGAAAGTGCAGATGTAATCAGAAGTGGTTGTCGAAAACAACTGATGTTACCTTGAATGTACCGAAGCTGTGAACTGGTTTTGCTGTATCAATAAAAGGAGCTTTTTGTGTATTCTTGTGTCTTCCCTTGCAAGCAAATAAACAGAGAGCAAGACTACTTTGAATGTTCTGAAGAATTTATGATTGATTTGTGAACAAAACTGAGTGTCTGCTGACTTTACCGCAGCGATGTCCACTGGTGTCCATTCCTCCACCGCTGCCAGTGAGCCACGGACTTTCAAAATAAAAACGTTCCCACTCACATCTGAAATGAAGTCACAGAAAATAAACCTAAGAGCCCAATATGATCAGAATCCTAACGCATGAATTCACTGACCAACAGTGATGTTAACAGAGAGAACAGAGCTGAAACAAGTGGTTTAATAACCACAGATAAAGTCCATGCTCACTGATTTATCTTGTTAGAAGATGAGAGAAATATAATATTGTGGCTTTTTAGATTGACATCACTTCACCCTGAATGAAGTGAATTTAAAGCTGCAGGACAAGTCAGTGAAAAACATTTTTCTTACTTTATTTTAAGATGCACATTTTTCAAAAGCTTTCTGTTTTGTCAGTTATTCTTTAATCCAGCCCTTATTTGACTTGAAATGAGAAGAACATTTATTTATGTATTTCTATGTACTATTTATAATCCATCCAGTTACATTTGAAAAGTGAGAATAATAATTGTTTATATATATATATATATATATGCACAAAACAGCAACCATTTATGTTGTCATGTTTGCCATTCACACGGATAGGACATATGCCATTTGAAATGTAGTGAAGTTAAAATACTTTTATTTTTGCGACAACACAAATAAACAACTTCAACCAGAGTGAATGTAGGCCTTTATAAATTCACCTGTTTTGTGTGTCTGACACTCACTGTGATTCTTTGTGTGTGTGTGTGTGTGTGTGTGTGTGTGTGTGTGTTTGTCACTTTGGCTACGGAAGCAGCCCTCTGCACCTACGCTACCCACACACAGTGTGTCACCCCTCATTGTCGTGCTTAATCCCGGGACGGTTCACGTGCAGTTCAGTTACGGAGACGAGACAAAACCACAGTCTGTCGTCAAACAAGTCTTTTTGCATCCTGCATCATATGGCCCTTCAGTAATTGATTATGGGGGCCACTTGTGCAGGACAAGAATAGTGCATTATATGCACTGTTAGCATGTAATGGCAATCTACTGTAGCCATTATGTAGCCTACATGTCCGAACACCGTTTAGTTTTTTCTCTGTGCGGTTGCACTGGCTCCTGTGATGCTGCCGACCACTCTGGCTCCTTGACCTCGACCCTAACCCCTCCCCCACCGACCTGAAAACCTCATCCTAATGATGTTTTGTTTGTCTTCTCAGAGAGCTTTTGCAGGGCAGAAAGATTTTGACCCAGTTTGGACAATGTAAGTAACATTGGATTATACAAATAAATTTGTCTTGACCTGCAGTGCATTGTGGTAGTAGAATAGCCCCCACGTACATTTGAGTGGCACATTGGTATCATCTCCTTGGGAAAAATTACAATTACACAGTGGTGTCCAAATACCTGCTGGCAACCTGACACCAGGAAGCTGCACACATCCACAGCTCACTGAAAAGTTGGTATGTCACCCAGGGGGGCAGGGCCTTACGACCTGTCACATGTAAGAAATTTGAGCAAAAAACTGTAGTTAGTAGCTATAATAAAAGTGTTTATAAATTCATAATTAAGAATTCATAATTAGTCATAAACATAAGGGTTTTGGGAATGCATAATTAAGATAAACATAAAGTGATGTAGGATTAGTAGCTAAAAGTGCGTAGGGGAATTTGGCCAATAGCAATTGAGATAGACGGAAGGAGGATTTCTTATTGGAGCGTGTCGACTGCACAAAGCAGCCGGACACACGTGCTCCAGCCTTCTCTCTGTGGGGTGTGTGTTTCAGCCCAACACACAGAGGGGTCTCGTTAGCTCACAATGTATCATCTCGTTGTTTTCTGGGTAAGCTAGCAAAAGTCGTCACCTAAAAAGCTGCTTAAGGACCAAATCTTTGCCCTAACCCCGAGATTAAACCATGCAACTTCAAACAGAGATGTTATTTTGAATTTCTTTGAGATCGATTCACGATACACTTTTGTTTTGCTCCGTGCACTGCTGGCCCCGCTGCAACCGCCACGAGACTTCCCTACAGATTTTTCAAATCGATTTTTACCTATTTTACTTGTGATAAATTGACCATCATAACGTTATACTGGAAACGTAGAATTAATATTGCGAAAATATATTTACATTTCGATGGATTAAATTATGTCTAACAACAAAAATCTACTTAGATTCATATAATCAATGAAGTATCAAGGCAAGGCAAACTATCAATTTCCATGTGTATAGGTGTCAGAACAAATATACAAATTATAGGAAAACATACATGAACATCTTGATGTGCATCAAATAAACAGATTTCACACTTATATTGTGTGTGTTTTATTCAGCTAATTTGTCTAATAAACGACCTGCAATGGAATCGCTCTGTGCCTGAGCCTGTCAGTGGCAAAAAACAAGCACTTTTAGAGGACGTACATTGACGGAGAGGAGTTGCACCGAGCCGTTAAGCGGCTGCAGCTTTCTCCTTCAATACTGGGCCGATTAAAAACAAATTGTTGTCTCCATCCTCCCATAAGGTGCGTTCACACCGTTAATCGCGTCATTCGCACCGCGTTCACTGGAATCCGTTCGACTGTCCACCATTTATTTCCCCCATCAACCATGGAAGAAATAACCTCTATTTCTGCTTCGTACGTGTTGTGGAATTCCCAGATATCCCGGCGAAACTAAACGCCGTCATGTCTGGTTCATAACATAGTCCAGAGGAGCTCTGTGGATTGTATCGAGCTGTATTCACTGCGTCTAGCAAGCCACACGTCGGCTGTTTACTACAGCTGTATGAACCCCAAATTCACTGATTTTGCTGTGATTAAACTGCAATAAACGGACAAAAAGGGACTCCGAAATAACTACATGCTGATGCCGATTTGTAAAAAGTCTGAATTCGTGTTTTGTTAGTTCTCTCCGCAAGGCGACAAGCAAATAACTTTTGAAATACTTGTTTTCTCAATGGAGCTCGGATGGATCGGTGCTATTCTATGCTAACATTGTAGCAGCTCCAACAACACTCAAAATACGTCATCTCGGCGTAAATACGGCAGCGTCTTTTTCATTGTTTGTACCATATGGTTTATACACATTTATACACATAGTTTGGTCCGGTCTAATATGAGGTATCGTAGAGGTCTGGGTGAACACAGACGGCTACAGGATTTGTTTCCTGATTCAACAACGGCAGGAAGTCAGTGATGACAGGGGGAGCAACTCAACGCTGATAGGCAGCGACACGCGATTTTTTCCGCCGGAGTTGAAAAATTTCAACTCACGCACCATCGCAATTTCGCGTCACTCCAGTCTCATCGCGTCTGTGCATCGGCTTTGTATGTAATCTACTCGCGCAAATAATTCGAGCCGCGTTTGGTGTGAACGCACCTTTAGAAACAAAAATCTGGAAAGATTTGAGTCCAGGTTGAAGAATACCAAAGTTACCCTTTCAAATCTAGACCGGATTGGTGTCTTGGTCTTGTCGGGAATTTAACCCCCGATGTTATGTGTTTTTTGTCAAACTCATTGACCAACTCCCAAGGATTGAAAACTGAACACATCACTTCACATCCTGCTTAAAATACCAGCCTACATCAATACCATTCCAAGTGGTATAACAAAGCCATTGTCTTCTGATGGCGTGCATGGTCATAATACTCAGCCCCATTACCCGTGTTTCTTTTGGCTCATGTTATGTCTTAATGTTCTCTCAGGTCGCAACTGATCGCACCGAGCAAACTAACAGTCAAACGCTCCCAGCATCTCGGTTCATCTTCGGTTTCAGTTGCGCGTGTTTCTCTCTTCTCTTGCTCCTCCACCTCAGCGTTTCCTCCTCCTTAAGATTCACACCCTGTGCTAGCCCGTCCTAATCATGTTCAGTACCAGCCCGTACTGGGTCAGTGTGTGTGTGTGTGTACCATGGCAGGACCTCTACATGCTTATGTTACGTAAGAGGCTGTTATTACCAACAACGTGTAAGCCTTCCAGATAAGGATGCATTCCAAAGAGGAGAGAGAGAGAGCAGAAAATGATCCGAAACTTTCAGGTCCTCTTTTGAACTCTTTCACTCTTCTCTTCTCCCTCTCCTTCATATCCTTTTTTCTTTTCTCTCCCTCCACTCCTCATATGTCCTTGCCATCGTCTTCCCGTCTTCCTTCTCCTCCTCCCTCAGTGATGGTGGAATGTAGGAATGTGAGGAAAGTTGGAAAAGGGAGGAGTTGGATCAACAGACCATGATCTCATACAGACCAGTCAAAACACTTTGATGTTTAAACACAGTTTGTGTGTGTGTGTGTGTGTGTGTGTGTGTGTGTGGTATGTGTGCAAAATTGTAAATGACAGTGAATATTTGGGCTCAGTGTCGAGTCACTGCGATGCCTCAAAATTCCTCCGACGGCTGGAATACGCGTGGTTTGCCAATTAACTTGAATTGATTAATATGAGAATCTGGAATAACGTTTGGGATAGTAGTGATGGGTTTGAGATAGAGCCTTAATTTCACATCATATGAGATTTTTTCTATATATTTACAAATATATATATCAGCAGAAACAGCTGATCAGGCATGTGACTTAAATGTTTGCCAAGTGAGAATTTATTCGACAAAGGTGTTTCCATAATCCAAAGACAAAAACCACTTCAAGCTATCGGAAAAAACGGTTTTTCCGATACTTTTCTCATGCAATACTACAAAAATGCGCATTCAAATAAATAAAGATGTATATATATAAAAAAGTGTTTACGCTCTCTTCAGGTGGTTTTTGCCTTCGTCAACAAAGAGTTGATGTGCTCAATGAATAATGGAAACGCCTTTGACAGATCAATTCTGACGGAGCGAACATTTAACTTGCATGACTGATCGACTGCTGTCTCTGTCGACTTCTTCTTGGATATTACCATAATGCATGAATGCTTGTCTTTGTCTCCGGACAGCATGTAACATTACCAATAGTAGCTGACATGAAAGAACAATAAAAACTTGCCTGATTGAAACTAATTCCTGAATTCCTTCTCTCGTTTTTTCGATCGTAGATGGGTTTGTTTCCGATTGGCAACCTCGAATACTTCTACTCTGTTTACTGGCAGATTAGCGCCGACTTCCAACAAAACTATGCTGTAGCTATTTCAAAAGTTGTCAATTGGAAACATGACTATTGAGTGTTGAAAATGCAATGGGTTCATCTTCACGGGAGCAAGAATGTGTTCAGTAAATTCCATGGCAATTTGGATAGATTTCTTGTGCTCAATAAAGAGACATTTGGCCAGATGGTGGTCTTTGAAGAAAGGTCAAGGGGTCACCTGAACTATTGGCAATCATCCTCACAACACATTTCCCCTCTGACCAGTATAGTTAAGATCTTGCTCTGGACCAAAATGTTGGATTGACAGACCAAATCAGAATCAGAATCGTTTATTGCCAAGGTATGTTGCACATACAAGGAATTTGACTCGACGGGTCTCCTGACTGACCACCCGCCGCCCGCCCTTCTCCAAGTGAAGTAGTCTCTTGTTGGCGGGGAGGAAAGATTTGAAATACAAGTGATTCTCTCGTTTCTGCCACTTTGGTTTCAATCCAATAAAAAACTTTACGTATACTGACCCTGTGCCTTCGACCTTATTGACAACCCTCAGGGCAGCTCTACTTCGTGAGCCTCTCAAGTTGGACAAAGGACGGACTGGACGCTACAGTACACTATCGCCTCTCCAGGTACAAGTGGTATTAAAAGACAGGACGGGCCGGGTCTAGCTGGTTAATATCTCTGTGGCACAATAGTAGACGACTTTGACAGAACCTCAACACTGTAACCTCTTCACATTCTGTTGACGGACGTAGAAAATGTTTAACTCAATGGGAGTTAAATGTTTGCTTTGTCTGAATTCATCCGGCAAAGGTGTTTCCATATTCCATATAGCGCATCAACTCTTTCAACAAAGGCAAAAACCACCTCAATCAGCTTAGAAAAAAGCGCTAGTGAGGCAGTTTTAACACATTTTTTAAACATAAATTTGGGTCAGATCTTAGATGTTGCACCTTTAAAGGCGACAGGATACTTACACAATACACAGAGAGTGGGAGGGATGGGAGGGGATCAGTAGGGGCCCACTACTCATTGTTGCCCCTATGCTAAATTAGGTTTTGGTCCCCTTTCATCCAGCCTTAACTATAAATCTAGAGTCTCTGTCCCAGCATTGAATAATGAACGTTTTTATTGGGGGGGAGGCAGAACAAGAGTAACCATTCAAACGCAAATACTGCAATTAGCAACAACTGCTAGCAGCAATAAGTACTGCATATGACTCTACTAACCTGCTGGAGCCACACCCAGGAAACCAGCTCGCTCCAGCTTAATGAATTCAAGCCTGACTCACACCTCCACTTCAATCCCCCTGCCTCTTCCTCTTGGGGATGCATGAGCGGGAGAGTGAGACAAAGAGAGAGAAGCGCGTACGTGAGCAGGAATGTTAGCTATGCAAACCAGTCAGGGCGGTGAGCCAACCTGTTGCTGCCTTTAATTCCAATGCTCCTCTCCTCTCGTTCCCCTTTTTCGTATTTCAAAAAGTATCTGTTTCATTTTTTCATGTGACTTGTTTTCTCTCCCTTTGAACCGAGCTTTATTGTCATTCCCACGCCACGCTTCTTGAAGCAGATATTTAAAGTCACCGCTTGAAAATGGAAAACCACTATATTCCACCGCAAAAGCGGCGAGACCTTGTGATGACTTTATTTAGTCCTGTGAGTCACACTCCTCTTGTTTGCAAGGTGCAGTTGAATCACGTCCGGCTCACGTATGTCCGTCATGCGCGGTATGTCCCGGAGCCTCCAGTCAGGGTAGTTTTGGTTTTGTGTGTCCGGGTGTGACAGGTGGAAGGACAGGTTTGTTTTCATCTGTCAGGTGGCTTCATTCATTTCTGGCTGGCCTCCAGTGTAACAATACAGGGTGGATCTCTCTCTGTCTCACGCACTCACATTCTGATTTACAATAGGAGGTGAATCAGGCCTCTTATCTGCTTGTCACAGTGGGATCTATACCAGTGTGTCTGCCTGCACCAGATGATTGAATGATTGCATTATTGGTTGTTTCGAGGATCAGTGACAGACTAAAAAATACATTTAAAAACCTGTGTTTATAAATGTATATAAACACATATATTACACACTATAATAAGTGTGTAATTACTGGTTCTCTAATGTCGAGAACCAGTAATGCATGGTGCAGACCTGTGTGAGTTTAAATACAACTTCATCAAAGTTAAAGTCACTACTCCAACATGGTAGTCCATCAGTAAAGATAGTCATCTAAATTTACGAGAGGCGTACAAATGACCACAAATATATTCAAGTTAAACATTAAAGCTGCAGTTGGCAACTTTTATCAAAATAACTTTTTCCGTATTTGCTCAAACTGTCACTATCCTGATAGAACTACACAAGACAGATAATCTGTGAAAAAAACGAGAGTTTTACAGCTAAATACATAAGTACAGCTAGAGACAATCATATTTAAAGAAAGACAGCAGCAAGATGATAGGCTAACGATGTCCTGTGTCATCGTGCTATTGGCTAGAGAGACCAGCTGATCTAGACAGCTGATATGATTGACAGCCCCGAACAATAACAGCCACGAAATAATGAGTGTGCCTGCATGAGGAGTGATGGCAGATGTATGGTGAATAAGCTACGGGCTTAGCCTGTCAGGATCCAGGATCCCTGTCTGACCCGGTGTGTGTTTCCCCTGATCTCCTCTCATGTGTCCTTTCATTCCCCTGTTTGTTATTGTGTGCCATGTGCTCTGTTTGTCCTCTGCCTCCAGACACCTCCCATGGCCGCACCCTTGATTGTGCACAGCTGAGGACACTCCAGCCAATCACCTCCTTCAGCCTGACACACCAGACTCAGGGCCCACTAATGAGTCTCCTGTCACTACATAAGCTCTGGTCCTGCAGTCTGGGGTTGTCAGGTCGTACCGTCTTTCACCTGCTGAAACCCCGTGGCGTCCTCTGCCCTCCTTGTGTTTGTGGATTACACTCCGCCGCTCTGCCCTCCTTGTGGTCTACGGATTACACTCCGCCGCTCTGCCCTCCTTGTGGTCTACGGATTACACTCCGCCGCTCTGCCCTCCTTGTGGTCTACGGATTACACTCGCCGTCAAGCAGCCAGCCTCCGGTGTCGAGCCACGGGCCTCACACCGTCGATCTGCCACTCTGGTGTCGGACCACGGGCTCCACACCTTCCTGTCTTCAGTCAGGCTAAATAAAACCTGTTTCCATTCGTTTGGGTCCTACCTGTGAACTCCCGTGACATAGCCATGCGAGAGTATAGTCTTCCTGTCTGAACTTACGCTAGAGCTTCATTTGTCTCAAACAATTCATATTTTGGGGAACAATTGCTATCTCCTGAACTCAACAACAAAGGTTTCAAACATAATTCCTCATTTGACTTTTTTTGTTTGCGTTTATTGTAAAGTGAGAAATGTGAAGTTCTCCTTCAACTTTCAACTGACATTTTAGTAAAGTTTTCAATCAATATGCTCTCCTCAAAGCCACCAGACTCCAGCCAGACAACATGTCATTTTACGTCGCTGGATCATCAAAACACACTTCATTCAAAATCGACAAACATAATAAAACTCATCAAAACCATCTTGGTCAGTCCTTCTACTGTTCTAACAATCACCAACTCTGGTTTGGTTGAAATGCACCCTTTATTCACAGAGTTAGACGTGAAAAGAAACAGATGTTCTATAAGCTCCTCAAAGCCACGGGACTGTTGACAGAAGAGTAAGTTTACCTCGCTGATCAAGAGAAACAAATGGAACTCGTCAAAATCGTCTTTGTTACAATTTTGGCTGTTTCAACGATCACTAACTCTGGCTTGAGAGACTGAATAAGTAACAGAGGAACAGAACAAAATAAGTAACCACCGTAACATTTCCGCAGTTTACTAGCTCAGTTTTCTGCCCCCGTTCGTGACATTGAACGTGGATACCAGAAAAGAGACATGAAGGCGTGCCCGTTTACTGGCAATGGGAAAGCTTTTTTCAGCGGGTTTTACTGTGTTTAAAAAACTGCATTTACATGCTGGTATTTGTGGAAAGATTATTCTTGACGTTTCACCACCAAGTCAAATGGATTCAATGTTTAGTTCTGTGTTCAAGCTCTGTCATGTTTATGCCTATGTTCTCCATTTGAAGGGGATAATTTGCTCCTCACGCGCTCCCGTTTTAAAAATACATTCTGTTTCTCTATAAATTTAGGAGTTTTTTTTCCTTGTAATTTGATGCAAAACAGACAAAAATCAAAGGAAAATATAATCAGCCAGTTGTTTGATGTCAGTGAGAGGGAAATACAATGTAACGAGTTAAATAACAACAATAACTGATAAACTGAATGTAACAAGATCAAAACGCAACAGTGCAAGTAACTTGTTAAAGTATGTTGTTGGTGGATTTTCCCACTGAAGTTGGGACAAGTCTGGCAACATGGACAAAGGGCAGTCAATGCGAAAATGTACATGCGCCCTATACAGATGTGCTAACACATGTGGTACAATTGTCTTTAAAATGACTGGAGAGCTGCTGCTTCAGCCTGACTGACTGAAATGTGGACAAACAGCACCATCGTGATGTCAAAATACCCTATTACAACAATAAAATCCTCTGGTTGTTCAAAGACAAAACCAGTATGAGAAGTTTGTAGTAATGATGACTGTTAAGTAAATAAATACCTCATCTGGTAACTGCAGGTAACAGCTACTCTTAAAAACCACGCCATTTCATATATATCACAAAAATGTGTTATAATAAATTATACAATGTATATGGAGACACAGACATACACACACACACACACACTAAGCCGATGCGGACATGTCTTAAAACTTGCCTTCTCTCTACTGACCAGCAGGGGACAACTCCTCCTGTTGTAAAAAGAAGTCTGGTTGTATAGAAGTCTATGAGAAAATGACTCTAATTCTCTCTTGATTTATTCCCTCAAACACTGTAAACATGAGTTTATGGTCTCAGTTTCAAGTCTTCTTTAATACAGCATGATATTCATTTAATAAATTATGGTTCTGTTTAGAGTAAAATACACAACAAAGCATATGCTTTCGGGCAAATGGCTAAAATATGTCTGATTCAGCGTTTGGTTGCACTTAGCTCCACCCTCTCGTGTCACTTCTGGTCGCAAAAAACGTAAGATGGTGACGGACAAAATGCCGAACTCGCGGCTTCGTAAGGGTAGTCCACAAACCAGTGGGTGACGTCACGGTGACTGCATCAATTTCTTAGTCAGTCTATCCTTACTTTAAATTCATAGAACAACGTGAAGGAGTTGCACGACAAGCTCCCACTCCACAGCATCAGAGGCTTGTTGAGGATTCTTCATTAACTACATGGTGTTTAGACGAAGGTCCTGGTTGGGCCCTGTGTCCTGCCAGCGAGTCTCTCTCTCTCCTTGGCACGCTGTTCTGTGGCGCCATCTGCTGGTCAGCTTGGTTCATGTGAGGCGTCATTGCAGTGTGACAGATGCTGCCTGGTGGGTATTTTCTCAATGCCTATGTTTACATTTTACACAACTCTTCACATTCTCCTCATCGACATCGTCATCATCATCATCATCATCACCACCACCACCACCACCACCCTCCTCCTCCTCTACTTATCAACCATCACCATAATATGTAATCATCACCAACATTATAATCATCACTGTGGTGATCTTCATCCCCTTTCTCCTGTTTTAACCGATTCCAGCTTTCATCCACTTTGTGGCAGCAGCAACACATGGATGCACCGGAGCAGCATTGGCCCAGAGCTCCTCTGCTGTGATTGGTCAGCGATGCAAGCATCACAGCCTTGAGGAGGCAAGTGGAAGAAAGGAGCTGCTCTGTGATAAAGGTGTGTCTCTCTTTTTAATGTCTCCACACCTCTTGCAAGAGCTACCATTAAGATTAGTATTATCATTTTGTGTTATCATTGCTGGTTTGGGCCTTTCTACGGAAACCCTGAGAGGCAAATGAGAAAAGAAATTCTGGTGATCTATTTTCTAAGTGTGATCCAGATTGTTATTAGTGTTTACTGAAAACAGTTTTGCCAGGATCAGTTGTTCTTAGTTTCTTCTCATTTGTTAAACAAGTGAAAACTAAAAGTTTTGTTCGATGAAAAAAACAAGTTTTGCCAGGATCCGATTTTCTGAGCTTTTACTTTTTGTACACCTGTGAAAACAGGTGATTCATTTTAGTGTTTGTTGTTGTAATACTCATCTTGGCCACAAGAGGCTGAAGTGCAACACCACCACATAATCTAAACAGGACAAAAAGCATTCACGTTTCCCTCCAGGTGAGTTTGAATTTTCTCTATTCACTTTAAACATAAACACAAACTCGATATATTGTATGTTAGCAAGTTATGTAACATCACCTACTGAAGAGCTGAAGTGGGAAACAGAAGACGGCATTTGTAATAAGATGTCAGGTAAGGTCATTCTTTTTGGTTAACTTCATGCGTGTAAGGTACATTTTGTAGGGACATTGCAGCTAACCTACTTCACTTGTCAGGATCCCTGTCTGACCCATTGTGTGTTAACCTGTTTCCCCCCAATCTCCTCTCCTCATGTGTCTGTCGTTCCTCTGTTTGTTTTGTTATGCCATGTGCTTGGTGTTGTTTTCTCGGGCCTGCCTCCAGACACCTCCCATTGCCACAGCCCTGATGGATGCACAGCTGCGGACAATCTGGCTCGTTACCCGGCAGCATATCAACTCTGGTCTTGCAGGCCTGGGTTGTCGGTCCGTATTGTTTTATGCCTCGGTAGCCTCCGCCGCCGTTCCGTAAGTTGAACCCCGTTGTATCTTCCCGGACTAATCTCTCTCCTCTCTGCTACGGGTGTAGAGTACTGGTCGATCTGCGTACTCTCCGGTGTCGAGCCACGGGACATCACACCGTCGATCTGCCTACCCTCCGGTGTCGAGCCACAGGACATCACACTGTCGAGCTCCCTGCCCTCCGGTGTCGGACCACGGGCTCCACACCTGTCCTCTTTATTCTGGCAAAATAAAATCTATTTATATCAGACTCTGTCTCTTGTGGTCTTGCGTTTGGGTCCTACCCGTGAACTCCCGTGACAGAACGGACTGACCAGAAGATCGATTCAGTGACCAGAGGAGCAGCTACGCTGGCCGGACATAGCACGCTGCTGGAGGAACACCAGCAGATGCTCAAGGAGATGCATCAAGCACAGAGCTGAGGTCTCTCAGATTGGCCTCGTCGTGCAGGAACTGGAGCTGGCTCCAGCACCGGACCCCACACCTGCACTCCCCTGTCCAGTCCTTGCCCCGCCGGTTCGGGAGTCCCCCGTGCCGTCTCCGGATCACTATGACGGAACGCTGGGGAGGTGCCGGGGCTTCCTTTTTCAATGCAGGCAGGTATTTGACCGCCAGCCCCAGACGTTTTCCTCGGACAGGTCCAAGGTTTCTTACGTGGTCGGGGAGAGACAGCGCTCAGGGGAGTTTTCCGTCACGGACTATCTGAAGCCGTGAAAGATGAACTGGCCACCTGTAATAAGGCCGGTTCATCGAAGGAGCTGATTAAACTCACGATCAGGCTGGATAATCGGATGCAGCAGAGGCGACGTGAGAGGAACTACAGGTCCCAAGGAGCATCGCCCGTGATGTCATCCTCTTCCAGCTTCCGCCCTCGTGCTACTGCATCAGCCTATCAGCACGAGCGGATAAGTCCTCAGGCTTCCAGTTCGTTCCCCTCTTCCACCTCGGAGGTGGAGCCTATGCAGCTCGGCCGTGCTGACCTTTCGCCACAGGAGAGAGATAGGCGGATCAGAGTGCCTGTACTGTGGCCGCCTGAGACATTCCATTTCCTCCTGTCCAGTTCGGTCAAATTCGCCAGTAATGGTTGGGATACTGGTGAGCGGACCCGAGCCTTCTCTCAACTCCCTACCAAGACTGTTGTTGCCTGCGTCTCTCTCTCTGCACTCTCGCTCTCTCTCTCGGCACTGGTGGACTCTGGAGCAGATAAAATTTCATGGACACTGAATTTATAGCCAGAGCCCATATTCCCTTAGAGACGCTAGAGTGTCCGCTAGTGGTCAATGCCCTAGACGGCAGCTTCCTGGCCAGAGTCACTCACCGGACCCAGCCGCTGCAGCTCATCCTGTCCGGTAATCACAGAGAGACTTCAGTTTTACATTTTTCCTTCTCCGCAAAACCCCCTAGTTCTGGGCCACCCTTGGCCCACCACCCATAACCCTCAGATTGATTGGGCGGCGGGGAGGATTGCCGGATGGAGCCCTACTGTCATGCTAACTGCCTAAGATCTGCGCTACCCCCTGGAGGACCTCCCCAGGGCTACCACGAGCCTTTGCCAGATCTCGCCTCTGTGCCCACCGCCTACCATGACATCGGGGAGGTGTTTAGCAAGGCTCGGGCCCTCTCCTTACCACCTCACCGTCGCTACGACTGCGCTATTGACCTCCACCCGGGCGCTTCGCTCCCTTCCAGTCGGTTATATAACCTGTCTAGACCCGAGAAGGCATCCATAGAGGAGTACATCTCACAATCTTTGAAGGCTGGAATCATTCGCCCGTCCTCATCACCACTCTGAGCCGGATTCTTCTTTGTCTCTAAGAAGGATAAGAGCCTCCGGCCCTGCATCGACTATCGGGGTCTGAACAACATCACCACCCCGAACAAATACCCTGTGCCACTGATTAATTATGCGTCTGAACCCCTGTCTGGAGCCACAATCTTCACCAAGCTTGACCTCCGCAATGCATACCACCTGGTGTGGATCCGAGCAGGGGATGAGTGGAAGACAGGGTTCAACACACCCCTCGGTCACTTCGAGTACTTGGTCATGCCGTTTGGATTCACCAATGCCCCAGCTGTTTTCCAGGCATTGGTAAACGACGTACTCCGGGACTTCCTGAACCGTTTTATGTTTTTGTACATCGATGATATCCTCATCTATTCTGCGGACCTTCAGGAGCATCAGCGCCACATTCGGTTGGTCCACCAGCACCTACTGGAGAATAAGCTGTTTGTGAAGGCAGAGAAATGAGAGTTCCATGTGACCTCAGTTCAGTTCCTGGGATTCATCATTGAGAAGGGTCAAGTGAGGACGGATCCAGAAACGGTCAAGGCTGTAACTGAATGGCCGACTCCCAGAAACAGCTCCAACAATTTCTGGGGTTTGCCAACTTCTACCGGCAATTCATCAGGAACTACAGTAAGCTAGCAGCCCCACTCACTGGGCTCACCTCTTCCAAGACCATATTTGTATGGACACCGGAGGTCGGTCTGGCATTCCAACTCCTCAAGGGACGGTTCTCCTCCGCCCTCATCCTGATTCAGCCCAACGACACCCGACAGTTCTTTGTTGAAGTGGACGCCTCTGAAACAGGCGTGGGGGCCATCCTGTCACAACGTTCGGACTCTGACTCTAAGCTTCGCCCTTGCTCCTACTATTCCCGCTGGTTGAACCCAGCAGAGAGAAATGATGACGTTGGAAACCGGGAACTGCTGGCAATTAAGCTGGCTCTCGAGGAGTGGAGAAACTGGCTAGAGGGGGCTGTTCATCCGTTCGTGGTCTGGACGGACCATAAG
Source organism: Melanostigma gelatinosum (assembly GCF_949748355.1). Taxonomy (NCBI): domain Eukaryota; kingdom Metazoa; phylum Chordata; class Actinopteri; order Perciformes; family Zoarcidae; genus Melanostigma; species Melanostigma gelatinosum. Next base: position 29,849,631 of record NC_136634.1, on the reverse strand, counting down.
AACCTTGAGTACATTCGTACGGCCAAGCGGTTAAAGTCTCGCCAGGCTCGGTGGTCACTATTCTTTGGACGTTTTGACTTCTCCATCTCCTACCGCCCAGGTCACAAGAATACCAAGCCTGACGCTCTCTCTAGCCAGTTCTCTCCGGAGGGTCACTCCTCCAGTCCTGGTACCATCCTCCCTGCAACCTGTGTGGCAGCCTTTCTCACCTGGGAGATCGAATCAGTGGTGCAGGACGCTCTCCGGACCCAGCCAGACCCCGGAGGCGGGCCTCCCGGCCGCCTCTTTGTTCCCCTCTCCGCACGCTCCCAAGTGCTCCTGTCATCCTGGCGCAGACGCACCATTGATCTGCTTCGGAGAACCTTTTGGTGGACAACGCTGGAAGCAGACACGAGAGTATTTGTCCTCACCTGCTCAACCTGTGCCCGCAATAAAGTGGCACACCGACGTCCCGCCGGCTTGCTGCAACCCCTCCCGGTGCCACATCGTCCCTGGTCCCATATCGCCCTGGACTTCGTCACAGGCCTGCCACCCTCGCAAGGAAACATGGTCATCGTTACGGTGGTTGACCGCTTCTCCAAGGTGTCTCACTTCATCGCTCTGCCCAAGCTTCCCTCAGCTCAAGAGACTGCTGACATCATGGTCAGCCAGGTGTTCCGTCTGCATGGGATTCCTGTGGACATTGTGTCAGGCCGAGGCCTGCAGTTCATATCCCAGGTCTGGAGAGCCTTTGGCCGGGTCATCGGCACGACCATCAGTCTGTCCTCTGGGTTCCACCCCCAGTCCAACGGGCAGACAGAGAGACTTAATCAGGAGCTCGAGGCCTCCCTCCACTGCGTGACAGCATCGAATCCCTCCAGCTGGAGTACTCACCTGCCTTGGGTGGAATATGCCCACAACTCCCATACATCATCGGCTACTGGTCACACTCCATTCGAGGCCTCCCTGGGGTACCAGCCACCTCTGTTCCCTGCCCAGGAGGTGGAGATAGCCGCTCCACCTTCATCACTGTAGGAAGGTGTGGAGGGAGACCCGGGCCGCTCTTCTCTTTACGGCAGATCACCGCCGCATCCCTGCTCCACATTACCAAGTTGGTCAAATGGTGTGGCTCTCCGCCAAGGACATCCCGTTAAGGACCGAATCCCGGAAGATGTCCCCCCCCGGTTCATCAGCCCTTTTGAGGTCCAGGCCATTATCAACCCTTCCGCGGTTCATCTGAAACTCCCCTCATCCATGAGGATCCATCCTACGTTCCACGTGTCACAGATCAAACCGGTGTCCACCAGTGCCCTGAGCCCTCCGGCCAGACCCCCACCACCCGCCCGACTCATCGACGGAGGTCCGGCACATACGGTCAGACTTTTGGATGTTCACCGTCGAGGTTTCCAATACCTCGTGGATTGGGAGGGATACGGTCCTGAGGAACGCTCATGGGTGCCCCGCTCTAGGATCCTCGACCCCACTCTAATTCGGGATTTTCGTCGACTGCATCCGGACAAGACTGGCAGACCACCTGTAAGGTACGTTTTGTAGAGACATTGCAACTAACCTACTTCACTTGTCAGGATCCCTGTCTGACCCATTGTGTGTTAACCTCTGTTTCCCCCCAATCTCCTTTCCTCATGTGTCTGTCATTCCTCTGTTTGTTTTGTTATGCCATGTGCTTGGTGTTGTTTTCTCGGGCCTGCCTCCAGACACCTCCCATTGCCACAGCCCTGATGGATGCACAGCTGCGGACAATCTGGCTCGTTACCCGGCAGCATATCAACCCTGGTCTTGCACGCATGGGTTGTTAGTCCGTATTGTCTTCTGCCTCGGTAGCCTCTGCCGCCGTTCCGTAAGTTGAACCCTGTTGTATCTTCCCGGACTAATCTCTCTCCTTTCTGCTACGGGTGTAGAGTACTGGCAAGACATTTGACCTTCCAGCTTAAAAGTCTATGATGAATGGAAGACCGAAGTTGATGAGGTGTTTGAGTTTCTACTAAAGAAACAAGACCTCTGTGTGCTTGTTTGAGGGTGAGTTACTTATTAGCTTATAACTTCATATTTATCTGTACAGCTTGGTCAATCTGACATGTTTTGAGTATGCAAGGCAATTGAATATATCTGAGCTTTTTTAAACTTATTTAGATATTTTGAAACTCTAATGACCCATTTGAATTCAAAATGTACAGTCTATATCCACAGCTGACTGTTTAACGTAGTTAACTTTGTCACCCAACAGTAATTTAATATTCGTTTGAGTGTAATTTTTGGAAAAGGTGACAGCCCTAACGGCCACCATCTCTGCCTTCTCCCCTAAGCTCAACTCTGGCGGTGTTGAAGCTCAGTTTACTTTCGCACCGCAAGGGTTAGACTAGTATTTCTCAAACTGTGGGGAACTGCAGATTTTTTTTATTTCAAGAACTTTTTTGAGAACTTCACAAAGTACACGGACAAAACACTAAGTCATTAATACATACATGTCTGTACTTTCGTGTAAATGTTTACGTTACGCCGTTAACAGGTTACGCATGCGTGACTGCCAAGATCGTTGGCGACTCACATGTGTAGCTCAGTGTGCAAAATGAAGAGACATTATCGAGATGACGTCCGACTCTATCCGGAGGCTGAGGTTTACAGCTCAAACACTGAGTGAGTTCTGGCTTGGTGTGGAGAGGGAGCATCCACTCATCGGACAGAGGGCTGTGGGCATTCTGCTTCCCTTCGCCACATCCTACCTCTGTGAGGTCGGCTTTTCTGCTGTTGCGTCTCTCAAAACAAAATACAAATCTAAACTCAACACTGAGCATGAATTGAGAGTGGCCGTATCATTGCAGCCACTAATACTGATACAACTTGATGGCTCACACATATCTGACTCATTTTGTTTTGCACAGGTTGCATGTTAATGTTGTTTTGAAAAGATATGCAGAACTCAGTAAAACTCTTTATTGCCAAATACTTGTTTTGTTTAGTTTTTCACAGGTTGCACTTTATTGTTATTATCTTGGAAAGACATTCAATGCAAAACAGGTTAATTGCAGCCACAATAAGCTATTTTTTGTACAGATAGAACTTTATTTGTTTTTGTCTGATGGAGCAATCTGGTTTACTTGAAAGTGATTGCAATTTTCTTTATTCTATTATTTGAAAAATCACAGATGGAGGAGTCACAAAATGTTGTTATTTCAATAAAAATTCAACATGGACCATTTTGTTACAATTGTGTTGGGGCGGTGGGGCGTGACAGAAAATGTTTGAGAACCACTGGGTTAGACCATTAACAGTAAGACAACACTAACAGTGTAATGCAATAACCTCTATTTGTCAAAATAGCAGTCTTTAGAAATAAAGGCCTCATCACTATTCTAGGAAATATGATCGTTTTAGGTAAAAGATGAAAATATTTCAACTTGTTCAATCAAACTGAATAACACTTGACTTTAGGAGCATTATTACAATGCAGAAGATGGGAGTGGGTATCTGGCATGGAGACTGAAATTTGTTCAGAAGGAAGCATCAGAGGGACAAAAGAAGTCTCATTCAGAATACATGATGAGGGAATAATCATATACTACTAATAATAATAATAATATTATATATATCCTATTTTTCTTCTGGAGACGTAAGTGCCTGCATGGCCATCCTTGCAGAGTTTTCCAAGCCTTGTTTCTTATATCTTAGGACACAATATCTTATACTAACCCAGTAATTGATAAAAGTTCCACCACTATTACAGGTGGTCCAAAAGCTGAAAGAGACTCATTCAGAGTGGAAAACTGGCTAACGACAGAAAGCCTGTGCTGCGAGGCCATTGCGCTTATGAAGCAACTGTCAAGGAGAAGATGAAGCAGACTTTTACCTATCGCCAAAACATGGTTCATGACCCAGTGAAGTCCTCACTCTGAAATATTCACAGCGTCTCCAAGATTCCTGGACATAGCAGGACTGGTATGTGAACATTCAACTGCCACTGTCAGGACAATTGTATTTCTGTTCTACAATAGCCTGGGTAGAGCTGTAAGATCTGTCATGACCATGGTGCTACACCATGTTTACTGTTCTGACCAATTCTATCTTGTCTGCAGATTGACCAGGATCTTGGTCTGATGTTTGGGGATGCTGCTGCTCCAAAGTTCCTGGAGATGTGGCCTACTATCTACAAGCAGAAAGTCCTCAAACAAAGCCGTGGCCTCACACAGACAGCCGGTCTTCAAGACCTGGTTCAAAATGCTGGATGCACAACAGATGTGGAAAATGGTATGCTAAAAGTAAAGGATCATATTTATGGAGGGGAGAATTGTTTTTGAATGAAAAATGGATTGTTAGCTTGTGGTGAATATTTGTGTATGAATTTTTACTTTCAGGATGGGACAGTGATATGTCCACCATCACCACATGGCTGCAAGAGACCAGGAAAACTCTCACCCAGACAAGCCAGTGACCGTCTTGTGAAATTCATTTGAAGAGGTGCGCTGGCTCAGCAGGGGGACTGTCCTGAAGAGATTTTTTGAGTTAAGCGCAGAAGTGAAGACATTCATGGAAGATGGCAGAATGGATGTTCCTGAACTTGATGATCCAAGATGGGTTATGGACCTTGCATTCCTAGTGGACATAACAGAGGAGCTGAACATCCTTAACCTGATGCTCCAGGGCCCTAGTCAGCTGGTCACAGCAGTTTATGAAAATGTGGAAAACTCAGCTTTCTGCAAAAAATCTCTTGTGGATGAGGGCACAGCATTCAGTGGTGATGGATATGCCTGTGCTATTGAAAACCTACTGCAGGAGTTTGATCAGCGTTTTGCTGACTTCAAGGCACGCCGTGACACTTTCCAGCTGTTTGCAGACCCCTTCTCAGCTGATGTGGAGAGTGTCCCAAGTATGTTGCAAATGGAACTTATTGACTTGCAGTGCAACAGTGAAAGCTAAATTCAGAGAGGCTCAGGGAAAAGCAGACATGACTGGACAATTTATGAGAGAATTGCCTCCATCCTTCCCTGAGCTGACAAAAGTGTTCAGTCAGGTAATGTGCCATTTCGGAAGCACATATCTGTGTGAGAAACCTTTCTCGACTATGAACTTTAATAAATGCAAGTACAGGTCCAGGCTTAGTGATGTCCATCTTGAAGCTGTACTCAGGGTTTCTACTGCGACCTCGATCAGGGCAAATGTGGCTCAGCTGTGTGAGCAGAAGTGCTGCCAGGTGTCTGGCAAGAAATTGAATAAAGTACAAGTGTATTAAGGGATTGCAATTGTTGGTTCAAGTACAAAGTTTCAATAAGTTATAAAAAATGGGGCAAAAGGAAAAAAGTATTTGCACTGTTAAAAACTAATATAAAAATGTAGAGAAACTGTTGGGTGCATTTTTTGTTAAGTATGGTGAAAATATGTTAGTTTTGTAAAAATAATGTTCCAAAATATTGCGCTTTCTTGTAGTACTTGAACGTTGAAGTGGCCCTCCTATGAGATGACGATACCAGCAGCGGCCCTGAGCCAAATTGAGTTTGAGACCCCTGCTCTAGGGCAGTGATTCTCAACTGGTGGGTCGCGACCCAAAAGTGGGCCGCGGACCCGTTTTCAGTGGGTCATGGGCCTTTGCCTGACAAAAAATAAATAAATAATAAAAAAAAAGTTGTGATTTTATTTTGAAGGGCATTTTTTTTCATGCAGTGTAATTATTCCAACATTTACGGCACTTGTTCAGTGGTGCAAGAAAAACACCGACCAATGCCTTGTGAATCACATCACGTGATGAAGCTCAGCCAATCAAATATGAGTATTCTGACAAGTTTCCTGACTTGAGTGAGATGTACACACACCGTGACACACGGGGAGAGACGAGGATACAGAGAGCAGAGCAGGACTGTTGAGCTGTGGGTTGTGTAAGTCAAATCATAGGACGATCTCCAAAAGAGAGAAATGACCAGAGAGACCAGAGTCATTAGACTCTGACTGCACAGACTCATAGAGGTGAATTCTTCAAACACTAATTTCTCTTTTTGGAAGATGAGAAAAATATAATATTGTGGATTTTTCACTTCACCCTGAATGGACTGAGTTTAAAGCTGCAGTGTAATTCAGTGAAAATATTTTTTCTAAATTGAATTTCGTTACGTAATTTATTTTTTAATCCAGCCGTTATTTTACTTGAAATGAGAAGAACATGTATTCATGTATTTCTATGTATTATTTCTAATCCATCCAGTTAAATTTGAAAAATGAGAATAATCTTTGTTAAAATATAATTGATGTGTGCTTTCTTTATTTGATTTGACAGTTGTTTACTACACAGAGACGTTACTACTACTAGACGTCTTGAATATAAATATACCCAAATTATACATATATATATATATATATATATATATATATATATATAATTTGGGTAGTGGGTCTCGGCTTGTCATTAAGGGGTGATGGTGGGTCCCGCAGCCAGACCAGTTTGAGACCCCTGCTCTAGGGCAGTGATTCTCAACTGGTGGGTCGCGACCCAAAAGTGGGCCGCGGACCCGTTTTCAGTGGGTCATGGGCCTTTGCCTGACAAAAAATAAATAAATAATAAAAAAAAGTTGTGATTTTATTTTGAAGGGCATTTTTTTTCATGCAGTGTAATTATTCCAACATTTACGGCACTTGTTCAGTGGTGCAAGAAAAACACCGACCAATGCCTTGTGAATCACATCACGTGATGAAGCTCAGCCAATCAAATATGAGTATTCTGACAAGTTTCCTGACTTGAGTGAGATGTACACACACCGTGACACACGGGGAGAGACGAGGATACAGAGAGCAGAGCAGGACTGTTGAGCTGTGGGTTGTGTAAGTCAAATCATAGGACGATCTCCAAAAGAGAGAAATGACCAGAGAGACCAGAGTCATTAGACTCTGACTGCACAGACTCATAGAGGTGAATTCTTCAAACACTAATTTCTCTTTTTGGAAGATGAGAAAAATATAATATTGTGGATTTTTCACTTCACCCTGAATGGACTGAGTTTAAAGCTGCAGTGTAATTCAGTGAAAATATTTTTTCTAAATTGAATTTCGTTACGTAATTTATTTTTTAATCCAGCCGTTATTTTACTTGAAATGAGAAGAACATGTATTCATGTATTTCTATGTATTATTTCTAATCCATCCAGTTAAATTTGAAAAATGAGAATAATCTTTGTTAAAATATAATTGATGTGTGCTTTCTTTATTTGATTTGACAGTTGTTTACTACACAGAGACGTTACTACTACTAGACGTCTTGAATATAAATATACCCAAATTATACATATATATATATATATAATTTGGGTAGTGGGTCTCGGCTTGTCATTAAGGGGTGATGGTGGGTCCCGCAGCCAGACCAGTTGAGAACCACTGCTCTAGGGGGTGCGCGAGAGGAAAAATGTAATGGTGGTCTCATGGTGTAATAATATTAAATATTTTTAAAAAAGTAATTTTTAGTTAAAAAGTGGGATTTTTCACAAAATAAAACCATGAATTACAAAAATTCTGCACTGACGGGGCAAAATCGATGACGGGGATTCTCTGGTTACATTGCAGTGTTCACAGGGAGGCCCTCGCAGCCAAAAACATGCCAGCTGATCTACTTTCAGTCCTCAATGATGCTGTGAAACTGGTGAACTTCATTAAAGCGCGCCCGCTAAATTCAAGACTGTTCACACTGTTATGCAATGAGATGGGCAGCGAACACAAAGCACTGCTGCTGCATACTGAAATGCATTGGTTGTCCCGCGGCAAGGTGTTGACAAGGCTTTTTGAACTGCGGCACGAACTTCAGCAGTTTTTTGAGGACAACCCGTTTCATTTTGCGTCCAATCTGCATGACGAGGACTTTCTGCAGAAGCTCTCCTATCTGGCCGACATCTTCTCTGTTCTGAATGAACTGAATTTAAGTCTGCAGGGAGTCAGTGTTACTTTGTTCAACACACAAGACAACACTACGCTCTCCGACAAGTGGGTAGAAAAGTCTTGAATATGTGGAACCGGATAGCGGTCCGGGATTGTTGCCTCGTTGAGCCGGCGATAATCTCCACACGGGCGCCACCCGCCCCCAGGCTTCGTGGCCATGTGCAGGGGTGAAGCCCATGGACTGTCGGAGCGGCGAATGATGCCCAGGCGCTCCATGTTTTCAAACTATCTTGGCGATGGTGAGCTTTGCCGGATCTAGGCGCCGGGCCCGGGCATTTACCGGTCGGCCGGTGGTAGAGATGTGATGCTCCACCCCATGCTTGACCATGGAGGAGGAGAAGGTGGGCTGCGAGAGGTCTGGGAACTCGGCCAGCAGACGCAGAAACTCATCAGCCGCTGCAAGCATGTTAGTCAACCTGGTAGAGCCCGCTCCACTTAGTGTACATGGGTAAGAGCAAAAAGTCACAGCATTTATCAGGCGGCGGCCCTTGACGTCCACCAATAGTCCATAAGCGCATAGGAAATCCGCGCCAAGCAGGGGAATGGCAATTTTGGCAGCAACAAAGTCCCAGCTGAAATGCTGCCCCATAAAACACAGCTCCAGGCACCGTGTCCCAAAAGTGCGTATGGGGGTACCGTTAGCGGCTTCCAGCGGGGGGCCCTGCCTGTTTGTCAGCATGTCCACCCGCGATGCAGGCACAACGCTCCTCTGCGCCCCCGTGTCGCAGAGAAAGCGCCGCCCAGAAATGTCATCCCGGATGAACAGCAGCCTGCCTTCCCAACCGACACTCATGGCAGTCACTGAGCGCCGGCCCTGGCATTTCCCATCCTGCCGAAACTGCATGGTGAACGGCACCTTGTAGCCCATGGCCCAAACCTTGCGTGGTAATAGCACAGGCCGGTAGCTCCCCGCCGTTGGGTCGCTGCTGCTGCTGCTGCTGCTGCTGCTGCTGCAGCGACGATCGTTGTCTCCCCCGGCCACGCCGTGGCTTGAGCCGGCCTCAACACGACCGTGTAGCTTTGTTGGATCGCCAGAAAGAACTTATCGGACTCCTCGGCCAACTCCCGACAATCGGTAATCCTGGTGTCGGCCAAAGCGGCCCGCACCTGCAGCGGGAGCTGCTGCAGAAAAAGTTCCGTAAACAGAAACTCCGGCTCGTGTCTACCTAGCAGCGCTAACATTTTGTCCATTAGCTCCGACGGCTTGCTGTCGCCGAGGCCATTAAGAGTAAGCAACCGGTGAGCCCGAAAATGTTCAACAGCCGGTCTGTCAGGGTATTGTACTTATCCCTCTCTGGCGGATTTTCAAGAATGCTCACCACTCTGCGTCTCCCAAAACGCCGGCAGTTTCAGCGAAACTGCGTGCGTCATCATTATTTCTTCTGGAAACGTCCAGGAGTGTCAGGGTCACCAATGTAGGTGTGTGGAAACAAACAAGGAGGCGAGTATTCCCTTTGGCTGCACCTTGTGGCCGTTTATTTCCATCCATACAATATCTAAAACACATTCACTTCCTGCCACCCTTTAACCCCCTCTGTCACCAGGGTTACGCCCCTTTCCTTAAAGGGGCCCCGTGAATTCGGTCGTCCCCTACACTGACAATTAACAATATCGTCCCCATTCACTTAAACTGCAAAGGGATTCACTTGTGAGTCTGCAGGCCTCGGGCCTCTGTTCTTACCTGGAGACACAGAGGTGAGATCTGATTGGATAAAAGCTTGACTTAAAACAAGCTGCACTGGAAGCAGAGCAACTGAGGAAGACAGGAGCTGTGCAATGAGAAAATAAGATGATGGGAAAAATACTTTTATAAATTATAATACATGTAGTGTATTTAAGAAAACTTATTAAATTATAAAATAGCTATAACTTTGTGATTGTTTCGGCCAGCAGAGAAGGCCCTGACGGCCCACCACTGCTTTATCCATTTATATATATATATATATTCCTGTTTCTGTTCAGAAGTTGTATCTGCTTTCTGTATTTCTAACCAGAAAGAAATATCTTTGAAACACACCACAGGGGGGAAGTTGGGAGTAACCATGCCATTGCGCTGTGGTGAGATTTTTTTTAAAGGTTTTGTAGTCAAAGTCAACATGAAATTCAGACAAAGAAACTTACCCTCCCCCTCCCTACCCGTAGACCGTGGAAGCACGATTGAGTCGAGGTCTTTTTATTCTGTTCTGTTGCTTTTGTTTTGCTGAGCAGACAGGGAGAAATCCCATTTCAAATTAAAATTGAATGACCCCCTCAAGCCTTGCAACTTGCACACACACAGTTTGGATAGTGCTTCAGTTGCAGCAAAGCTCCAGGGCCTACAGTGAGTGATACATGGGGCGCAGGGGCTCGAGTGTGGTTTTTTTTTTTTTGTGTGTGTGTGTGTACTTGCTACTGATGTGAAACTCAGGGCAGATTTGGGATATGAAGTATGGAGAAACAAATAACCTGCTAGGCAGAGCGCATGGAGAGTCCGTGCTGACGTGACTGAAAAGTAGAACCGTGGGTCAGGCTGGGCTGTGGAGCCTATGCAGTGTACGGTTGCAGCTACGAGACGCTCATGGGTAGCTGAAGGTGATAAATATTTAATTCTGATCGTTTGACTGAGATTAGATTTGTAACCCGGGTTGCCTACTTTCTCATTAGATTTAATGAAGTGAATTTTGTCCAGCTGACTAAATGAGTTTAATGAGTCCTGAACCTCTCTGTTCTGATCCGCAAAGTCTTTGGCAGTTTTTCGTTCCCTTCCATTGAAAAACCAAGTCGCTGTTTTCAATCTACGATTACATTATGCTCCTGTTTAATACTGTAATCAAATGTTGTTGTGCTTCTACCACTAATAAAACTCCCATTACTCATACAGTTATGGATGCACAAAATTGACATTTTTTAACAATGCCCAATTACTTTCTTACATGTTCGTTTTGGTTGTCACTGTACACTCACATATTTCATAAACCTGCATGGTTATGTATGTGTTACACGTCCCGGGCATGCAACCATGGAAACAATTCATCTTGTGAAAATATTGAATAAGCAGACAGGACGATGTTATACTGTGTTCACACCAAACGCAACGCGTGTCATTCGTGCCGCCGGTCTCGCCGGGGACCATTTGTGTTCATTCGCTTGAATCGCGCTGGACGCGCCGGAGAGGGGGCGTGGCTTATCGCCCTGGAAGCCATTCAACTGTCCGCCATCAACCATGGAAAAAATAGCCTATATTTGTGCTTAGTACGTTTTGTGGAAGTCCCAGATATCCCGGGAAACTAAACGCCGTCATGTCTGGGTTCATAACATAGTCCAGAGGAGCTCTGTGGATTTTGTCGAGCTGTATTCACTGTGTCTAGTGAGCCACACGTCGGCTGGTTTACTACAGCTGTATGAACACAAAATAAACTCATTTGGCTGTGATTTAACTGTACTAAACCGACAAAAATGAACGCCGAAATAACTACGTAATGACGCTGATTTGTAAAAAGTCTGAATTCATGTTTTGTTAGTTCTCTCCGCAACATAAATAACTTTAAAAATACTTGTTTTCTCAATGGAGCTGGGATCGATCGGTGCTAGGCTATGCTAACATTGTAGCAGCTCCATCAACACTCACAATAACGTCATCTAGACGTAAATACGGCAGCATCTTTTTCATTGTTTGTACCATATGGTTTACACACACACACACACACACACACAGTTTAGTCCGGTCTCTATTGATATGAGGTATCGTAGAGCTCTGGGTGAACACAGACGGCTACAGTATTTATTTTCTGATTCAACAACGGCAGGAAGCCAGTGATGACAGGGGGAGCAACTCAACGCTGATAGTCTATCTTGACGCAGCGTCACGGCATTTTTTCACCGAAGTTGAAAAATTTCAACTAACGCGTTTGGGGCGCTCGTGGCGTTTTTGCGATTAACGCGAATTTCGCAAATTCACGTCAATCGCCAAAACGCCACGAGCGCCACTCCAGTCTCATCGCGTCTGTGCATAGACTTTGTATGTAACCTACTCGCGCGAATAATTCGCGCCGCATTTGGTGTGAACACAGCATTAGAATTCTATTTGTATTTTCAGACTTTCAAAAATAACAACATGAAAATACATTAACTCTCTCACATGTTGCTGTATGCATCTCCAAGCTTTAACCAGGTGTTAACAAGTGTAAATCTAACAAGTCAACAAGCATACTTATTTAAGTAAATTCAGTCAAAAGGTGGTGGAACTCAATGTGCAGTATAATTCTGATTCCCGGGGCCCTTGGGCTTTCAGCCCAATTAAGTAAGGAGCCAAGATACACAAAGCTGGCAAAGCAAGGTCGCTGGCCTACAGTTCAGAGGCACACAACTGGTTAAAACACAACTATAAAACTTACTTACAAGCCCTCTGAAAATGCGTACGTGTTTATGTTTGTGCTTATACATGACTCTAACCTGATAAAAGGATGAAATGAATAGACAGGACGGCGTTAGGCTGTTGCTGCATCGACTGCTCGCAGCAGACTGACAGTAGAGCCAACAAGAGCGTAAAGCTCTTGTTGGCTTGTTCAGGTCATCTGCCAAACGTCCTGCTGCCACCTGTTGACGTTGTTGGGTAATACAACGAAATAACAAGTCCACAAAGACTGAACAAGTGTCCCTCCGACACGTAGTAAATCATCAGCAGTTGCTGGAATACATGTAAGCCCACAGGCCCTGACCGAACATGGAGGAAAAGACTTGACCTGCACTGTCCTATTGTACGTAACAACATTTGATAATTCATACGAGTGCATTAACCTCTTGAACTACATTAGCGTCTTTCAAAGGCTGAAGCAAGCTTATAATTCAAGTTAGTGGTATCAAACTCGATAACCTAAGGCATCCATTGGTACCAACTGTGTCATACTAACTTATTGGGAAGGGGGCTAAATATACTCCAAATTAAGGCAACGTTTTGGCAAGGGAAAAACTGGCATGGCCACATTCACAAGAGTCCCTTGACCTCTTACCACAAGGTATTGGTATGTAAATGTCTATGGTAACCCACGAGTCTCTGTTTTACAGACATGCCTACTTCTCATCTCATGCAGTTTGGGGCAAAAACAATGCAGTTTTTTGGATGCAGTATAAATGTGTTATTTTTTGACTGTTCTTAAAATGGTGCGTTTGAATATTTCTGCCTACTGCGGTCACCAAACAATGTTGGAATTGCATCGCATTGTACTTTGGTGTGATTGGAAAGCCAAGACTCTTGTGGATCCAATGAGCCTAATTCTATTCACGTGTGATGATGTTAGTCTCTATAGTGGCCATGGACATCCACAAACTAGAGACTTATGATGCATGGTATATTGACAATAAGTGGGTTTCTGAGCAGTTTACAGTCCAGAGGCAATCCCCCATCATCTTGCCAAAATCTCCAAACATCAAAAGTTGTTGATTACAAATCACAGCATGGGTTTTTCTACGGCGTTCCTCAAGGTCTTGATGTGGTATTTGGGAAGTATTGAGTCAAAAATAAACAACAGAGTGTGTGTTCATTGCAATGAAGGAACATGTCACCCAGTGCAACAGTGTGTATAATCAATGTGATGGAGCTCTGTGGCACAGAGGGAGGAGATATAGCAGGCTTTGATACACACACACACACACACACACACACACACACACACACACACACACACACACACACACACACACACACACACACACACAGGGTTAATAATTATTGGCAATTATAACTAATTATATTGATACAGTTGCTCATTGCTACTTAAATATTCATGCGGATAATTTATGGACTAAGGTTAAAAGGTATTTCATCAGTAAACCTACTCGTCTCAATATGTGTGTGAGAGAGAGAGTGAGTCATGGAGACAAAAAGAGAGAGAGCGACTAAGAGGGACCTTAACCCTGATCAATAATGAAGTTCAAAGGCTACATCTGCTGATAAAGCCCCATGGTGTGTGTGTGTTCCCCTCCAGGTCCTGGCCAGTTGACGTTATGGAATACATGTGGAGACAAAGCAAAAGCACACATTTCTACATAACCACCATGGACTCTCAATCTACATCAACCAAGTGCAGACCCCTGTTTGTGGTAATTTTGAAAAATCCAAAATGTAATGGAAATGTTTTCTTGGAAGCCGTTTTCTCACAATATAAATGCAAATATGCTTGCAACCATGACTACATATCAGAGAGACCACCATAGCCTGCAGTGAGCACAAACTGAATACAGATACAAAGGCGTTTTGTTAAAAAAGAGAGAACTTAATGTTCATGTTTTCAACATTCAAACGTCTCTGTGACACAAATCTGCTGAAAATTCACAATCACTGAAATTTGAACTATTTTACCTCTAAATGAACAGTCCCTTGGCTGCATGCAGTAATATCATACACTTATCAAGAACTGCAGCATCACAAAAGACACTATCACACGTTTTAGTCATATGCGGAAAAACGTTTGATGATATTTTAGAACCCCATCACACCATTTACCATATTCTTTTCCATTTCCCATTAGTAGTATTCACATTTTGCTGTAAATGTCACTATATTGAAATGTGTGGAGTGGGACAGTATGGATCTAAAAGGAGACCTGTGTCATTATGTGCAAGCTAAGAGAGGATTCCGGTCATTCCGTACAGTAAAATGTGTCGATGCTCTTTACTGTCAACCTTAAAACCAACCTTAAGAACCTTTTTTAAGTGTCCAGTTTGATGAAGAATAATCTAATAGAACCCTCTAATATATAATGTACTGTGCTCGTACTATATAATTAGAATTGGTCAAACACTTTTACATCACGTAAAAACAATCACACAAAGGCAAATATCCATCCATCCGTTACGTTGTCCTTTGAGAATACAAGTACATTTTAAAATTGATTTAAACCTTGTTCCTTTACAAAAACTAGTTCAGGGAGTTTGTTTGGGGACATTTTAAAAGTCCAGAAAAGTCGGATGTTTATGAGTTTTGATTGAATTAAAAAGAAGAAACGAAGAAGAAAAAAAGAAGAACTCATCTCACTGCTGACCCTTTAATTACTTTGTTCCTTTTTTAGTTTGTCCTTGGATTTTAAAATATATTTTATTCCTTAGCCTTCTAGGGTGCTCCTTCAATTGAATGCAGTGTGAAGCTTGAACATAGTCAAGTCATTCATTTTTCTTCTTCAACCTGCAGGGGCAGTGCTGAGTAGGAACTTTACCACCCACACACCTGCAGGACCCCTTCTGAAATTTAAATAATATTCTCCACAGGGTTTTAGATATGATTTTAGCTTTTAAAGCGCTAGTCCACTGTTAGTGAGTGTGTAACGATTCCAAGGGCAACTGTTGGATAGATAAACAAGCATACACACATACACACACACACACGGGGTTGTAATTGAAGCACATCCAAGTGGCAGTGGGAAGACATCATACAGTCACAGGGTCACCAGCCTCAGTATTATATGGCCTTCTCCAACATGACTAAATGGACTCAATGCTAACAACTGGGACTGATTTATACTGAAGAAGCCATAACCTGCTGCAGAGCAAGGTCATTGATCCTCACTGATCCTAAGAGGAACACGGCAACGATTTTCTCTCTGCTGGTTTATCCCCATTTACATGCTTGCTGTATGATGGAGGCTCTTAAGAGTTTGAATGCCACAGAATTGTTTTGATTTGAAAGTGTCTTCATTCCTTGACTGACTCAATATTTGCATACATATTCAATATTCATATCTATTTGTTAACATAATTACTGTGATTGGGTGTTACAACTTCCTGCTTCTAATGCAACCGATGTCAAGCCAAATCTTCGGTAATACATTTCGGCGACTGAAACCAGTAAAGACATCATCTGCAAAACAGCATCCTAAAAGAAAACACAACGCAGTGCTGACTGACACAGCTGGGATCATTTCACACTGTTATCTGCACTTAGAAAGTAAGTATGACATAGAAAAAGGAGTGTTTAATAAAGACGGATGAGTTGATTTCAGCTCCATAGTGTTTGTATTTGGTAAATGGACTGTACTTGTACAGCACGTTTCTAGTCTTCTGACCACTCAAAGGACTTTAACACTACAGGTCATCATTCACCCATTCGTACTCTGACGGGAGGGGCTACCATGCAAGGTACCACCTGTCCATCAGGACTCTTACTAACCATTCACACCCATTCATACACCTGCAGGAGCAATTTGAGCCACAGTCACCCCATTATATGTTTGCCATTCTCAAACATAGAATTTACACTAAACGAGGGGAATGAAGAGGAATCTTCATTGGTTTTCTGTGGGAATGTCTATGGTTTGCATGTGCCAGACTTAGTTGTAATTGCGTCTGGTCTTGGTCTTGACTCGAGTTCGCCCGGCCTTGGTCTTGGTCATGACTTGGTCTCAACCCCTCAAAATCTTGGTCTTATCTCTGTGGTCTTGATGCACCCTTGACTACATCAGTGAGGCTTCAACTCAGCCTTGCATGCGTCATATAAGTGTTGTGATGTCCTATAAGTAGGCTACCACATGCTAACCGATTGCACCACCTGAGAGCTGTTACTTTACAGTGTCTCTGTTTTGCTTAGTTATTTTTAAATGTAAAGCAGATTATAAATGTATTTTTCAGTTTGTTATATAAACACACTATTATTAAAGTATTGTGCCATCGTCAGGATATGCTTTCCATTTTTAGTTCCACACTTTAAAGAGTGGAAACGTTGCTCCACTGCTTTGAAAAGGAAAACAGCAGGAACTACTCTTGTATATATATATATATATATATATATGACACTTTAAAGATAATCATAAGAAAAAAGTAGTATAAAGAAGCTAATGATAGTTGTAAAAAAAAAAAGATCTTTTTAGTTTTCATTTACAATACATATCTTTAAAGGCCATTTTCTCAAAATACTAATTCTTTCTCAGAATGTTAGCCAAAACATGTCATTCATAGATTTTTTACTGAGGGGTCTATTTATATATCATACATGATTTATGCAACATTTTATGACTAAAACATGATGAAAATTGAATGTATTTTCTGATTTATGGAGTGATAGAAAGAAACATCCAATCTTTATCAGATTTATTCAGGTTTTTGAAATTTACACAAATTAGCATATATCTATTGAGATAATGCCAAACTTTCATATCCAAACATACATTTTCAGATGATGTGTAATCCAAAAAGAATTGTCTTAATTGAAGTTGATTTACATCAAGTCTTGGTTAAATTAGTTTTGCCCGATTTACTATGCGTGTCCCCCCTTAAAGATAACCTATAAGTGGATGAGCGTTTCTTCTATGAAACAGTCGTGCCGGCGCCTCAGCCAGCGCTGATAGTGAACACGTGTGATGAACGCTCCCCACGCTGGTCTGGCCTGGTCTGTTCTCAGCGGTGGATCTTATCGTGGAAACAGGATAGCTGAAACCTATAACTCCCCGACAGATGTTGAAGGTCAAGGGCTGAGGGTTCCCATGTGGAAGCAGCTCAGCGGTGCACCTATTAGTTAGCCGATGCTCTGTTTGTGATTCCAACAGAGTGTCAGTTTCTCTGCCGCCAGCAGCAGCCCCGGCAGATGCCTGGGGTCGCAGCCACGAGGACTCGTGCCTTGCTACATCCATTGCATCCATGCATTTTAAGCATTGGTACATAATCTGGAAAAGACAGGTGTTTATGCATTTCTTTTCTTGTTTGTTTTTTATGCCTTTCATTAGTTTTTAATCTGACTTTTTATAAATCTCACATAATAGCCACCACCGCTCTCTCTATATAGCTATTCACAATGCCATTCAAGAATAATCTGATTTCTCCCAAAGTCTCCCTCTGTATGAAGGGCTCATTCTAAGCTCACAAAAGAGATAATACACCAATAAAAATATAGTTATGAATATGATATTTCATTTATGCCAACAGATCCTCCTACACACTTTTCCTTTTATTTTATATTATGTGATAATGTCCACATTTTCCTAATTGAATTTGGAATATATAACCAATGTATGTACAAAACCACAGAATATAACATACTGAAGCACACAATTTCCACCAGATGTTAAAGTTCCACAAAGTTAAAGGTTGAAAAAACCTCAATATCACCAAAAATGCCCTCCGTGTCATCATCTAGCACCCTGTCTATGGGACATGTTAGACAGCACTCTCCCACCGCATCATCAAAACATCAAAGGAGGATATTCTGTATATTACTGCAGTTGGACAAATACTTGCTGAACCAGCGGTGTTGATCAACAGCCCTTCGCTCCCGGCACGTATACGACAGCCTGTGGGGCAGCAACAGCCATCTTAATTGCACCTTTTACAGAGAAGGTTGTCCAGGTCAGCAGCAGCAGATGGTCCCAGCTGCCTGTTTGTCCAGATGGAGACACTGGATCCCCTGGAAAAAAGAGAAACACATGATCCTGCTTCAGTTAATGGGAGCACTGTGTTCTGACTACAACAATAACACACCCCATTAGCATTATGCAAGTACGATAATACAGTATGTTCCGTACTCTTGTAGATTTTCCTGACTGTTCAGTTTTTTCATGCATTTGGTTGTTGCAGAAAGGCTGCACAGCTGCTGGTGGGCACACGGTAAAAACTGTAATGAACGCAAGCGATACATTCAATTATTTTGTCCGCCACATTTATATAATTTGTATGTGTTGAGGCAGCAATATATGTATTTGAATAAAAGTAGAAATAGATACAACAATCCTGTTTGTATTTCACTTCTAATTTTAGGATATCAAAGTGTTAATATGAGTGTTCCTCAATAAAGTATTATAATAATTATGAACACTTTATACCAGGTTAGGGTGATGCATGTGCATTGCAGACGTTGACAGACGTTTCAGATCTGCCGAACCGTTGTATTACTACATGGATCTGCACAGACTGTGAAATGCAGATGCTGCAGGACACAAAGGAGAGTAGCCTAACAGGCTAGTGTCCTTCCACTGCCCTGCCAACAACACAGGCAAACGCTACCCCAGGGGTCGGCAACCTTTACTATCCAAAGAGCCATTTTGCTCGATTTTCCACCAAACTAAATTTGTCTGGAGCCATAAAAAAGCGATTTGATATCACAGCTTATAACGTTTTATATATATTTACATTATATATACAAAAACTATAGTTTGTTGTATTTATAAAAATATAGAACAAGAATAAAGACAACTCTTGACATTTTACCTGTTATAACAATATCAAACTCTTATGAAGAGGAGAGTTTGCTGCAGCAGTTGAGAAATCGCTCTTTTTCGCTCATCTCCAGCGTGACACCAGCAAATGCTGTGTGTTCTGGAAGTGTCTTTCAACATTACATTTTTTGTTGTTTGCAAATTTCTCGCCACATATCAAGCATGCAGGTAAACCAGCATCGTTGGCAGTGAAAGCAAATGAATACGTCCACGCAGGACTAAACTCTCTATTTTGCTCCGTGACTTTTCTTTTTTTGGATTTATCCATTGATAGTTTACAGAGGGCGAGGGTCTGCAAATCATGATTAGCCACCTGCAGGGAAAGGCGCTTGACAGCAACGTAATCTGAATAGTTTTGTGACGGTTCAGGGTTTGCCGTGTGGGTTTAGGATTGGAGCAGAGACTCAGGCGCAGACTTAGACACAATGAGAGGTAATATGCAAGGCTCTTTACTGGGCACTTAAGCATACACAAAAACAGAAACCAAAAACAACTCCAACCGGGAGCGGAAAAAATCCAAACTGGAGTATGAAGCAAAGTCACAAAGAAGGGCTTGGTCACAAAAAGGCAATCACAAACCGTGGGGCACAGAGGGTCAACACGAGAGATGACCACAGGAGCGCAACGAGTCCACGGGGAGGAAAAAGGACAAATGATAATCCGGCAACTGGAACAGGGCAAGCAGGGGAGTATAAGTATGTGAGGGTTGATGAGCGGCTTGCCGGCAGGTGAGTGGAAATGAGTGGGGTTTGCAGAGGGAAAAACCAGGGGAGGTGATTTGGCACAGGTGGAGAGAATGAGCATGATCAGGAGAGACACACACACATAGCAAAACCCAACCGTGACGCGTTTATTGCCATGGTATGTTGAACATACAAGGAATTTGACATGACGCAAGGTGCATAACATTTAACAATCAACAATCAACACAGTGCAAAGTAGCAACACATTAAAATGTACAGAAAAATATAAAATAAAGTGCACAAACGAACAGATAACAGGGTTAGATGTTTTCAGGGGAGACCCAGACCGCTGGACTTTCACTGCTGCAAACCTTCGGCAGCGAAGTCGCACCAAAAATGAACTGGATCCGGTTAACAATCAAAAAGTATTTAATAAACAAGAGAAGTGATAACATTTGCAAACTGAATTACTCTGTCGATATCAATATGTCCCACGGGGCAGCGTTCTCACAAGGCCCACTAAATAGCCCAGCCCAGCTGGTCAACTACACAGAGTGGTAACGGCGCGAACTCTGCCAAAACCCTCTGGAACTAAGCCTATATTTAAATGTCTCTGTCCTAAAGTTTAAATGTCCAGTATCAGCCTCTGTGATTGTCCGAAATGCAATAGCCCCCCCTGGCTTGGGGCAGTTATCATCTCAGTGTTTGGTTGAAGTCGTCCGGACTCCTCCTGTGACCTGCTGCATCTCTGAAAAGCCTCACTCTCTTTCTGACCCTCAAAACTATTCACAGTGTTTTAATACCTTTAGTGACTATACTTCTATGGTTTAATACATTCAATGAGTAAAATACTGTAACATATATCCTCTAAGTAAGAATATTGTAAACATATAATACATTCCATAAGTAAACATATTTCGACATTCTTATTATTGTGACACTTCTACTCACCACTTGGGGTGTTATTTAATCCTACTTATAATATGTCTAATACTGAAATCCTTCACAAAACGCAAGTACAACACCGACTACATGAGATATGGATTTTCTTACATTGAGGACAAAAGAGGGCAAAAACCTCGGTGTGATTTGTGATTTGTCTGCACAAGAGAGCTCCCTACTACTACAAGGACATTTTCAGCTCAGGTTGGAAATGCACCATCTTTTCATTAAATAAATTTGAGAAGTTGAAAATTTGGGTCGCGGCTTGTCATTAAGGGGTGATGGTGGGTCCCGCAGCCAGACCAGTTGAGAACCACTGCCCTATACGAACAAACAGACAACTCTCACAGATTCAACATTCTTTAGCATAGCATAGCGTTTCCATTAAATGAGGATTTGTTATATAGGATTGACGATTGTAAAAGGGGCAGCTATTCCTATGATTAATGGAAGAAACTATTATTTTGATCGAACATTATTTTGCCATCACCTGCAGTTCTAGTGAAATGACTATGTAAGACAATACATTTAGTAATTTGACTGTGTTCAAACTCTGGTTTTAAATACCGTTTAACTATGCATTACTTAAGCAGCTGATCGATTGTCCAGTGTTGGTCATGTATAATGACTTTCCTGTTCCCTGGTGATGACCCTTCAGGCTAATTCATAGACTCATTCTAAGACTAATTAATTAAAGATGATGGAAGTGAATGTACATGGTATGAATGTTGAAGAAATATGAACGGCTGCTTTCTTAATATACTGTATGTATGCTGCCATACAGCCCACAATATTTCAGAAAGGTGCTGTAGAAATAATCGCCAGGGTGAGCCTGGCCCAAAACAATAAAAAAATCCATCTTTAAAATATATAAATTAAGAGCCAACAGTTTTTGCTGATATTCACTCTCTAAGAATTGCGGCAGTGTATGGTTGATTGCGTGCAGCGTAATGTCTCAGGGAGACATCAATTATTGTTTCAATGTATGTTTTAAATCTCCTTTACTTTTTACGACTGAATTTTATTTCTTACACTGTTTCTTTAATTGTTTTTAAATCTCCTTTTCTTTTGCCTTATGTTTTGATGCTTTTAATGGTTTTATGTGAAGCACTTTGAATTACCTTGTTGTTGAAATGTGCTATACAAATAAACTTGCCTTGCCTTGCCTTGCCTAAATTTCAGCATTTTCCTCTTCCACTCGAAACTCCACTATCCAGAATACCCATCCACTCCACAATCTACTTTTCTGTTAACGACCCTTGAGTACACAATCATCTAAAAGTTGAACTTGAAACTAATTTGCTTTTTCAATTACAATGGATGGTGTGCGCAAGCATTTTCAAAGAGCAGTTTTTATGTGACCGTGCTGTGGGAGTCAGCATGCTTACCCCGCGAGACCAAAACAAAGCAATGAACTCGTCATTACCATGAAATATATAAGCTACTTGCTCTCAAAACAAAAACCTTTGCTCTCAAAAAAAAACCTTTGCTCTCAGAAAATGATGGATGTAGTGGGCGGGGCATACGCTGCTGAATGAGCCAGGTGTTTCTATTGGTGGGTTCGACTTGGCTCTTGGTGTCGGAACCTTGGCATTACACTACCACTAAACCTTCTGTCCTCAGGGATGTGGGAGTTTCACTGACCTAAGCGGAGATTTTACAATTTACAGTTTGACAGAATCTGCAGGTCACTTTAAATTGCATGTTACATGTCAACTCGTTCTCACTCCCAACTTATCAAATACCAACGCTTGGGTCAATGCCCTCTCGGTGCACCTTTAGCGTCTTGACGCACTGGGCTTTCAACTAACTCCAATGTAAACCAGTGGCGGGCCGTCAGGGCCTGCAAGGCCTTCTCTGCTGGCCTAAACAGAATCACAAAGCTATATCTATTCTGTAATTTATAAAAATATTTTCCCATTATCTTATGTTCTCATTGCACAGCTCCTGTCTTCCTCAGTTGCTCTGCTTCCAGTGCAACTTGTTTTAGAGCTTTTATCCAATCAGATCTCACCTCTGTGTCTCTAGGTAAGAACAGAGCCAGAGGCCTGCAGACTCACAAGTGAATCCATGTGCACTTTAAGTGAATGGGGACGATATTGTTGATTGTCATAGTGTTCAACCAATCACATCTTTAGTTTGACATGTTGGGCGTATTCTTTGACTATCAGAGCCTGCGTGCCGGCCTATAATGACGTCAGCATTACATGCAGCTCAGTGTCCACGTGTAGCTTTCTCGTGAGTTGCAGAGTGTGCTGTGATTGGTCAGTGGGCGAGCACGTGACTATTGTGAACAGCCAGCAGAGGCTGATGGGGAGTGAATCACATCACGTGATGCAGCTCAGCCAATCAAATAAGAGTATTATGACTGAGTGAGATGCACCATGACACATGAGACTGAGACGAGGAAAGACATTGCAGAGCAGTACATTCAACATTCAATTTATGAAGGTAAAATTCTATGATACTCTCTTTGTGTCGCGGGTTGTCATTAAGGAATGATGGTGGATCCCACAGCCAGACCAGCTGAGAACATTATTTCCCTGAATTTAGGCTTTTGCATTTTCTAAATGCTCGAGCGTTATTCAAACAACTCGTACCGAACGGTTTAATACGACGACGTACATAGTTACAGCCTTAAAAATGAAAAATAGCTGTGGCGCCACAATGTGGTTATAAGGTGGTATTTCAGCTGCAGGACAGCAGTGAAGGCCCAGGTATAAAATGCACGGCCGCCACTGATGTAAAGCAATCTGTGTCATTATTAGACGGTCAGAGCAACTGAAGTAGTACAAAGAGAGTCTGAGTTGGGAGGAAGTCGGGGTGAATGGTTGTGCAAAAGAAACAGACAACTGTGTCCTGCGTGAAACCAGTTTAGTTAACTTATGTTAGGTACTTATTTTAACCCATACCATGATTATTTTAATCAAGCTTAACAAAGTACTTTAACTTTAAAACAGAGTAGAACTACATTGGAAATTCATTCTGAAAAGACACTGTATACATGTAACAAGCAGAACTGAAATTAACACGCACGCAATCCCTGACAAGTCCAAAACTGACACTAGAGGGTTACCTCGAGCGGCATAGTTTGAAGCGCAGGAACACTGACCAAGCGTCGGTATTCGACGAGTTGGGAGTAAGAATGTGTTGGTTATGTTTTCAGTTTTGGGACGAGTTGTGTTTACCTAACCGCCCTCTCATCTTTCGTAACATTTTCTCTCCTGCACCAGTTGCTGCAATTTTGTCTTACGTCAGTGGAGTGAACAAGACGCCTGTGTTTGTGTGTGTGTGTGTTCCAAATAATATGTGCTTAGATTTCTGTGGTAAGCTGGGTAGGAGATGTCCTTGTAATGACTTTAATAAGGGACAAAGCCCTGTGGCCTATCCATTAAACACACACACACACACTGCAGATGTGATGTATGTGGAAGAGAGGGTGGCCTTTAGTGCTATAATTTATCTTAAATCTCTTTCTTCCTCTTATTTTGTCTCTCTATCGCCACATTTATTCTGCCCTTTCACGATCACTCTGCTTTCCTTGTATATCTCCCTTGCCCTCTCTATTTTTGGGTTCTCTGTGCTCTGTTCAATCTATTGTGCTTTTCTATATTGATCTGAAGATACTGTGTTTTGTTTTCATAATGTTGACAATTTGACAAGAAAGTGGCCATATGTATATCCATCACACCTCGTGGGGGTGCATTTTGGGCCTTATGGCTTGAAATTGAGCCTGTGATAGAAGGACAATCCGATTATTAATAGGACACATAAATAGGGGGATGGTGAAAGACCAGAACATTATTCTCTTAGCTACACAAAACGTTATTCTGGTCTTTCAGCTGCTCACATACCTTTGTATGGTCTGTTGTCAGTCAATTGCGAGGTGGATTCAGCACAGTCTTGTTGTGAAAAGATCTGTTAATCCATCCATCCTTTTTCTTTAGCTTGTCTAGGGCAGCAGGGTATTCCAGATGTCCCTCTCCCGGTTTCCAGGCCAGATGAGATATATAATCTCTCCAGCGTGTTCTGGGTCTACCTTGGGGCCTCTTACCCAGGATGCATTCTGACCAGATGGCCGAACCACCTCAGCTTACCCATTTCGACTTGAAGGAGCAGCGGTTCTACTCCGAGCTCTCTTCCGGATGTCTGAGATCCTCACCAAACGAAGGAAGCTCATCTTGATCGCTTGTATCCAGACAGTTTGAGTCCGCCACAGCAAGTATATATAGTGAATGTGTATTGTTTGTATTGCATTACTGGAATTACTTAAGTTTCATTTGGTGCAGTACTCAATGGTAAACAAGTTAATCCAATTGAATCCCATTGCACGATCTATGATTGCTCAGGATAGTTCAGCTCCTTTAAATAAGAAAGACTCTGATCACAACTGACATATCGCTCCAAATTCTTGCACCCCATAGATCCAGTGGAGCAGCAAATCTGTAAACATTGTTCATCTCCTCCAGGAGAGATCTGAACTGACAGCGAATCAATGAGGAGTGAGCAACAAGAAGATCCCTGTCCAGTTTTTCCAGTGGATAATACAGCAGAGCTCGATGTTGGGGGCACCATCCGTGGGATGCAATATCTTCTCCTTTAGTGGTGCCATGCATGGGCCTCCAACAGCAAAGCGTCTCCGTTATCACTTTTTTGTGCTGCTGTATCTTGCTACAGTCACCAGACATGGGATGCCATGCCCTTGCTTTCATCAACAGCACACACTGGTACATTTGATGATGCAACAACTTACTTGATGTGTACATTTTCCGCCGTTTCAGAAATGCTCCTCTATACAGTTTTTGTGGACAAAGGACCTGAATGTAAAACAAAACTCTGCACTGTTGATGAAAGCCTCCTTTATGTACTTTCAAAAGCATCTTTGAAGTTATTACATTGACGAGTCTCTTAACTTTCAGTTATTTTTCTGTCATATTCAGTTTATGGCCAAATGTCTGCAACACACACGCCATTCCCATCAGCCTCAGCATTTTATATATGTTAAAGTTATCCTTTTTCAATATCAGCAAAGAAAAAAAATGGGCTCTGATGAGAATTGACATGAAGGTGTAAAGCTCAGCTGAGGAGAGGCGGTGCTTCGCCATGGACATGTTTCTCAGAAGGAGAAAAACAAGATTAGCAAGAGTGGAATAGTCAGAGTGGGCTCTGTTTGCAGAGCTCAAAATGATTGGCCTTTAAAAGGAGGAAGAATATCGTTAGCTTTGCTACTGAGCAGGAAGTGTGTAACTGCTTTGCTAGCAAGCACCACGGCAGGATGAGGATCAGCCATGTCATGTTGTTATTGGTCCCTTGACGCCATTACTTTTGGGTGACATCTGCATGCTTGCTTGAAGAGCCGTTAAAGATAAACACCACCACAATATGAGCGGCCCACTTCTATAAACTGTTTGACATTTTGAGAAATACAGTGATGACAAGATTCAAGGAAGCCAAATACACAACATTCATCATACAGATGGGGTTTTTTTTTACTTTCACTTTTTGTATTCTGTTGAAAGTAGGAACCAGTAAGAGATTCTTAATGAATTTTTAAGTATTGCCAGGATATAAAGGACCAAAGAAGTTCAGCTGAAAGACATTTATTAAGACTTCTCCCTCGGTAGACTCATCAGCAAATATACACAAACAGGGACACACTTTTCTCCCTTGCAGTGTGTCTTGGGGTGTCTCACTTCTTCTAATCCAATCATGGTGAACCCTTGCCCCCCTCACCTGTGGATACACTGTTCCGTTGCTAGGCAACCTGTCCATTTAATGTGACTGCAAAAACAGAGTGCGATGTCCATATGTCTCACTCATGGACAAAGCACATGTATATATAGACATAGACAGAGAGTATACCCCAGTCTGGGTATTCTAACTATACATGTGTCCAGGTTCAAAAACAGCGATTGAGCCACTTCCACTGAGCATCAGCGGACTGTTGCTGCTTTAAAATCCTGTTTTAAATACAGTGTGTACAATTTAAGGGGATCTATTGGTAGGAATTTTAAATAATCATATTAAGTATGTTTTCTTCACCTGATAATGAGATTGTTGTGTTTTCGTTACCTTAGAATGAGCTGTTTATATCTCCATTGGGAGCGGGTCGTCTTCACTTAGCCAGCCGCCATGTTTCTACTGTCGCCCAGAACAGACAAACCTAACACCAGGCTTTAGAGAGAGACTTTTTCATTTTCATGTTTTCATGTCAGCCCTTGTAGTTTTCCTACACGCTTGGTGTACAAGAAAACAGTTATTACTGTTATCTAACAGTTATTATAATTAGATAAATCATAGTCATAAATAAATAAAATCCACGCTGAAACAAGTGGCTTTTCAAAATGGTTGCAAGACCATTTTATGTTAAATAAACTTAATTTTAATGTATCGTGTAGAGGCTGGGGGGAAAGACAGTATCAGTGGGGGTCCCGGGTCCTGATGATGAGTTACAGATGGGAAGAAACAGTTTTTGTAGAAAGATGTGTTGGTCCTGATGGACTGCAGCCTCCTGCCAGACGGGTGCTTGGTTGAAAGAGTGCGTGAACGGGATGGAAGGGGTCGGCCAGTCTTTCCTGCCCACCTCAGGGTTGTGGAGACAGTTCAGGTGCTGGAGGGATGGCAGATTGCAGCCAATCACCTGCAGTCCTTGTCCTTGGCTTTGGCGTCGGCCTACCAGATGGCGATGGAGGAGATGATGTTCAGTCAGAAAGGAAGTCTTTGGTCAAGCACACTTCAGCTGGGAGAGCTTGGTGTCTTAGTTTTTTTTAGCCTCTCATGCCGCCTTGCTAAACCCCTATTTTGCCTCTTTAACCATGTCTCTGTCTCCACTCTTTAACACTTCTTCCTTTTCGAACCTTTGCTAACTATGCGTACATGTATAAAGCAAATCTATGTGTTTGTATTCACCACTTGACTGGGCTGTTAAGTGCACTCTACACATAATCACAGCATTTCTGGCAGGGATTGAAGGCAGCACCTTGTTCCTGCTGTTGGGGATGTGTCGGTGGATATCAGAACACTTCTCTGTCAGTGGGGACAATTTAGGAGAAAATAACCTTTGGACTCAGTACAATTGTTAAGCCTGAAAACATTGATTTTACTGCAGCTGATTGAAGTCATTTCAGACTCATTTCGTTGTAGTTGTTTTTTTTTAACTCTGAAGAGCATGTCTGCTTAGACTTCAGCTGTGCTGGACAAATAAATTCCTTTTAAGGGTACACATACTTGGCCAATAAATTCTGGTCCTTTATGCACAAACAAAAGATTTTAAACCATTTTGTTGGGCATGCTGTGCATCCTAGTGGAACATGGTGATATACTGTAAATGCAGTTGTATGGCTTTGCTTAAAAAAGTGTGTTTCAAGATTTGTCCAGTCCAAGGATGCTATTGTTGTCAGTCCAACACTTTGGTGCAGGGCATTTAATGTTGACAGCTAAAACCTCATAATCATCCAGCATTCGATTTGATTGGCCCTGGGAGCTTTTCTCTCTAATACTGCGATTCAAATTTCCTCTTGTACACAGGACATTTTTAAATCTAGAATGCTGCCACACAATGAACTCAGCACATTCATGCTCTCAAACATATTTAATTCAAGCTAATCCATTATCTTTTTAAATGGTAATGGTCCTTGTATAGCTCAAAGCGCTTTCACACGACTTGTCATCATTCACACACTGATGGCAGGAGCTAAGTGACACCTGCCTATCAGATTCTATCACCTTCATACACTGTAGGTACAGCAATTTTGGGGTTTAGTGTCTTGCTCAAGGACTAGCGGTAACGGGGATCGAACCGCCGATCCTCTGATTGAAGGATGACCCTGCTCTCCACTTTGCCACAGTCACCCACGTTTACTCAGCCTAACAAGTTATTTCATTGCGTTCTTTTTGGTTTAATTTGGTTTAATAACGTCAACCCCAAATTTAAAACTGCAATGGTAATCCAGGAGAAAATATGTAATCCTTTCAAATGTAAATTAAATATGCAGTTTAGTTGGGTAGAAACATCATTTTGCTGCTTTAGTGGATCAACTTTATATTTTTAGCTTTTATACAAGCAATTCTTGATGAATTTCCCTGTTTACTGTGATGAATACTGCAGAAACCATGTAACATGGCAGACTCACATTGAGGAGAAGCCAATAAAGCAGTCTGAGTGACAAATTCAGGGAATTACACAGAGCTCCAGGTGATGGTCCGCACTATTTTCTAATATTGTGACCAGTGCATTAGCAGTGGTTTGTGATGTAAAACGTGCGGTGAGACTTAGAGTCTTACAGGGTGACTGTGGAATGCTACTGCGGTGCCATGAAGTCAGAATAACCTGCCAGAAAGAGGCTCTAATGCCACTTAATGGGCCATAGCAGCCTCTGTAAGTGTGTGTATATGTGGGGTTGCTGACTCGTGGGCTTTTGTGGCGAGGGAGCATTAGTAAATTAGGGGGAAGCATTAGTGAACAGTTAGAACTTAACAGTGGGATTTAAAACAGTGCTGGATCTGCGGTCTGCTTCCATTAACGTGGCTGAATGGGGAGAGATAAGTTATAAAGTTGGTTTGGGATTTTGTGTGTGTGTGCGCGCTATGGGACATAGAGGAATATGAAATTGTATATACTGTATGTGTGTGTGTTCTGGTAAGGACTGCAGACATCGACATAACATGCTGTCTCGTTCTAACTGTTAACGGCAGGGATAAAATGCCTTTTATTGATGACTTGAAAGATAAAATGACCACAGATAATCAGGTTGTCCGGGGTTGGTTTACGCCTCCCTCTGCACTTTGGGCAAATTAGGCAAAAAAAAGAGATCCATTTAAATTAGGCAAAAGCTGCTCGCTAATATGTCTGAAAATCAGCAAGAAACTGAATACATTAATGGTTAGAAATGAGGGAGTAGCTTTCCGTTAATGTGTTGCGATAAGGAAAAAGTTCATTAAGATTGAGTTGTTTTTATCGTAAAAACAGCTGAGCGCATCAGGTTTGAGGAAATTGTTGTTTGTGCAGTGGATGTGATGCTGTGATGCATGTTTTGTTGATTTTTCACTGTTCTCTAGTTCCTCTACTAATGTAGCATTCTAAGGTGAGATAGGTGTGTCTGGGAAGCCTCCCAGCACGTGCCGGGGTCATAGATTCACGGACGTACGCTTCCCCATCTCTCAGACCTGAGACCATTAACCATCACCAATGTACAGAATGAATGCAAAACAATGTCCCTTTGTGTGACCGTCACTGGACCTCTTTACGTCCATCGGCGCAACTGCCACAATGTTCGGAAGGCATCGACCCTGCACTCGCATGTGTGTGATTCTTTCTTTTTGTTCTTTTCTTGCAGTGCTGACTGCTGTTTGGCCTATCTTTGAACTACATGCATTTTCTTTGGCCAATGTCTAATTTTACGAAGCTTGTTGTTGGTTGTGTTGGCCAGTGCTTTTGATTTGGCGCCATCTGATGGTAAAGTTACAGATTGCAACCAACTGAAATTCTTCCTGTACGTCAAGCGTGTATAGGACAACTACCGCAAAAAGACGAATGGCCCTATCTAGAGCCAGTGTTTGGTTTGTCCGTTCTGGGCTACTGTAGGAACCTGGCGGTGCAACATAATGGACTCCATTTAGTGACAGCTCAAGCAAGTTTTGTTACGATGAAGGTTGAATACACTTTGTGTGAGGCACTTTGGGCATAATGTAGTGAGAAGATCAAAGTGATGCACAGTATTCCACCATAATGTTCTATTTGATTGAAAAATCATTAAGGGTGTCGTCAGTCAGTGGGGTTCATCTCTGACATGATGGATATGATGCTAGTTTAATTGATTACATGTTTATTGTGGAGTGGATCAATGGTGCCACACCAGTCAGCCATGGGAAGGACATGAACACAACAGTTTGATGTTTATTGTAATCATTATTATTATGGTTATTCTAATTTTGTCAGGATCCAGGATCCCTGTCTGACCCGGTGTGTGTTTCCCCTGATCTCCTCTCATGTGTCCTGTCATTCCCCTGTTTGTTATTGTGTGCCATGTGCTCTGTGTTTGTCCTCTGCCTCCAGACACCTCCCATGGCCGCCGCACCCTTGAGTGTGCACAGCTGAGGACACTCCAGCCGATCACCTCCTGCAGCCTCCTTGTGTTTGTGGATACACTCCGCCGCTCTGCCCGCCTTGTGTTCAACGGACTACACTCGCCGTCAACCCACCAGCCCTCCGGTGTCGAGCCACCGGCCTCACACCGTCGATCTGCCACTCGGGTGTCGGACCACGGGCTCCACACCTTCACCCAGTCTAAATAAAGCCTGTTAATATTCACTTCTGTCTCCTGTGGTCTTGCGTTTGGGTCCTACCTGTGAACTCCCGTGACAAATTTACTGTTATTTTTAAATGGAGTCAGTGCTGTGCTCCACCCTGATGAGAACAACATTCCCTGGCTAACAGTGGATATCTGCAATTTAAAAAAAATATTTTACACAAATGAATAAGATAACATCAGGTAGAACTTTACTAATCCTGACGGAAGTTTGATCAAATATTACAAAAGAATATAAAAAAATAGAATCAAAATATAAACATACGTGAACAATAGAAGAACAATTATTAAGTTATATGGAAAATATTGCAAAAATAGAACAGCAATAAGAGTAAGGTAAATAAATAAAGTAAAAATGCAACTAAATTAGAAAATGTAATTTACAACAACAAAAATAAAGTGTATAAGAAGTAATACTAACACCTGTGTCAAATAGATAATAAAATGTAAAAGTAATATTGAGCATAATGTTGAGTGATATTGTCAATGATATTGAAACATTAACATATGAATTCAAATATTAATACAGTTTAAGAATAAATGTCAGTGGAAACCTTTCCCCCCCCCCGGCCAAATGAACCTGCAACCCTTTCGGAGGTAAGAACAAAAGCTTTGTGCTCCATATGCTGTGGTCCCTGAGGGCACTTCCCACACCACTACATAGCACCCCACAGAAAAGCAAGGAATGGGAAGTAGGGCTTGGAAAAAATGAATAATGCAGAGAAGTAATAAAGAAGGAATATGACAGAAGACAAAAAAACTAAACTGTTTGTACAAGATCATAATGAAGCCTGGAAGTGAGTCCCAGTTGATGTCCAAATCTGTGTCCAAAATGATCAATTGATTATTATTGGCTGATTTGTGTATTGCTGGGATAAGGTGCCTCAAAGGATGAGACTCGGCTCCAACAAGAGTCCCATTTAATGCCTCTGTGGCTTGGATCATCAGTCCACATAGCCACGCTGAAGGCCCTGTGTGTCAATACTGAGATGGGCCCCCTGGGAGCATTCAGACTGCAATCTATGGACCATGGCAAAGATAACACACACTTGTGTTGCCGTACTTGTAAGGACCTTCCAACGACTACCTCCCTTCCTTAGCCCAAGCTATTTGCCGCGTGTGATGCATGTACCTCGGGACGCTTTAATTGACACCCAGAGAAATCTCAAGAATGGAATTATTGATACCGTTGAGTTACTTGCCATTTCGTGCCCCATCTTTTCCTCAAGCTTATTTGCATGTGATTGTTCACTCTGTATTGTCACAGAGCAAAGGAGTTCCTGTTGCAGATGCCTGTGATGGTGACCGGTCATGGGGTTGCTCTCTAAAACAAAAGGAATGGATGAAGATTGTGCAAGGTCTAGCTGTCTGGAGAGGAAGTCTTGGCCATTTTGTGGAGAGAAACTAAAGGTTTGCTACTTGCTAAAAGAAAAAGCTCCAGATGCCACAAAGAAAGAAACAGAGTAGTATATGGATGTGAATGCCGCTTGCATCACAGCAAGCAGACCTAAACCTTGAGCAGAGGTCCAATCAGCCCGAATCACTGGAAACACCTGTAAAAACACCTCGGCTATAAATAAAAGTGCCAACCATGTTATAGATAGAGGCCACACACACACACACACACACACACATGCAGCAGCTTTCCAGATACGAGATAAAGACACAAAATGAAATGCTATCCTGACCTAATTAATACATTCCTTACCTTCAACCAAGTCTTCACCCTGGAATCTAGTGATTTACGATATGTATTGTGTCCCCAAAAGAAAGGTGAGTCCCCACAATGTAACTTAGACATACACACACACACAGCAATAACAAATTGCATAGACTCATCTGTTTATTGCCTTTATTGTAGTTGAATAATACATAATACATACGTGGGTCAAAATGAAAGGAACTGTGCCTCTTCGTCTATGTCTATGGAAGCATCTTAAATAATCCTAGAAAACAAACAAAGACGAAGTAAACTGACAGCTGAAATTAATTCAAATCACTGAAGATACAAAACGTACAACAATGATAAGCAACAGTCACGATAGTCAGGTAAGTCAAAATAATGTCAGTTGTAATTTCTTGAAATGTTGGTTTAGATGCAGCAAGTCATTAACGAGGAAGATCGGCTCGCCATGTGACAGCACCTGATCTTCTGAGATTTCTCCGTCCCTCTCCGTCTCTTTTGCTTTCTCCTTTCTCGTCTGTGCAATTAAAAGCTCTCAGTGAAATGGTCAGTCGCTGCTATTAGAGGAACAAGGAAAAATGACGGATGTGTAAATATCAGTAGAGACCAGGGTTCAGGTCTTAAAGACAGAAATGAAGTCGTAAATGTTTTGAATTGTTGTTGGGGTGTGTGTGTGTGTGCGTGCGCGACGGAAATAGATGCTGACTCAGGCTACAGGAAAAGGAAATTGATCTTAATGGGAAGAGAAGGATGTTTACTGGGAACACATTTTCTATGATTATGAGTATAATATAGTCAGTGCAGTCGCTGTGTTATAAATCAAACTTTCAGAAACCCCGTTGACAGATCAGAGCTCAGTTATCCATGTTTTGTGTGGCTGGTAAGAACAGCACTTTTAAAAAATATAAACAGTAACGGGATAAAGACTCGACATAAACGTCTTCTGAGATATCCATGTTGCAGACCCAACTGTGAGTGACTTGGTAAACTTCACAAATAAGACAAAAAGGGACCGTGCAATTCTCAAAGCAACTGAAAGGGTGAAATGCATCCCTAACTGCGCTGCCAGACAAGTAATGTCTCGACATTCCTGTGCTGTATATATTTAAATGAGGTAATATGCTGTTGGGAACGTAAGGAGCGTGTTTGGGTTATCAGCATTTAAGAAACTGAATTCTTGACATCAATAGAATTATTGATGTATGTAACAATTATTAATGATTATTAATAACAACGGGGCACCACCCTGCGAACAGGGACCAATAACCAAACGATAAAGCTAAGTCTCATAATTAGTAGTCACTCATAATGTCAATAGTCTGCGTATGACTATACATTCAGTGACAGTGAAGGTTTTAAGTTCGAGCACAGGCTACTACATACAGTCTTATCAAATACATATGCACAAGTAATCACAGACGACTGCTCCTTAAAGTATAACAGAGTTTATTAAATCAAAATAATATATGATCAGATCAATTAATATTGCAACCAACAAACGTTATCATACAATTTTATATGCCTAAACTAAAGAATGAATAAAATGGATGAGGGTGTATGTCTGTGTGTGTGTGTGTGTGTGTGTGTATGTGTGTGTGTGGGTCTGTGGGTGAAAAGGAAGGGGAGTCTTACAGCTATTGCTAAAGACTACAAAGATGGCGGCGTCGAGTGACGCGGACAAAAGGGGAGGGGCCTTAAGATACTACAGCTAAACTACCACCAGATGGCGGAGTCGAGTGACTCGGACAAAATGGCGGCGAGCCTGCTGTATGTAATCACGTGTGCCGATGCACACATGTGTTGTGAGGCGATCGTTTGAACGGGGTTTCCCCAGGGGCAGAGATAGGAGCTGTGTGTGTTACGTGAGAAGAGGAATAAAAGGGCAGAGAGAGGAATCAGAGTTTCTGTGTGCGATGTCGCGTTGTAGTGAAAATGAGGATCGCCGATCGTATCTCACAAAAGTTGCCGTTGTCGCTTCGCGAACTGACGACACTTATGCCCGATAGTCGCGTTTCCACACTTCACTCACAGAATCGATTCAAGGAAATAGAGCAAGAACAAAAATGAAATCAAATAATCCCAAAAGCAACAGTCAAACAGTTAATACACAATGCAGCGGAGCTTCTCTGCTCCGTAAGGAGTTGCGCAATATCTCAATATCACGCGACAGTAACTTAAACACACAAAAACACGGGAATATCAACATATAAATGAATGGCCTGAATTAAATTTAAGTTAATTTAAATTAAGATATGCCCAGATACCAAGAATCTTACTTGTCGATGCTTCGTTGCAACGTTGAAGTGTGTTCGTGGCAAAGTGGTCCTTTTTCCTCGGCAGGAAGGGGGGGGGGGGCAGCTTGCGGGTCGGCGCGGCTTTGCAGCGGGCGCTGTGTGTCGCACGGCGTTTGCTGGTGCGGCTTCGGTCCGTTGGCGTGAGCTCGCTCTGGAGCGAAACGCAGACGTGATCAATCCTCGCTGCAGGGAGGGTGATCTAACTTCGGCTGACTGCGTGGTCCGTGCGTCTTACCGGGAATCGTCTGTGAAGGAGGGAGGCTTGGTCGTCTTTCCTTCGCCGGAATGTGTGCACCAAAAGAAAAGCAAAAAAGCGGAGAACGGATCGCTGAAGCGGATTCGTTATCGCGGGCTGAGTGGGCCTTTACTCAGCATGGAACACGGCTGTTTCGTCCAGCGAAATGGCTCGTGACCTGACAGGGTTTGAGGAGGGGTGAAGGGCCGTTGCTTCCTCGTGGCCAGCGTCGCGCTGGCGGGGAAAGCTGGATCTTCTGTGGCCTGGACGGGGGTCTGAGGGCGAAGAGAGCGTTGTGTGCTCCCTGTCTCAACCGAGGTCGAAGGGAAAAAGCGTGCCTCCTGCTATCCCGGAGGGATTGTTGGAAAAAGCGTTGGTGTGTACTGCAGGCGGTTTTGTAGAACAGTGGTCGAACCACAGGGGTCCTGGGGTCTCTTGGCCTTCCGCCAATGAGATTGCAGCGGTGCATTCAGGTGACTTCAGGAACCATAGTTTTTTGGGGGGGGGGGGGGAATTCACACCCTGGTGTGAAATTCCTTCTGGAGGTTTGCTCTCATCAAACTACAAATCAGGGTGAAACATTTGCTTGAAAAAGTGAAGGCCTGATTCTCTTTGTTCACAGCACATGTTGAAGCCATATGGTCAGACCCCAACTATGCCGATGCTTGGCACAAAATCAGGTCCTTTCTAACAGTCCAACTTGCAAAATTCAGAGCCAGGTCCAGTGGCATTATTCATGTCTTCAGAGAGTTGGTGGGAGCTGGAGGGCATTCATGAGGGGCTGTCCACTCTAACTCATTTATTCTGGGGTGCAATGACAGTTGTGCCGTTAAAAGTAAATGAATAAAGATCCCCTACATGTCATTTTGAAAATACATGAGAGAAAAATGTTGATTGAAATAATGAATGTTACACTGCTGTTTTTCGTGCGTGAATGCACACAGCGTTTCTGTCAATGGGGAGACACACTTATTGTTTCCCCTGCGGTGGGATCGCTGCAGGTATTCAATGAACTCAAATAATCTGATCAGCGCAATATCTTTTATGAATCAGAATTCGAGATGTAAGAATCAAACGTGACAGTTTGGATAATTTTTGGCGTTATCTGAACAACGCTTGGGTGGATTGCCATGAAATTCTGTACGGACATTCATGTTCCTCAGAGCATAAATCGTGCTGACTTTGGTGATCCTCTGACTCTTCTTCTAGGTCCATGAGTGTTCTGCCCCCACATTTCTGTGTTGTAGAATGTCATTGCCTTTTCATGCTCGTATCTGTCCCTCATGAAAGGACACGCTGCACTAATCTTTCACCTCTTCTGTTTAGTAACCTTGAGAGACCTTAGTCTGTGAGTATTTCGTTATGAAGCATGAGAAGATATATTCTAGTTGCTCTGTTAATATAGCATTTGCGTTGTATTAAATGCTAATCGCGGTTAGCATTTCGCCATTGTGATTTTCCAATTCCACATCATTCAGTTTCACATATTTTAATTTGCAACCGGAAGAAATGAGCAGCAACTCCGCACCATGGGCGACCGGGCCTTTGGCTCGGCAGCTCCACGCCTATGGACCAGATCCCTGACCATCTAAGGGCAACACAGACCCTGGTCTCTTTAAGACCGGCCTAAAAACCTTTTTATTCAGGAAAGCCTTTCTAACCTAAGTCACTGTCAGTTATTTATTTTGTGTTTCCGTTCATTCACTGGTTTTTATTTTATTATAGTTTTGTGTTTATGTTTTAACTATGTACTGGCTCTGTGGCACTGAGATTTAAAAAAAAAAAAATGAAAAGTGCGTTACAAATAAAATACATTATTATTATTATTATTATTAACTGACTCACTGTCTGATTTTGTGTTTTTGTAATTACTAAACCGTATCTGCATTATGTAGCCCTGATGCACTTGCCTGTGCTATAATAAAGCATATGTGGCCTTTGTCCACAGCACAGCAAACTCCCAATGCTACAGTTTGTCCTCATGAATTATTGGATGATTGAAATGACTGCTTTGGGGGATATGGCCAGAAAGTGAAACGAGGGAGGAGTGCAAAAAGAGGAAGAGGAATGAGTGGAGCTGGCCAAGGCTGGAGCGGGATGAGGATAGAAAAAAAAAGCGAGAACCAACCAGGTGCAGATTAAAGACATCACAAGAATAGATGTGGTCTGTATGGAGAGGAAGAGAGACATATCAAGAGATCTGGACGACGAAGATAATGATAGTAAAGGAAGGAGGAGGCGAGGCTGGGAGAGGATGAAGCAGAGAAAACGAGGAGGAAGACAAGAGAATGTGTTGTGTGATTTTGACAATAGAGATCTCTGGTTGGTGGTCTGGTCGATAACAACCCTGTTAATGGCTAAAGGCTGATGGCTTTTACCGCCAGGGGCACAACAATCAGTAATGGTGTTCTTACACACATATACACATATATATATACATATACGTACATATATACATACATATATATACACATGCGTATATACACACGCGTGTATACACGCGTGTGTATATATACACACGTATATATACACACACATATATATACACACACATATATATACACACACATATATATACACACACACATATATACACACACACACATATATATATATATATATATATATATATATATATATATATATATACACACACATATATATATATATACACACACATATATATATATATACATATATATATATATATATATATATATATATATATATATATATATATATATATATATACACATATATATATATACACACATACATACATACACACATACATACGCGCGTGTGTGCTCTTTTTGACAGAGCAAATCGCAACAAGCATAAGGCCATTACGTCCTAAATGGGCTCATCTGTCCCTCTGGCTCTTTGGGGTCTCAGATAGAGAGTGCAATAATCCAATAGGCTGGATATAAATATGTTTGTTTGGGCTAAAAGTATGAAGAAAGTTAACCAGATAATGGAGAGTCTCAAGCTTTATCTTGCGCCCAACCATCTAAATCCCCTTAAAGGAGCACTGTGACACTCCACTGACACAACCAGCTGTTATGGGCTGAAGCAAAAGGTAATACAGTTTGCACCATATCTGGTGTCTTCAAGGTCATTTTTGGGAAGTAGCTGTTCGCCCCAGAGTGAGATCAGCTTCATCTCTGTGTGTGCAGTACAAAGATAGATCCAGGATGTGCTTAGCCTACCTTAGCATTGGTGTTAACTTCATTAATAAAATGTACGACTACATGAGTTAGTCAACGGCAGTTTCTTTTTCCACGACTAAGACAAGACTGTTAGATCAATATGCAATATTGTTTACGGAAAAAAAAAAAAACAGGTATTACTCATAGAAATGTGACTCCATGGTGCTGCAAAAGGTCAGGCCATCCAGCACGGGTTCGAATCCCGGACTCGATAAAGCCTTCTGTGTAGAGTTTGCATGCCTGGCTCCCTCCCACAGTCCAAAAACATGTAGCTCAGGTTAATTGATTACTTGTTAATTGATAAATTGTCCATATGTGTGCCCAATGGTGTAAATGTGAGCGGTTGTCTGTGTCAGCCCTGCGATAGTCTTCACCCCTTGTCAGCAGGGATTGGCACCAGCCCCCCCCCCCGCGGCCCTGAACAGGATAAGCGGTTAAAGATAATCGATAAAAGATGGTTACAACAACATGAAACCAGAGAATAGGAAAGAAGTGACTGTGGTTCAGTGGTAGAGCGCATCGTCCTGAATCAGAGTCCGCTAGTTCAGTGGTTCTCAACTGGTCTGGCTGTGGGACCCACCCTTTAATGACATCACCCTTTAATGACGAGCCGCGACCCAAATCGAGGACAATTTTCAACTTCTCAAATGTATTTAATGTAAAGATGGTGCAGTTTGAACCCGAGCTGGAAATGTCCTCTGCGGTCGTAGTGTAGGGAGCTCTCTTCTGCAGAGAAAGTGTTCCTGTCGGTTTCACGTAAACGAGTAAAACTGCTTTCTTTGTGATGTCTGTAGATTCATCTATTTGTAATGCAAAATGACCACTTGCCTAAATTCGAGCTGTGGTCTGTTTGATGTCATCAGACATGTCTTCAATTCGCCTACTTATAGTGTCATTTGACAGAGGTATAGTTTTCAGTTCATCCCCTGCTGACATTAGCATTACAAGGCATTAACGCCAAATACTGTTAAGGAGCGTGACTAGACGGCACTCCACTGCATAAAAAATCCTTCAAAATGAAAACTTATTTTTTTGCAGTTGAGAATCACTGCGCTAGTTCATGTCGATGAAGACCTAAATTGCTCCCGTAGGCTGTGCTAACGGTGTACGAATGAGTTAGTTAGTCCTGATGGATGGTGGCACCTTGCATGGCCCCTGCCATCAGTGTGTGAATGAGTGAATGACGTGTAGTGTTAAAGCGCTTTGAGTGGTCGAGAGAATAGAACGGTGCTATACAAGTACATTTACCATTTAACACCCCAAAACAGAGAGGGCAAGAAATCCTATGCTTATGCAACTTACCTCCCCTCAACTTAAGAAAAACATGGTTTTGTAAAACACAAATAAAATCAATGACAGTAAAGCTTTCAGTGTAAAATGAGCTGAGCTACTGTGTGTGTAGGGGCCTCAATGGGAGGCCACACAAACGGCTCTCACCAAAGCGTGGATCATCAAAGGATAATCTCCTGTTCAACCGTGTTGCTCGTGTACTTTCGAAAAAGCGCTGCTCTCCTAAAGTCACACGTGTGCAGAAGAGCACAGATAAGGTATTATTATGTCGACTGATGAGTCTCTCAGGTGTGATAAAAAGGTAGTTTTTGATTCACCTTTGTTCACCTTTAAAACTGCACAGCCATTGGCAAACAAACGAGATAGACGCCAACACTGCATGCCATTTATTATCCTGTTCCTGCAGTGAATGCAGTCCAAAGACAAACCAAGAACCCTGTCGAGAAATTCACTTCCGTACAGTCTTCGATAGGTTTCATTTTCCAATATACTTTACAGTAGTGCATTTGGGTTCACCTGTGCCAAACTGAAACAGAGTTGTCTGCTGGCTCTTCACAAAACAGCTTTGTCGCTTGTGAGGAGGACACTCACATTTAAACTCTCCGTACCAGTCTCGCGTCAAACCTGCACCCACAGGATGATGAAACAAAGATGCTAAATGGGATGCTCCTCTGGCTTGTTGCACTACAGCAGCTGCTGGAGGAGTACTGCTGGTGGAGTGCAGCCTCATTGTAGGAACTAGACTGATTTAAGTCGCGTTTAAGTAGTCAAGATAATTGAGTGTGCATGCTATTCTTAAGCAGCAGTCCACTGAGGACGATGTGGACCACTGTGATTGGAGAAATCCAATTCAATAAGTTTGTGCATCTGGGTGGAGCCAAATTACCGTAATCGTAGATGTAGACATCCTAGTAATGTAAATTGGGAAGGTTGGGGATTCTACAGTGTTTAACATAATTAAACCACGGGCACAATACATTCAGTTTGTGAGAACAGTAGGTTATTAAAATGATATACATATATATATATATACATACACACACACACACACACACACACACACACACACACACACACACACACACACACACATACATACATACATATATATATATATATATATATATATATATATATACATACATATACACACACATATATACATACACACACACATATATACATACACACACACACACACACACACACACACACACCTATACACACACACACATATATACACACACACACACACACACACACACACACACACACACACACACACATACATACACACACACACACACACACCTATACACACACACACACATATATACACACACACACACACACACACACACACACACACATACATACACACACACACACACACCTATACACACACACACACACACACACATATATACACACACACACACATATACACACACACACACACTGCAAACTGCAGCCGATTAGTATTGTGGAAGATGTCGGTCTGAGGAACGTTCTCAAGGTGCGTTCACGTTTGGTGTGAACGCACCTTTAGGATCGCAACGAATGACGGCACATATGAGCCTCAAGACGCATCCTCACAAGAAGAATACACGAGTTGTATGAAAAGGAGAGGACTACATAAGCGTGCACCAGCTGTTGCTCTCACTGGAGACGACTGGACATCGCTGGGTCACCATCATCACCTCGGAGTTACAGCATTATATTGATGAACAGTAGAGCTGCATTCACATGCTCCGACTGTCATGAAAACAGAAGATAGACATTTTGCTGAAACATGCACGGAACATTTTATTCATGTTGCACAGCAGTGGAACGTTTCACATAAAGTCACACACTGAGCACAGATGGTGAAGCGATAGAACTGCTGCTGTGTAAAGGGAATACTGCTGTTAAAAAGCACCTGATTTGTTTAAAGTGTTCGCAAACCAAATGTTATTTTTGTTCATATAGCAGTACTTTCAAAATAAACGTACGCAATACTGTCACGCCCGAGGGGCAGATTGGAGACCTGTAGATTGGAGACATATGTATGGAGTATGTATGTTAATCGTTGCCCAGCACTAATTTATATATATATATATGCTTATTTTCAGGTTCATACTTCTGTTCTGGGTTTCTACTAGAACATGCTTTTAATGTTCAAAAAACACTATTTCTCATACTGCCTGTATTAATATACCTGTATTCACCTTCGGTCTGAAACGCTCCATTTTAACGCCCTTCCTAAAAATGGCCAGTCTGCTCTCCTTGTTTTGCAAAAATAATATGGTGCACCTTTTCAGAGGAAGTTCTCAAGTCACGGGTGGAGAGAATGGGCCGGTGAAATATCTGGAAGAGTAGATGTGGAAGGGGATCAATAAAGCTTTATCTAATCTTGCATTTATCTGTCTATCCATCTGTCAAATCTATCTATCCTTTCATTTTTTTGTGATTAGCTCCCATGTTTGTGTATTGACCATTTCCACAGCTGGTAGATGCAGGAGCAGCAGAGCTGTTACTAATAACATTAACAACGATCTCGTTCCATTGAGGTGAGCCAGCATGCACTATAATAGTTGTTCTGATGAGACTTACAATGTAATATGTTTGAGAGAGGGTGCAGAAAATTTCATATGAACGCATACGGATGAGTGTGTGTTTTAATAGAATAAACCACTATTCATACTTCATATAATGCAGCTGGGTCTGCCATTGTTGTGACAAGTGGGTTTTTTTTTTACACCATCAGAGTTTCAGCTGGAGATAGAATTCTATTTAAAACTCAGAACGCTCTCTGAAGCGGTCGTAACCTGCTTTTAAAGAAATACCACTTCAAAAGCAGAACCAACGTGATTATTTATTTTTTTAAACGGTAGATAAAACTAATTTAACACCCTATTATGCGGGTCACCCATTTTTAGTCTATTACCTGCAAGCCTGGTATTTATTGGCTTAACTTCCATTACACAGACTCAGAGAGGCTTTGGAAGCATTAAATAGATGAGTTCTTTCTTGAAACCTTCCCCTAAATGGGATGCCCAATGGTGCTATTTTTGACCCGTGACTGACTTGATATCATGGAAAAAGCCTGCTACAGCAGTGGTTTTTGTATTTGCTACACAGCCTGAGAGGTAACTACTCTTTGGTGGAAATGCCACAAACATCTGTGTCATTATTGGACTGATGCAAAACCACTTTTGACTGCAGAATGCGACAGTGGATCTAAACACAAAGGGTGCAGCGTACAGGAAGAACACTTGAGTTAAAACAAAGGGACTCAATGAACAGAAAATGTACTACTCACACCCTCTCATCACTCGCAGCAGTCTGCCTCTTCCACAGAAATACAGTTAGACTCTCTGAATGTCACCATTGTAGGAACCATTTGACACACTGCCAAGATTATTTTATTAGGTTGAAGTGAAAAATGAAGTAAAAAAAATTAAAGTATCTGAAAAGGTAGAATACTGTTCAAAATACGTGAACAGTAATGATGAAGATGATAAAGGACCCACATCTGCAACACAAATCAAGTTGGTTTCTTGGCATGAAAATCTCAATAAGTAACTAAACTTTTGGTCTCACATGAACATCATTCCCCTGGGTAAAAGTCTGGTGTTTGTTTGATCCATCCACAACCCAAACGACCCGCTCTTAGAGGACTTGGACTTCTTCATACTATGTCCAATTTTCTGTGTCTAATGACTTGGATGGGTTTACATTGGTGTTCCCGGTGTGTCTCACAGAAGCTTAAAAGTGCCTTGTGAGTCAGTATCTAGACTCCAGCCTAGTCCACTTGCAAGGCTAGATTTTGACACAAACATGCAAGATGCGGGCATGAAACTTTACAGGTGTATAATAGAGATC
Source organism: Melanostigma gelatinosum (assembly GCF_949748355.1). Taxonomy (NCBI): domain Eukaryota; kingdom Metazoa; phylum Chordata; class Actinopteri; order Perciformes; family Zoarcidae; genus Melanostigma; species Melanostigma gelatinosum. The sequence goes on along the minus strand of NC_136634.1, from coordinate 29,806,044 downwards.
AAGATGAAGGTTGAGATGGGTGTGATCCAGGCGGCAACCTTTGGTTCTGTAAAGTGAAGCCAATGTAGAAATGTTTTAAACTTGCCTTCTCTCTACTTGTCATTACGGGGCGGCTCCTCTGATTGCAAAAATAAGTTCGATTGTATAGAAGTCCTCCTCCGCGAATCGCCACCTTAATGTGGTGGAGGAGTTTGAGTGGCTCAGTGATCCTGGGAGCTATGTTGTCCGGGGCAGTAGACCCTGGTAGGGTCTCCCAAGGCAAACAGGTCTCAGGGGAGAGCCCAGACTAAGAGCGGTTCAAATAACCCTGATGATCAGCAGCCCACGGTCTTCAGCCACCTCGCCCGGACCAGGTAAACCGGGGCACCCTCCTGGCACCAGACCCAGGAGGGGAGCTCGTCGGCGAGCGTCTGGTGGCCGGGCCCGGTCGGGCTCAGCCCGAAAAACAACATGAAGCAGCCAACCTGTGGAACCACCACCCGCAGGGACAAGCATCGGGGTCGGGTGCAATGCAGACCGGGTGGCGGGTCAGGCCGGAGGCTAGATATAGTTGGACTCACCTCCACACACAGCACTGGCTCTGGAACCAAGCTCCTGGAGACGGGTTGAACTTTGTCCTTTTCCGGAGTTGCCCAAGGTGAGAGGCGCCGGGCAGGAGTGGGGATACTCACAAGCCCCCGGCTGAGTGCCGCTGTGTTGGAGTTCTCCCCGGAGAACGAGAGGGTGACCTCCACATGCCTACGGGTTGCGGGGAGCAAGGCTCTGACTGTGGTTTGTGCTTATGCACCAAACAGCAGTTCGGAGTATCCGCCTTCTTGGAGTCGGTGGGAGGGGTCCTGGAAAGGGCGTCGCCTGCCGACTCCATATTCCTCCTGGGGGGTTTCAATGCTCGCGTGGGCAATGACGGAGAAACCTGGCGGGGGGTGATTGGGAGGAATGGCTTGCCCGATCTGAACCAGAGTTGTGTCTCGTTATTGGACTTCTGTGCTTGCCACGGTTTGGCCATAACGAACACCATGTTCAAACATAAGGTGGCTCATAAGTGTACCTGGTACCAGAACACCTTAGGCCGGAGATCTATGATCGACTTTGTAATCGTATCATCTGATCTGCGGCCTTATGTCTTGGACACTCAGGTGAAGAGAGGAGCAGAGCTGTCAACTGATCACCACCTGGTGGTGTGTTGGATCAGATGGCGGGGGAACCGGTTGGAAAGACCCGGCAAGCCCAAACATATAGTGAGTGTGAACTGGGAACATCTGGCGGAGGCCCGGCTGCTGGAAAGGAGGCTCCGACAGTTTGTCGAACCTCAGATTCAAGCGGAGCAGTGCGGATTCCGTCCCGGCCGTGGAACAGTGGACCAGCTCTTTACCCTCGCAAGACTACTGGAGGGGCTCTGGGAGTTTGCCCAACCAGTCTACATGTGCTTTGTGAACTTGGAGAAGGCTTTCGACCGGGTCCCTCTGGGGTTCTTGTGGGGGGTGATGCGGGAGTATGAGGTGTCGGACCCGTTATAACGGGCGATCCGGTCTCTGTACAACTGCAGTAGGAGCTGTGTCCGCATTCTCTGCAATAAGTCAGACACATTCCCGGTGGGTGTTGGCCTCCGTCAGGGCTGCCCTTTGTCACCGGTCCTGTTCGTGATTTTCATGGACAGGATATCTAGGCGCAGCCGGGGGGTGGAGAACATCAGGTTCGGCGGTCTTTCGGTCGCCTCTCTGCTGTTTGCAGATGATGTGGTCCTGTTGGCCTCCTCGCATCGTGACCTCCAGCATTCACTGGGGTGGTTTGCAGCAGAGTGTGAAGCGGCGGGGATGAGAGTTAGCACCTCCAAATCTGAGGCCATGGTGCTCTGCCGGAAACCGGTGGATTGCTCCCTCCAGGTGGGGATGGAGTGCCTATGCAAGCGAAGGAGTTCAAGTATCTCGGGGTTTTGTTCACGAGTGAGGGTAAGATGGAGCGGGAGATCGACAGGCGGATCGGTGCGGCTGCAGCAGTAAAGCAGGCGCTGCACCGGACCGTCTTGGTGAAGAGGGAGCTGAGCCGGAAGGCAAAGCTCTCAATTTACCACTCGGTCTACGTTCCTACCCTCACCTACCTAATATCACTTTTATTATTACTCACATTACTGTTTCATATTACCGATACCATTAATGCACATTATTGACCTGCTTCTTCACCAGAGTATCTGTGCTTTCTCGCCTCACAGGTTCCTGTGTATCCTGGTTATACCTGGACCAGGTCTTGCCTCCTGCCGTGGTTCTGTCATACATTGAATGTGTTGTAATTCTGTTATCTTGTTCTACACACGACATCGATTGCACTTCTGTCCATCATGGGAGAGGGATCCCTCCTCTATTGCTCTCCCACAGGTCTCTTCCTATCCCATTAAAGGGTTTGTTGGGGAGAGTTGTTCCTGTTCCGATGTGAGGGTTCCGGGACAAGAGGATGTCAAATGTGTACATATTGTAAAGCCGTCTGAGGCAAATTTGTGATTTTGGACTATACAAAAATAAATTGAATTGAATAGAAATAAATTGAATTGAACCTATGTTCATGAACTCTGGGTCGTGACTGAAAGGACAAGGTCGCTTAGATAGGGTAAGGAGCTCGGTCATCAGGAGGGAACTTGGGAGTCGAGCCGCTACTCCTTCGAGTCGAAAGGAATCAGCTGAGGTGGTTCGGGCTGAATCAGGATTCCTCCTGGACGCCTCCCACTGGAGGTTTTCCAGGCACGTCCAACTAGGTAGAGACCCCGGGGAAGACCCAGAACACGCTGGAGGGATTATAGCTCCCAGCTGGCCTGGGAACGCCTTGGGATCCCCCAGTATGAGCTGGAACATGTTGCGGGGGAGAGGGAAGTCTGGGTCAGCCTGCTTGGCCTGCTGCCACCGCGACCCGACCCCGGATAAGCGGAGGAAAATGAATGAATGTATAGAAGTCTATGAGAAAATGAACCTACTTGTTAATGGATTTATTACCTCAGTAAACATTGTAAACATGAGTTTATGGTGTCAATCTCTAGTTTCAAGTCTTCTTCAATACAGCATGATGTTCATTTAGTACATTATGGTCCATTTAGTGTCAACCATAAAGCAGGGTATGCCTAAGGGCGGGGCTACCTGGTGATTGACAGTTTGCTAATGCTACCAGAGTATCCAGTGTCTCTAGGTCACTCCTCTGCAGTTCAAATATGGTAACTTCAGTTCACTGGTTGGAAAAAGCCAAGTAGGGGGAAAGTAAGGAGGGACACTTAATGCTGTGACCCGTCTGGCATCTCGAATGGTGTAATCCCATCACAAAATGGTCTCTAATTATTTATTTATTCATACTACTGTCATTAGGTTTCTGGTGTTCCACTAGGCTCTGTTTCAGGCCCACAGCTCCATAGCCAAAGTTTGACCTTGCTGCAAAGTTTTTTCTGGAGAACACTAAAACACAAGCAGGCTGTTCTTTTATGAATAGAAGATAATTAATTTACTAGCCCACTATTTACCGGCTGGGACCTGTTCGAGTCAAGAACATGAAAATGAGAGAAAACAAATCTAGAGGGAGCTGTTGTGGTTAACACACACAGTAAACAGTGGAAATATAGGTGTGAGGATGACAGACAGTTGCGATAAGCCTAAATATGTGTTAAGCAAGAACACATGTGCCAGGGCAAACTGTGTAAAACCTGAGACAAAACCAGTTAATGCTTAAGCAGATAGGTGAGAAGGTGAGCACAAAGGTGCGCATTCAAACAACATAGTATACCAATGGACGCAACGTAGCACCACTTCTGATGTTGCAGGCTGTCCCTGCTTTACAAATATAGACAAAAATCATTTAAAAACACACAAACTGCTTTGGGTACATTGTGTCAAGTACGAATAAGAAGGTGATGTTTAAGAGTTTGAGGGCTAATTAGCCTCCATATCCTTATTTCTTACACAGTGCCTTTGTCTGTCTAAAGCCGTTTGCACAAGCTGTGGTGGTGATTTGAATGTGCTTCGTGCTTCCCCATGAAGCCACTATTTCAAGACAACAGTCACATTTAAATCCATAAAGGCAATAAACTGTACAATATAACCTTCTACTAGAGACCAGAGTTAGAAGTGAACCAAACAATCGCTAGCCTTAATGTCTGGTCAAACCATAGACTGTATATTACAAGTGGACAAAGTAATCGAGACATCACCCATTGGTTTGTGGACTGCGGTTTAGAAGCCTCCAGTTCGGTGATTTGGCCGTCACCATCTTGGCTGTTTTTTGCAACCAGTAAAAGGAAGTTACCATTAAAACAATTGTCTTGTTTGAAGGTCATCCACTACACGGTGTCTTCAATGGACTCCGAAGCTCACTTAGTGAGAGACTCAGGATGCCTCAGTGTTCTACTGAACGAATAAGAAGGTCTTTCGTTCCAGCAGCAGTCCGATTTTTTAATGAACACCTTTAGGGTTTTTTATCTTTCTGATGTCAATCATGTTTTATATGGCATTGTCTGGTGTTATTTATCCTTTGTAATGTGTTTTTGTCTGTTGTGTACTGTGGACTGTGTCGTCTGTATGAGTTTTTGGGTGACAAATGAGTTTCCCCACTGGGGATTAATAAAGTTTTCTAATCTAATCTAATATTTGGGATGTGGAGGAGTGACGTAGAGACACCATATATAGCTCTGGTAGAGGCTGCGACCTGTCAATCACAGTAAGCCCGCCCTAAAGCACAACCTGCTTTATGGTATATTTGACTCTAAATGGACCATCATTTACTAAATGAACATCATGCTGTATTGAAGAAGAAATTGAGACAATAAACTCATGCCTAGAATGTTTACTGAGGAAAAAATCAAGTGAGAGTGTCATTTTCTCATAGACCCCCATAAAGTCTGACTTATTTTTGCAACCAGAGGAGTTGCCTCCTGTTGGTCAGTAGAGAGAATGCAAGTTTTAAGACACATTCGCATTGGCTTCACTCATCAGAAACGGAGGTTACCGCCTGGGTCAAACACGCAGCTCATGTTTCACCGTAATGTAATGAACACCATGGAAGTGTAATAATACACAGGTCAACGACTACTAATCTCAGGCCCCGCAAACATCTTGCATCTTTAAGAGTCCTGATGTATCATACCTGACATTTGCTGTACATAATATGAATAATCAGACACTGCGTTTCCAAGCTCCATTTTTTTTAAATAGCCACTGTGAAAGAAAACAAATCTTATTGTTTTTTGCATTTGAGATGAGTGTGTTTTTACACCAAGACCTGCTGTACATTAAACCAGTTCTACATTAACGTCAGTAATGCTCCTGGGCTGCTGCTGCTGGTTTTAGATGCATGTGGTTTCTGCCCACGCCCTGATGTGTTTAGCTTTTTAAGCAGGCCACAATCCATCGGAGCAGAGCCACAGAGGGCCCTGAGGACAGATGGAAGGCCCAGGACAGGCAGGAAACTCATGTTTTACTGCTCCCTTAAAAGGAAATGGACTTCTATTAAAAAACACTGTGGTGCTTGTGCTGTTGTGAGGTTTCTCTGCCTCTCTCTGTGTATATGTCGTTTAGATAGCGATAGCAAGCTGGTGTCTTTCACTCTAAAAGAACAGGGTTCTTAAGAGCATTTAGATACAATTCATTTACAATATATTTGTATTTATGTTTGGTTGTTTCTAGTGTAAAATGTGATCTTTTCACGGTTCCTTTTCCTTGTCAGGAAGGGGGAGCAGGGGGAGCTTGCTTGCAACGCGGCTTTGCCGGCGCTGTGTTCGGTCCGTTGTGGCGTGTCTCATGAGCTCACGCGGACGTGATCAATCCTCGCTGCAGGGAGGGTGATCTAACTTCGGCTGACGGCGTGGTCCGTGCGTCTTACCGGGAATCGTCGGTGAAGGAGGGAGGCTTGGTCGTCTTTCCTTCGCCGGAATGTGTGCACCAAAATAAAAAGAAAAGCAAAAAGCGGAGAACGGATCGCTGAAGCGGATTCATTATCGCGGGCGGAGTGGGCCTTTACTCAGCGTGGAACACTGTCGTTTCGACCAGCGAAATGGCTTGTGACCTGACAGGGTTTGAGGAGGGGTGAAGGGCAGTTGCTTCCTCGTGGCCTCGTGGCCAGCGTCGCGCTGGCGGGGTAAGCTGGATCTCCTGTGGCCTGGACGGGGGGTCCGAGGGCGAAGAGAGCGTTGCGTGCTCCCTAACTCAACCGAGGTCGAAGGGAAAAAGCATTGAGGTGTGTACTGCAGGCGGTTTTGTAGAACAGTGGTTGAACCACAGGGGTCCTGGGGTCTCTTGGCCTTCGGCCAATGAGATTGCAGCGGTGCATTCAGGTGACTTCAGGAACCATAGTTTTTTGGGGGGGGGGAAATTCACACCCTCGTGTGAAATTCCTTTGCTCTCATCAAACTACAAATCAGGGTGAAACATTTGCTTGAAAAAGTGAAGGCCTGATTCTCTTTGTCCACAGCACATGTTGAAGCCATATGGTCAGACCCCAACATGGGACAACATTTCAAGAAAATTCCAAGAAAACCACCGTAAAATGATTCAACATTGACTTGGTTTCACACGGGACACAAACAGTGGTCCACTGGCTGAAAGTTGTATGTTTGTTTGACCCGACCATCGTTCTCTGTTGCTTGAACCGTCTAATATTGAGATGGACGGTTTACATTGGAGTTTGTTTTTGAAACAAGTTGAAAACATCTCCCAGCATGTTTTTCTGCAGAAACAGACAAGGTTTTCTTATAATTGGGCGGAAACTGTAAATGTATCCTCTGGGGAACATAGACATCGGGCCAATCGGTCATGTCATTTTTGGAGCCGCCACGCTGCTACTGCGAGGAAGAAAACGGTTGGACCAAATATGGACCTTTTAGTTATGTTTGAAAATGAATGAGTAATAATAGAAGCAATGTTGGTTAGGGTCAGTGAATATACTGTGTGTGTGTGCGTGTGTGTGAGTGAAGGGAAAGAGACACACACAGAGAGCAAAAGAGAGGTTGGTTTCTGTCTATCACGAAAACCACAGCCTGGTCACAGGCAGTGCATTAACTAGCCATTAGGAATCGATGGTTCATCCATAATGCACTCTCGTCATAGGTACATTAAGAAGTCATGACATTAACAATTGATTGATGTCATCCGAACGGGTGGGACCAAACCCTTTTAGCCCAAAAGCACAGGAGAATAAATATAGCTGCAGCAGGCAGTGCATGCAGTCAGGACAAAATGAGAGAACAAACTAGAAAAAGCATTTCCTGCAGAAAATGCGTTGGAATGCTGAAAACTGAAATGAATCGCACACCTCTCCTGAAAGAGCTGAACATTTTGATATTTGAACAGTTTCTGTGGCTTAAAAAAATTCATCAGTGGTCAGTGGCGGCTGGTCAATAGAGGGCCATGGGGCCTGGCCCCACCATGAGCCACACAAAAAAAAATAAAAAAAATAATAATAATCATAAATTATATAAATTTCAATATTTGTGTTTTTGAACTATGGAATGTATCCAGTAATGTGTGTAAAGTATGATATCTGCGCAAAATATATGCTTTTCCTGCTCGTGCTCTCAGCCTGTGTGCTCTCTGATCGTGCTCTCTGTCTGTGTGCATGACACTCTGAGAACGCGCAGCTTGGGGGGCCTGATCGTTTTGGCCCAAAAGAGGCGGGTCTATGAAGCAGTTTAGCCAATTGCTGATTCAAGATATAAATGAGTGACATACAATTTAGCCAATTAGCGCCCTCAAATAGATTCCGCTTGGCAAAGTGAACATCTTTTCTTCTACGTAGTTGTCCTCAGTCTCATCTGCTTAACTTGGTCATGGAGGCATCAACATGTAATAGAGATGTTAAATTAACAGTGAAAACTCATCATAGCTTAATTTAACATCAGTATTCATAATTACACGTCATGTTTACTTCTCCTGATCTTTACCTCCTATAACAAGGTCCATAGGGGCATCTCAATAAATACACGTTATATTATATAAGTGTTATTTACTGATTGTTTTCGTGTTGGAATACATGTTAAATATTTAACTGGCAAGTAATAATGCGTGTTTGATACTTACATTTTTTTTGCATGACATCATACTGGGATGTTTGCTGAAATTGATAGGATGGCCCTACCTAGAACATGTTCCACCAGCCGCCACTGTCAGTGGTGATATTTGTAGTAGTATAAGTTGCAGTAGAAGTATTATTAGTAGAAGTATTAGTAGCATTAGAATAACTACTAGTTATAGTAGTAGTAGTGGAAGTTGTAGTAGAAGTATTATTAGTAGTAGAAGTATTAGTAATTAGAAGAAGTAGTAGAAGACACACATAAACAGAGGTTATTAAATGCCTGGCTTCTTCACAAGCATTTCAATTAGAATTCACTCTTTGGGGCTTTTATTTTGAAATGGGGTGTGTGTGTAGGGGGGGCCTCTAAAAGTCTCAAAGACCTGAATGACTGTATGAGAGAGAGACACAGACAGGGAGAGAGAGAGAGAATTAGTGAGGAGAAAGAATTAGTGAGTGAGAGAGCGAGAGAGACTGATATCTCTGGCAAACTTTCTCATTTGGAGATTATACTATGTTTCATCTTTTACAGCTTACATGACTGTTGTCCTGCTCTGCCATGTCTTTCCTCGTCTCTCCCTCTTGTGGCGCGGTGTGTGTAACTGTCACTCGAATCAGGAAACTTATCAGAATACTCATATCTGATTGGCCGAGCTGCAACACGTAACAGCTGCAACAAATCATGTGTGTGCGGCTTTTATTTTAAAATGGGGTGTGTGTGTGGGGAGGGGGGTGTGAGTCTGTGTGTTTATCAACATCACTAATTGGCTCAATCGCGAACACCTGTGTGCCTGAAGCCATTTGAAAATATTCTCCATAGAGATCCCATTGAAAATAAAAAGCTTAATAATTCAAAAAGTTTAAAGGTTAGAAATATAAAAAGTCATAGCACCCCTCTGGTGAATGAGCTGAACATTTTAAGAGTTGAACGGTTTCTGTAGCTTAAAAAAAATGGAGGAGAAGCGGTGCGATGGAAGAAATAGAAGTTGAATAAAGAAACAGGATAACAATAGTTGGAATGCTTAACAGCATTCCAACAATAACAGGACTGTTAAATACAGCGTGGGATTAGAAGTACATACACACAAGACCATATGATAAGTCTTTTTTTCTTTTCAAGAGAAATTTGCACATTATGTATATGTAAGCACCTGGTTCTTATGCCCGTTATTTAATGGACCATTCAGTGTTTTAACAGATGACGTCTTAGTTTTGGCTATCTGTAACAGGAGGACAGAAATTAGTGGCAGCGCAGCAATCACAGGCAGAGTCAGTACTGCAGGTTTTTAATCCAACAAACCTCAACCAACACAAAACATCGCTCCTTCCAGAGCTCAATCACTCTATGACAGGGGTCTCAAACTCCCGGCCCGCGGGCCAAATCTGGCCCGCCACGTCATTTTATGTGGCCCGTGAATCAGCCAGCAAAAAACCCCCAAAACTTGATCATAAAAATATCCCCATAGTCGAAATTATGAGATAGAAAGTCGAAGTTATGAGATAGATCATCATAACTATGATAGAAAGTCATAATTCTGAGATAGAAAGTCAAAATGATGAGATACTTAAACACACAGCCACAGAAGCAGCTCTTTGGCTGGTTACTGTACACTTGAAATAGAAATGTATTGAGAGTATATTGAAGACTACTTTAAACATGGCTTTAAAAACACATGAAATACTTCATGATTGTGCAAACGCACCCTTGAAAGGATTTTAAGCTTTGAACAAAGTTAATGTCATAACTTGTTTGATATTTGTATTTGATATTTTCAATAATAGTTCTTTGATAGATATTTGATAGAGTAATGTGGGTTTCTTAACTAACTTAATTAAATTAAAGGATTTAAGTTATAATCACAGAAATATGCTTAAATATATTTTTACATTTATATAACTGCATGTACACTATTTTTACACTTGAATAAACAATAATCAAATGCAGAGACAGTTATTTACCAATATGTCAGGAGTAGTTACATTTACACAGTCTTACATTTACAACCGGCCCTTTGAGGGCGACCGCGATGCTGATGTGGCCCAGAGTGACAATGAGTTTGAGACCCCTGCTCTATGACTAAACTAAAACAGCCGGGCCGCTAGCCGACTTACCGGGCTTAGTCTTCTTCTCCTCTCGTTGTCTCCTCCCTGCTCCGTTTCTCCCCTGGCCTTTTGTTCCCTCCCTGATGAGGAGATCCAGATCAGGTGTGTCTCTTCCCACACCTGATCTCAATGCTCTCATCAAGGAGAGGGTGGAGCCTTCTGGCAGGAATGTAGCAGCCAGCCACGACCCTGCCCCTCAGGCCCTTACACTATCGTACCTCAGTATCAGTTCGGCTGAGATATGGGTACATGATGACATTGCAAGCGGTCGGATGTGTTATCAAGCAATGGGACATTTTAAACTTGATAAGGACAAAGACATGAATGTTTATACTTTTTGTTTTGTATCCCAGGCACTTAGCAGTCAAAGCTTCCCACTAAGAATGAAACGCACCACAATGCCACCTCTCTACTTTCAGCACATTGTCAGTTGGTTATTGTATGACTTGCAAACGATTTACTACAGTTTTTACAATAGTTCAAGGCTCATTTATTGTTGTTTTACACACAAGGTTGCACAATGAAATGCAGTCGTAGTGCCTTCATGCTACACAAGGACAACATGACGAAACAAAAAACACGGTTGAATTCTCTGGGCAGATAATATTTTTTTTAAATACGACATCATCAGAGTCCGCCTCCTGCTGTCCCTACGTGGCCTTGCGCTCTGGCGGCGCGGAACAAGTTCCATGATGTCATGATGGAGGCAGGTCTTAATGTCGATGAGAGTATGAGGCCATACGTGTTCCAGTTATAAAGATGAAAAGACAAACAAATTCAAACTAAAATATAGCAAAGTTCATTGGAGCTGCTGGCCGCCACAGCTGCATGAGTCACCGTCACCATGGTTATTGTGTGCATGTATGTCAATTACATTAATTTAGTAGAGTTTATTATCTTTATTAAACTGAGCCTGGTGCCGAAGAATTGCTGCTACACTGTAGGGCCATTATCAGTCTCTGCCTCCAAAATAGTTATTGATTGCGATCAGAGAATATTTCTGTAGTATACCAAGCAAGTGATGATAAGATCTTTTACCCGTGTTTTTTCATCCGCAGACGACAGCAAAATCTATCTCAACGTTGCAGCTTGTGTTAGAAACTTGTGCTTTTCTCATACATGCTGACAAGTTAGTGCCGCACGCCTTGTAACCAGGGGCGGACTGGGGGGAAAAAGTGGCCCGGGAGTTACTGTCAGACCGGCCCACTCAATACACGGCGCGCTGCCCACTCAATGCACGGTTTTTGCAGCAGCTCACTCTTTTCTGCAACACCGTCTATGATTTTCTCACTGTCCAGCATCTGCAAAACATCTGTCTGAGCAGCCATCAACATAAAAGCCTCCAGGTGCTGTTGAGAGAGCGAGCTCCTGAGCCTGTTTTTGATATATTTCAGCGTCGAAAAGCTTTGCTCGCATGCTACCTGTGTGACAGAGAGGATAATCAGGAACCTGTATGCAAGGCCTATGATGTGGTATGCATCTGTCAGGATGTTGTACTGCTTCAGAACTCGGTAGCAACAGATTGGACAGTCCTTGCAAGATGAGCACTTTTTGTAAACCATCTCTGCCTCATCTTCAGCCTCATCTTCAGCATCCTCCGGCCCGGCTTCTGTTGTCTTGGTTGTGTACTCCTCAAATACTGATGCCTTCAGCCTATCCCACTGTCGTGCCAGACGTTTGAGCTCGCTTTGTAACTCGCATAGTCAAATCAACGTAATTAACACAAGGACAGCCACAAAGTCATAAGAACCAGTCACATATATTCATATGACAACAAAGCACATCAATCCAGCAGACCTGCAGCGGATCCACGCATTCCACCACACAAGAGCACGAGCCATCAAATATTATTCATAAAAACGTTACTGCAGATGTAAAAAAACAAACGCAGTTTGTCACTTACCAAATTCTTTGTTGACAAAGAATTTAATCCCAGTACATCGTTTCAGTTCCAGTAAGAAGTCCTTCTCGATTCATGGACGCCGTGACAGTCGAGCCGCCCCTGTATTTCGCCGGTCTATGGCGGCCATTCGCACCTCCGCGGCCCCGCCCCGACCGTCGCCCGGCACGAGCGCACGGCGCAGACCGCGGTTATGGAGAAAAGTTTTTAAAAGCACCGTAGTGTCCAGCCGTGCTATGGCGTCCTCGGATCGCGAGGAGTAGTATAATGTCAGTTTATACTGTTGATGCAGTTTTCACTGATTATTGACTTTCGGTATTAGAGTCAATTGAACGTGTTCTGTGAAGCATATAATATAGTCGGGGCCGGCGATGTCAGAGACCGGCCCAAACCCCGTCGGCCTACCGGGGATTCCCCCGGTATCCCCGATGGCCAGTCCGCCCCTGCTTGTAACTCACGATTCAGTTGCATTTTCATAAAGTTGGGGAACTGAAAAGAGAGATTTTAAAAAATGGTCCAAATGGAAAGCACCAGAGGTTCAATGTGACTGAAAAGCATATCTTCATCATGTCATATGGGACTGATGGTAAAGACGGGAAAGAGTCCTATGTTTATGAAGAGCATTAAAAGAAAGCTGAAGATGGTCTCTCAGCCCGAGCTCATAACCTCGCTTTGACATCATCAGGGTCATTTTCTCAGACTTGACAAAGCTTGTTCGTATTTTGAAATTCTGCTTACTTTCAACAACTTGAAATGCTGACTGAGGTCTTAGTCTGGACCTCAATTGTGACTGATTTTGTAAGCTTTTCATGAGCTGGTGCCTCGTGATGGACAGACCACATGACGTTCAGGTCGAGGCGTGATCGTAGACTGTGTAGCAGAAGTGGACGTAGTCACTGTGACGTAACCCACTGGTTTGTATTCAGTTGTGAAGCCTTGAGTTCAGCAATTTGGCTGTCGCCACCTTAGTTTTTGGCCCTCATTATCTTGGATTTTTTGGAACTAGAAGTAACACAAGAGGGGGGAGCTAAGCGGCAACCTCCAGTTCTGCCGAGTGAAGCCAATGTGGAAGTTTCTTAAAACTTACATTCTCCCTACTGACCAGCAGGGGGCGACTCCTCCGTTTGCAAAAAGAACTCAGATTGTATAGATTTCGATGAGAAAATGACTCTACTTCTCTCTTGATTTATTACCTCAGTAAACATTGTAAACATGATGGTCTTAATCTCTAGTTTCAAGTCTTCTTCAATACAGCATGACGTTCTGCTACTGGAGCTGTATATGGCGTCTCTACGTCACTCATCCGTATTCCAAATATGGTAACTTCCTTCATTGGTTGCGAAAAAAAACCAACATGGCGACGGCCGTAATCCAAGATGGCGATGGCAAAATCGACGTAAACGAGGATTCAAAACGTCCACAAACCAATGGGTGACATCATGATAACTTCATCCACGTCCCATATAAAGTCTGTTTGGGACCCAAGAATATCCAATACAAATTTCATATTAGTCAAATGCCAATGCATTATATCGGACGTGTGGGTCACCTGGGTATGATAACAATGAACCTGGCTCTCTGTGTGACTGTTCGCTCAAGGCAGTTAGATAAAACATATGATGCACTGTGTTCATTATCCCACGCTCACTCCCAAGATATAGACGCTTGGTCAGCGAGACACTCCACTTAGGGAGGGATGGATGGGTGGGTCAAACCAACACAAGCTTTCACTCAGGACACATCTTTTAACGCACTATGCACTTTACTAACGCTGGGTACGTAAGTTATGCTGCAAGTATTTTATTTTATACCTTAAAATCCATTGCATCTTCTCGTCCATAGACTATACAAGAAGTGGACGTAGTTGTCGTGACGTCATCCATTGGTTTGTGGACTGCGGTTTCAAAGTCTCGAGTTTGGCTATTTTGGCTGTCACTGTCTTGGATTTTGACCGTATATCTTGGGTTTTTTGGTACCAGTGAACAGAAGTGACCATATTTGGACAGCGGAGGAGAGACATAGAGATGCCGTATACGGCTCTGGTAGCAGCCGGTCAATCACAAGGTAGCCCCGCCCTAAAGCATCCCTTGCTTTATGGTCTGTTTGACTCTAAATGGACCATCATTTACGAAATGAACATCATGCTGTATTGAAGAATACTTGAAACTAGAGATTGAGACCATAAACTCATGTTTACAATGTTTACTGAGGTAATAAATCAAGAGAGAAGTAGAGTCATTTTCTCATAGACTTCTATACAACCAGAGGAGTCGCCCCCTGGTGGACATTAGAGAGAATGCAAGCTGAAGGCACTTCCACATTGGCTTCACTTTTCAGAACCGACGGTAGTCTCGTCACATGATTAAATAGAGACTTGACAACATCTGCATTCTATAGATATTAAGCAGAAATAGCCATTGCACATCTATATAAGTCATACAAGTAGTCCTTTAACTGAAACTGTCAGGGGAGTATGAAGCAAATGACACTTCGATCGAATAATTGTGAGTTCTTCTTTGAACACAGGTGCATTAACAACATGGCTAATTGGTGGCATGAATGTGTGTGTGTGTGTGTGTGTTTGGATCTAATTATCCAATGCGTGTTTAGTTCCTGTTATTTCTGTGGGGTCACAACCATCTAACAACCACGCAGGGGCGTGTGTGTGCGCGTCTCTTGTCAGTTGTTTCCTCTCGGTCCAGTAGGTGGGACTTGAAGCTCGGGAGGATGGAGTCGTCCTCTCTCTCTCAGCCGCCACATCTGCGTCTATGTCTCTCCACCATTCCCACCGTCTGAGAGAGAGAGAGAGAGAGAGAGAGAGAGAGAGAGAGAGAGAGAGAGAGAGAGAGAGAGAGAGAGAGAGAGAGAGAGAGAGAGAGAGAGAGAGAGAGAGAGAGAGAGAGAGAGAGAGAGAGAGAGAGAGAGAGAGAGAGAGGACATAAAACGATGCAGAGAGAGGAGGGGAAGAGAAAGACAACCAGACCGCACGCGCTTCAGACCCCTTCATGTCATGGATCTGGAATATTTTCGGGATTTCTTGCACCTTTTTTTCCTCCCCGGAGGTGCGTTTCTTTAAAAAAAACGCGCAGAGGAGCCGTGACTGGCATCATCAAAAGCCCTGACATACCCACACACGCACACACACGTATACACACACAGACACACACACGCACACATATGGATACGCAGGGACATGAAGGGAGATGTGTATTTTGCTTCTTGATTTAACATCTGGACTCCATTGAGAGAAATAAGGAGAACGCCGGTTACGCATTCGCACACCCACGTATGCACGGAGCGGACTATGAACAAGAGGATTTGAGTGGGTTTTTTCCCGTCGCAAAGTTGCGAGGAGATCTCGAATCGTGACAGAATGGATGGATCTGGCGCGTCGTTTGGCGCATTCGGTGTCCGTCGCCCCCTCGGGGTACGGTGCTGCTGGAAGGTCGTCTTTCTGCTCAGCGTATTCTTTCGCAACTACCTGAGCTCCCTGCTGGACTGTCCGCCCACCTGCACCTGCTCGCCCACGGAGATCTACTGCAATAAGTCCGACAACAGCAAATTCTTCCCGCTGCTGTCCTTCCAGGGCACCGGGAGCGCCGGGAACAGCACCGGCAGCATCGAGGACCTTTTCCAGAACATCACTTCCATGTAAGTGCTACTGCTGCTGCGTTAGAACAGTCATGTAGCTGTGTGTCGGTGGTCTTCATTTGGGTTCAGGAGGTTACCTTTTCATTGCAGAATTTCGTTTTTTTTAAAGCAGAGAAAACCTCCACACTTTGGTGTTTATCATTAGAATAAAGGAAATCCTTTGATGGATATGTATCCACAGCATATGGGGAACAATCAATACATGTCAGTAATGAGAAAAGGTTCCTCAGTTGGGGAAAAAAAGGAGAGATGCATTCTGTATCGTGTTCTTTTTGGGGGTAGAATTGGTGTTTGCCTTGTGGGATATTCACAAAAATAAACTTTAAATCATCATAAAAAAATTAAAAAACAGACAAAAATAATGTAATATTGAAATGAGGGTACAAATAGACCATTATGTTTGTGGTACACAATGAAACATTTCAGATCCAAACTTAAGCCTGAAAATCGGCAATTCCCCAATCCCTCAACTGGAGGCCACATGTTACCGTTTTTTGTAATAGCGTCTATATTAGGGTTGGTACAACTTTTTGGATTGTTGTTACAAAGAACAATATAAGGAGCCATGGGCCAAACAGTTACACTGCCAGAAAATCTGATGCTCATAAATAAATAAATAAAACAGTACTGTGCCCACCTCAAATATGATGACGTGTAAATCTGTAAATACATTTTGAGTTTGAAATGACTAAATGTTGGTTTCTGGGCCTACTTAAAATATTACAATGCAAAATGTAAGATTATATCTGTAAGTCTGGATATCTAATGTTCAGATGAAAAAACAGAACAGGTACAAATGATCTTGGTTGTCACAAATGTTGTCGCCAACTACGATGTGCAATGTACATCCAATTTATAAAAAATATGCTCAAACCATATTCTATTATTTTTTTAATAACAGAGGGCCATTTAACAATTGGCAGCGGGGCCGTAGTTTGGCCATCCCGGGACTACATCCATACATCAACTCTATATTTGTGTACACTAGCTCATATACTGTACGACCTGGTAAACCAGTACTACATGACACTACCATCCTGCCTTAAAAAGCTTGAGAATGTCTTCATCTTATTTGGACATAATCTTAGTCTTTGCAAACAACTTCAATGTAGAGGAAAGGGTCCTTCAACTGAGCTCATGGGGTCAAGTCAGAGGCTTATTGTCTCAATCATTACTGTAAGAGCAAACAGACAAGCAGCAGCAACACACAGGTGGTTGGTCTGTTGAAGATCATATGTGTTGTTTTTATCCTTTCAATCCTGTAAGTTTTGTCTAAAATAGTTTAAGAAGGACACGATCAAGGGATTCTGTGACCTTGTTGTGGTTGAATGTTCAATGAGATTTTCTTTTCCCATAAACTGGTTCAGGTTTTAGAGCTGGTCACACCTGTGATGTAGTGTTCAGTAAACTGGGACACTTGGCGTCAATATGAGCCAAGCCAATTTGAAAGCACCTACAATGAATCTATGTCCCCATAAAAGTGCTGAATTCTGAGGAAATGAGTATGTGAAGGTGGTTTAAGTCTTTTTCTGCATTCATGGTGGCAGGCAGTCCTTTCTTAGTCAGATTGACCCTGACCAAAATGACTTGGAACGCTGCAGTTGTACATCATGTGACTCAGATCCTTTCTCAACGAGTGGATATTTGAAAAGCCTAAAAGATGTTCTTTGTTTTTTTGTTTTTTGACTGTGAATGAGCTACCGGAAGATGATCTGAAAGGCCCCAGTTCTTCAATAAAGAACAGCACAAAAAGCATTTCCTGATTCATTACTCTTCCCCTTCGCTCACTGCAGTATCTCCTTAAATACCTTCTTTTTATATTCTTTCATGACAGAAAACCGCATTGCCCAAGAGGTAATAAGACCAGATATCTTGAAACAGCTTTTACATTGGATGATAAAAGCAGGCATTGCTCACTGAATACAAACCACCAAGGACACAAATTACTTTAGAATCCCTATTTACTTCGTGAGCCCGGCCTGAGAACCACAGGAGGCTGAACTTCTCCCAAGAAATCCTCCTTCCTTTGGATGAGAACAGCTCAAAAAGACCCCAAACGTCACATCTCTTGTTTGATGGGATGTTGAGGAAAATCTGTCTTGTCAAGACAGCTCTATGACCAAACGAGAGGCAGTATACAGTATAAGGTCCATCGAGTCCATCTCACATGACCGTTATTTCTGTGTTTGTGTGTGTGTGTGCATGTGTATACGTATCCTCCTGCGGGATTTTCCACATGCATGTGTCACCTGCTCAGAAAGTGATCAGCATTCACAATCAGAAGTTGTGTCGGAGCTGAATTCATTCAGCCATACTGAATAATTCATTTGCCGTATACACTCGTTGATATATGCATCGAGCATTTCCATACAGTCGGTTAGTTACAAAAACATGATACCTCACAATCAGCTTTGTTGGCCATGTGTGCGTACGCATGGAGTTTGACTCCGGTTTACACTTTGGTCTCAACGTACATACACAAGTTTACAAATAAACAAGAGAAATATGAAAGAACATAAAACAAGGACAACAAAAAAAGTGGATCAGATGTAGGTATAAACATTTAATGTTTAACGACTATGTACAAATCAATATCATTTACCTAAAGACACAAAGAATATATACAACACGATGCTTCTGCCTTTTGACAAAGCACCTCACCTCCAAAATCAACGTTTGTTTATTGATAACCACGCTACCTTGAATTCTTGAAGAACACGTTGTTGCATGCCTCTGTGGTGAATGGAGGATGAAAAAATGCCCCAAAACAGAGTAAGTCCTTGATGAATGGAAGTCAACGGAGGCCAGCACTAACAACAGCAAAACAATATAAAAATAGTTTTACAAACTCTCACTCAACTGGTGCAGAACAATCCAATTCTAATTGATGCATGTCCTCACTACTTCCTTGAACACATGCATGTTTGCTAAAAGTTGACTATTTAAAACACCACCGTTCATACGGTCGAGTTTGAAGGAGTAGTTCGCATTTGAAACATGGAAAAAAATCACTTTGAGGCAGCTTAAAGGGAACTTTGAGGCTGAGTTCATGTTTTTGCCTCCTCATGCAGGTGGAAATTCAGTCAAGTTGTTCAACCAGATTAAGGAAAATCAGTTTAAAGACATATTGATTCTAACATCACCATTTCAATGTCTGACAAGTTGCCATCATTCCGGAGCTTGTCTGGGATTTTATTATCTTGTGCACAATCGTCGTTTTCAAGTTATGCAGCCAGCCAGCGTGAGCAGATGTGAGCAAGAACTATTGAGCTGTTTTATCTGATAAACTCAACACGTCACATTGTTCTTTTGAGCATTTTAACCTTGAGCGTGCTTTAATAAAATAAAATATACCCAGAGCTTTTGTTCTGCGTGGAAATAAATTCAGAAATGACCCTTAAGCTAAAATTAGGTTTTAGGAGTGTGACTTTTGCTTTGTTCGTCGTCATTGTGCTTTTACACCTCAGCAATCAAAGACTTCAGCTGAACCGCAAAGAGTTTTGTATTTAACAATCGGAACCAGTCCTTTGAACAGAAAACAAGCAGAACCATGGCAATGCTTGCAGTAGCACCCATCAGCAGTAGCAGATGGGTGGAAAGCTTTTTCAACAGTAGGCAGTGCGCAATTATAAATCCTACGGCATTTCTTGGCAAGACCTGCTCTGTGTAGCTCTGTGTAGCAAATTTGTTAAGGTCAGGCATTGACCTCGAGTAAGTAGGATCAGGATAGCCCATTGGTCAGCGCATATGACCTGAACAAATCAAGTTACCGCTAACTCTGCGAGTATGGACGCCTGGCCAATCCTAGCACTTGTATGCTGCGCAGGGAGGATTTTGCCAAGAAAAGGCACCGGGATTCATAATAACTCAAAGGCAGTAAGGGTGGAACTGTACGTTTATTTGTCCTGAACCATTCAGGATGTTCGGTTTGCTATGCACCATCCGTTCGGTACTCCCTGTGACCCAAACGGTCAAAATAGTATATTAATGTCTACCACACTTAAGCGCGGGATAAAAATTCTGGAGCGCGACTTTCAACCGGAATGTTTTGGCAGCGCAGCAGCATGTTTTTAGCTGTAGCATGCTAGTCGTAGTTGCCCGATTAGTCGCATTGACCGAGCTCACTCAACAATTTGTGTCAGAACGTGTGCCGATATTGTTCAACTGAAGTCGAGATACACCTCAAACATTTAAATTTGCGATGACATCAACCAAATGTGTCAATTAGCGTAACGAAGCAAACAAAAAAAGACTCCTACCCACAACGTCCAGGCAGCCTCAAGCTGCAACGTTCAGTTTCAAGTAATAATTTGGTTCTGGCTAATCAACAACCAGTACCAGTTTAAGACCGGTCCATTGGTACCCATCCCTACTGACCATCCATCCCTGATGGAAAGGAGTATTCTGACAGGGAAGAGTGCCGTTGCCAGTGCAGTGAGCTAATCAGGAATAATGGCTCCATCACGTCATAGTAGAATCTGAGTGTTGTCTAACATTGAGTTCGTGCACATGCAGCACCATACTCCTCCGGCTCAGTTCACCTCACTTGGCTTTGGCGGATCGAAAGTAGAAAACAAGGTCGACTGGGCGTCAAGATAAGAGATCGGCATTTGTTACATGAATTTCCTTTCGCCACATTGTAGTTATGTCTGTGCATGGATGTGTGTGTCTTTCTGCTCTGAGGGATTTTACATTTAACAACATTTCACCAGCTCTCAGAGGTTGTAGTCCAGCAGGTCATCGTTGTGGTAAGACGACAAACTGCAACTGTATCCTCGTACTCTCTTATTTAGCTCGCATTCCCCCCCACACACACATATTGTCATTACATGTCAGTTGTCCATCTCCCGCTGCATTCTGCAACTCAGCAGCACCAGTGGTCGGGATGGGAGTGTGTTTCGGTGCGAGCTGTCACTGCTTCCCTTGAAAGGCAGAAAAAATCGAATAAATCCCCTCTGCATCTGAGTCCGAGCCTCGTTCGGATCACTTTCCTCTGTCCGTATGAATTTGACCTCATTGCCACTCACGGTGAAATGAATCCGATCTTCACGCTTATACACACACAGTGACTCACGAGAGAGGGAAGACCCGGGACTGGCAGAATGCACAGTGACATCACAGTAAAGAACTAAGTGTGGTAGCAGTGCTTCTGATTTGGAGCCTTTCCTTCAAACATTTTTGCCTATTTACGGCAAAACATTCACATAACTGTTGAAGCATTAACCAAAAGATAGAATAGCAGTTATGATGTTTGAATTACTTTTTCTTTTCACCTTCCAGTCAGATCTTCTTCCTCCTCACACTCATCCTCCTCCTATGTGGCATTCATCTCACGACAGTTTCAAAGAAGACCTGAAAGTGACTCCAGATAGATGATCCATCGTGCCTGCTTTATTCTTATCAAACTCACGGTACTTTATTCATGAATGGCAATACGTTTGGAAACCAATGTATCCATAAGCTTGCTGTTGGTCGAACAATTATTTTATTAAACTCTTAAGATGTCATGTCAGGAAACTAAAGATCTTAAAACCCAAATAAACAACTGGTGAATTATTGATGAAATCAATTCTGCTGCAGCCTAACTGCACATAAACCCCCGAACATGAACAAATATATGGAAGCTGTGTCACACGATATTTCCTTTCAGCATCAATCCACGCAATGGCCACAGTGCAGGACGTGCAACCCCGTTGAGCACTTTCATAACACAAAAGACCAATAGCAGACTAACCAGAGCAACAGCTCGCGGGGACCTAGTGGTCCCAGGCAGGAGAAGCAAGTTTAGCCAGCTATCATACTCTGTCACAGCTTCCGTCACCTGGAACACTCTCCCATCACACATAAGACAGAGCACCACATACAGGTTCTTCACACACAACCTCAAAGCCTGGCTCATTAACAACCAGGTGTGTCAGCACTAACAGTCTCATGCCTGCCATGTCCGTATGTAGCCTGCCTGTCTGCCTGTCTGCCTGTCTGCCTGTCTGCCTGTCCGTCTGTCTGTCTGCCTGCCTGCCTGCTTGTCTGTCATGTTTGATCCTGTGTCTGCAGGATTGTATTGCACAGCTCTGTTTGCTTGTTTTTGTGTTGTTGTCTTTTTAAACAGTTTTTAAATGTTTAAATGTTTTTAGCGGCTTTTAACACCGTGCCCAGGGACAACGGTTGAAAATTAGCTTTTTTAGCTAACACTGTCACATTTACAGTCATGTTTTTATTAATGTGTGCTGTCGATTAATGTGAACTGTCCCTGTACAAATAAAATCTTAATAATAATAATAACTTAACCGAAATAACACGTCACGCTGCAACTTTGTCGCTGCAGAAAAACTGCCACGGTTCTAGTTTGAAATGACTCATCCAGTGTTTGCCATTGATAACCTACAGTCTGCGTAGGCCCGCTACAGTTTCATAGTCTCCCTAGTCTCCTCAGAGGGATTCAACTCGGCGGGTCGGTGTGGGAGGATCCTCTACACGGTGCTGGCCGGCCCTCACCGGGCGCATCTTCTCAGTGTTTGGTGCAGCGCTACCAGCTCTTGCTCGGCTCGGAAAGGCTGGGGGTGAAGGTGGCTCGCGGCTCCCCTTGCACGGACTAGCTGCAACCTTTTTCCCTGCGGGAGAAGGACGGAGCCCCCTCGTGCAACTGTAATCGAGATCGTTCAGAAATCAGAATCAACCTCAAAAACCTCAAAAGTCTAAATACATTGTGCAGTTAAAATGACAATGATAATGCACCTTTGTTGATTAACAGTAAAAGACAGAAGCGCTGGATTAGAGTGTGCATTGAAATCTTTGCGGGTCTCTGCACACATCAGGAAGTCTGTATAAAGACCTGCACCCCGCTGTGTAAAGGTCCGCGTATTGGATGTTATTTTTTGGAACGGCGGAGCGTTTCTTCCTCTCACTTGCCTCTCACTTGAACACAAGCAGGGATTCACTCCTGCTGCCCCCCCCCCGCGCCCCCCTTCTGATTCTGTGTGAAGACTTTCAGCTGGCAGCAGTCAACACACATCACAGTGCATTAGGATCACATAGCACAGCAAATAAAATGGCACACAAATAAAACCACGCAATAGCTGAAACTGGAAGAAGAGTATCAGTCACCGTTATTTTTCCAACAGAGAGATGGAGAAAAAAAGGAGACTTAAAGATATCTGTGAGGTGATAGACGGTGATTATATTGTGAGAACAAAACCTCATTTCATTATTAATCCGTTTTGGTGCTGAAAAGAGGCTGCAGCAACAGTGATGCCTGTTTCCACCCACCACTGTGTGTAGGAGAGTGCAACACGGGGGCGGCTTCCACATCGAGTGCTTGTTTTTTCACGCCAGTCACAGAGAATTTAGTGAAATGAGCGGAAAACCCCAGAAAATGAGAGCCGCTCGCCGATAAGGCTGCTTTGTTTTTAATTTAATGTCCCCGGGAAAGGAAAAGTGGGAGAGAAAGCTTGAAAACGGAGAGACATAGATAAACAGTTTGAGGTGGGAGGAGGGAGAGGAGGTTTTATATCTGAGAGAAAAGGGAGATGAAACATGAGGGAGAGAGATCAAGTACTGTGCTGTTTAACAAATCAGCACCACATACATAGACAGCTCCCTGCGACACGCACACAGTTGTTCCTCATCACTCCCTTTTAATTTCACGGACTGAAACAAGCAGGTTTTTTTTGCGCCTCCAAATTTGACATTTGGCAGTATGAATGTTCAGTGGGGGGCTGTGGTCGGAGAGTTAACGCAAAAGTGTAACCCTCACTTGATATAAATAGCTTGTTTGTTTATGCTGCAGCCGGGACACACAATTTGTAGAACTCCAAGAATTCTTTAATACAGAGGTGCAGTTATAACTTACCTTTTTAAATTAAACTTCGGACCCCCTGAAAGCCTCAATAGCAAAGAATTGGGGATTATATGTCACCTGCAATTGGGTATTTCGGTCATAAACCACTAACTAACGCTAGGTATTGGCACTTGATACCTTTACGGTATCAAGTAAAATAAATCAGTAACAAGAAGTATCGAGACTTCTCCAGTCAAACGATATCTGAGGTTTTTATGATGTGGAAAAATATTCGTAGCCAATCACTGCAAGCTTTCTTCATTTTAATGGCCCACTACCGCGGCAGCTAACCCATACAGCCGGGTCTGAACACGGAGATGTCCAAGTCGGCGGCTAGAAGCCAATGATGCTAACAGCGCAAACTGCTGTAACAGCGCCACACAACAGCAACAATGTCGACAAACAAAGTTAAACAAAGTTTAAACCTAAGGTGGAACAGGTGGTTACGCTTCTGCAACAACAAGATCCCACCAACGTGGGTCGAGGATAGCATCATCAGCAGTGCGGCGGCAATTAGGTAGCCAGTGGGCACACACGCAGCTACTATTGACAAAGTGGGTATAGAATGAAGTACCTAGTATCAGTATCACTTTAACTGCACTGGCATTGGTATAGCATTGTAACTTTTAGTGGTAACTAGTCATGCAGTTTTTGCCCATGTGTTAAGATATCTGTCTCTGAGATTATCTTGCCACCATAACAGTGCAGTGAGAATGGAATTTGGTTTGCGAGGCTTAAATCAGTGCAAGATACAGTTGGCCTTGTTGTTCATTGGAACTACTGAAGGTAAGCAATGGAAAACTCCACACGTAGTCACATAGCTGTTGAATTTTACAAATATAAATCTCATTCTGATGCTCAAACAATTCAGTTCAGCCTCCCTTTGTCTCAGCACAGAGATCTCAAAAACCTTGGAAGTCAATTATGCCTTTGTGCATTTTACGCCACTATTTGTGGTGATAAAAGTGGGTTCATGAGGATGTTCAAATGCAGTTTTCCACCTTGTATTATGAGAATTTTTTTTTCTAAAAAAAGAATTAAATGCAAAACAAATGCTGCCTTAGATCCTCACCACCCCCACCACTCAGTGCATGTCACGGTAAGTGATAATGTTAGCCTGCAAAGCATAAAAGCTTCATAAATTGTTCCATAATTCAGGCCCCAGTTTGTAACTCGTGCATTTTTAAATGATTATCAGCGGAATAGGTCTGCAGTGTAATTAACTTTATCATATCAAACAAGGTGAGCGTTCAATGTGGTGACCTAGCCAACCTTGGCACCATAGAACCCCCCACCCCACCCCACTCTCTGAGGCCTTAACGGAATGCATGACCCACTGTGCTTACGCTATGTAATACGCTATGTAATACGCTATGTAATACGCTATGTAATACGCATTGTAATACGCTATGTAATACGCTATGTAATACGCTATGTAATACGCGTTGTAATACGCTATGTAATACGCTATGTAATACGCTATGTAATACGCTATGTAATACGCGTTGTAATACGCTATGTAATATCCAATAACATTAGCAGCCATTATGTACCACGTCATGTCACCCACATTGCTGCGAGTGTGTGTGTGTGAGTGAGTGTGTGTGTGTGTCTGTATGTGGACGTGTAAAGGATTAGACAGTCTGGGTTGAGATGCTGTTAAGGCGATAATGCGACACTGAGTTTTAGCTGGCTATTTTCTTTCTCCTTGCTCATCAGCACTTAGTGGGGAGCAGAATGTAATAATTAAAAAAGACATTTCAGAATAATCTGAACCACGCTTGTCACTGTTATTTAATCTTTCATTTAAATAGGGGAAAAAAGGACAGGATTGTAATTTACAAATATTCCTTTGAAGGCATGAATACACTGCATTCAGGGTTGAAGTGTTTGGCAGGTGGGGGAACCGTAATGCCCAATCCACATAGAAGTGATTTTAGAAGTGCAGATCAGATACTTTTTATTAAATGTAGGCTGTCACCGGCGTGACAAATAAATGAAACAAAAATGCGAAAAACACGCCAGAGCATATTTCTTGTCGAGGGATTATATTGTGAAAGGTGCGAGTGGATCTGATCTGCGCTGCCTTTGCCAAGTTTAACGTCTTGGCTGGACTATGGCGCTTCTGTGATATTGTTTTATAAATCCTCAACCTGTTCCACACAATGGAATCAATTGATGCCTTTACTCGCAGTTTGAAAGCCCAGAACATTGACGTTGCTCCGGAAAGAAAGTGTCGCCTTTTGGCCGATTAATATTCATGTTCTGTGTGAAAGTATTTATGGCAAAAAAAATAAAATAAAGTTAATACACACATATATATATATAGCCCCAACAAGCCCCCCAGTGTGTAAAGGCCTTCAGGGGGGGCTAGAAGGGGGCTCACTGGACTTTTTAATGTATGAAAATGCCGCTCAGATTTATTTTAATTACATCAATTACATTAAATCAATACGAATGCATTAAACAAATGTACCCAGTAAAATACAGCATATGTAAATGTGTTTGTCTCTCTTTTTTTTAAACATGAGACCTGTCTCAGCTGATGCATGCTGGGATAGGCTCCAGCTCCCTCTTGACCCTGAACAGAAAAATGGAAGCTCAATTTCTAAAAGTCCCCCTATCAGATACCAACATGATGCCAGGTGTTGCTGCTGGGTCACTGGGTGAGTGCATTAATGCTAATTAGCAACATGCAGCTAGTGGAGCGGGAGGGAGGAGCACTGAGTGCCTGAGAAGGACCAGCAGCCTCTGAATGAAATGCAGGTTTATTAGGGTTGTTTAACCAGACAAATAATTCTTAGTTAAAATGCTAGTAAATAGCACAATTATATATTACATAAATTGTTAAGCACAGTAAATAACATTAAGTCTCTACAAGACTTTAGGGCTAAAATGTTGTCCTCGTGATTCAGGGGTCGATCCAGCTGCCTCAGCTCAGATTGATGTTCTATTCATTGGAATGACAAAATATCACAATGTGAATTATTTTTCCAACAAACAAGTAAAAGGTGTTTATTCCAGTTCTGAGAAGTGTCTACAGCGCTTTCCTCCAGGCAGCGTACGACCCAAACATGCTCCACATAACTGAGAGCAAAACCCATGTGCCCAGTGGAAAATGTAATGTTTTTGAAATATTCGTTGTCACTGTTCGTTTGGTCCCCAGCAACACACTCGCAAAGTGTGAAGTAGAACGGGAGATTTGTGGAAATATGCAAAGGACACACAGACAGACTGACAGAGACTTCTTGCTTCATCTTGTGTCATTTCAGCACCAGGAGCTGTCCACACTGTGACCTGTAGCAGTTAGAAGCCGGGTGCTTGGCACATTATCAGTTTGGGTCAAGATGGTTTATATCCCTGCATTCATATTGTTAAACATGTAGTAGAAAAATTTGATTTAATTGAGGGGACAAACGTTGCTGGAAAACAAAAGTACCAATGTGTGCTGACATGTAGACCTGATATTTAAATGAATACTGCCATGCTGTGTGTGGCTATTCAATAACCCAAATAACACTATTTTGCAGTGAACAAACCCATCACCACGTCTTTCATGCACAACTGTTTCCATACAGCACCTGTTGACCAAACAGTCCAACTCACGCTAACATAAAACACTGAAAGCACGCCGTGTGTCCTCCTTTTCCATCTCCATGTATCTAACAGAGCTGTTCGTGAAACGCGTTATGACAGAACGTCGATGGCCAAGGATCGATGCTGCGCTGACGTCAATATTAAAATGCTATCAATTATGACAATGCAAAAAAAAAAAAGAGTCAATATTTCCTTCAGTAATGCACTAATGCTGTCTGACAATGTCAATCATTTGTGGGGTTATGGTTCACAAACTGCTCAGAGGGGTGTCTGATGTGTCTGTGTTTTTCGAGGCCAACAGCACAGGTGGCTTTTACTGGAATTATCTATTTTCATTAGATGAGCAGGTTTTGGTTTAAAACAGCCTTTGAAATAGGGCACACACCATCACAGCGCTTAACTCTTCGATGACTCCTTGTGTTTTCCGCCTTGGTCGGACATCAGCAGAGCAATGTTGTCATGTTCCTAGATCTCATGGGAACACTGGAACAAACACTGGACACATGTTTGATTTGTCGGCAGTAGATTCTGTTATCTGTGAGTGTGCATTTGCTCGCATGTCCTTGATTGCACAAGTGCGAGCAAAGCATGTGTGTGTGTGTGTGGGAGGGGGGGGGGACCGAGAGTGAAGTAGTTCCAGCGTTCTATCTCAGTGATTGCCAGCTACGCGTACTGAGTGAGTGTGCAGAAGGTGATGATGTGTGGTTTATAGTGTGTTAGTATGCTGTGCGTGTGTGTGTATAGGATACGCTGATATATGAATTCTTGCGGTTTATGGCAATGAATCACTTACCGCTGCAGCCCACACATAATAAGGTCATACACACACACACACACACGACCTTGTGCTTCTATCTGTGTGAGGACCATCAGTAACATTATGCACTCTTGGGCCCCTTACCCTTATCCAACCTAAACCTGAACCGCATTCTAACCTGAACATTAACACCATGTCTGATCCCTCAAACAGGCATTTTAAGGTTAGTCCCAAAACGAGAACAGGCTAAAATGTCCTCACTTTCTGAAAATGTCCTCACTCTCAAGGTCTAAAAATCAAATTGGTCCTCACAAAGATAGCTGAACAGGCAAACCTACACAAATTCACACTGTACTTCTTTCTGATTGATGGTTTTCCAGTCTGTGCTATCAGTGAATAATATAGGTTAGAGACAAGGATGCAATGTGAACCATAGAGCTTCCATTATCAGCCAGGTCAGTGTAAATATGTATCAGCCTTTGGGGTAAATATAGCTCATTTCACTCATCATATGTGTGGGAAAAGTGAAGAACAGCGCCTCCTGCTGCTGCTCATGTCCTGAGGGTTTACAAGAGGTTTACGTCTGCTGATAATGGATGTGGTTGGAACTGTGAGGAGAGGTCATGCCTCTTCTTTCCCACCAAGCTGTGCTACTTGGAACTCAAACAATCAGGAATGAAATGATGAATCAAGCCAATGCTCAGTCTGTGGGATTGCATCGCTACTAGCGCAGAAATACCAGCTAAAAAAACAAAATGAATAGACATGCAACAATAAAAAATGGCGTTCAAATGTTAATTTTGAATTCTTAGAATGAAGCTGCAAAGCTTTCAATGATTCAAGACCACATATTGCATTGATGAGTTTCATATTCTGTTCACTGATTAGGTGGGCACTACGTTAACTATTTGTTGCTGTCCATTGATGAGGGGTGCTGATTTTTTGTGAAGGGCCTCAAAACTTCCACAGCCCTAGGTTGTTGTTAAGCAATATGAAGGTGCTGCTGCATGTGCAAGGTGTAGTCTTTGCAGCTTTCAATGGTCTTCAACTTTGTTCATTTCTTGACATTGATGCCATAGCGAATGATTCACATCGTTTTCATCCTCACCAAAGCATTCAGTCAGCCCTTGGGAAATGAATGGAGACGTCGCTCACTCCGTAGAATGTTCTGTAATAGTAAATATTGTGTTTCTAGTAGGATTTGAACCTGCTGGTGTGCCAACAGTCCATCATTTGTGCAAGTATTCAGTGTCTTTTGAACGGAAACCAGTTTACTCCCACTGAGAGAAAGAGAGAGTTAGTGTAGCTCCAGAGGCAGAACAGATGAAATCACACAGCTGCACTGCAGAAATTCTTCTGTCCTCATTCTTTCTCTCTCTCTTCCTCTCTCTCTCTGTCCGTCTTACACAGACATTTCCTCAAAGCTTTGTCATGTGTGGGAATGCCCCGCAGGATCATCCAACCTCCACACTGATACACTCTGCTGAAGGAATACATCCTGTATGTGTGTGTTGTTTTTCATGTTCTTGCTTCATAGTGAGGACCGAAACATGTTTTTGAGTGAGTATGAGGACATTCAGGCCAGTCCTCAACTCTACAAAGGCCTGTCTGAGGGTTCAGACCTGGTTTTGAGGTGAGGGTTGGGGTTATTTACTTGTGATGGTTAAGGCTAAGGCAAGGAGCTAAGCAATGCCTTATGTGAATGAGTATCCTGACTAAGGACTACACGAGAACCGCTATTACGTAGGTGCAGTAAATTCATTATCTACAGTTTTTCCCCATAATGCTACATTGTGAACAACAAATCTGTTAACATGAGCTATTAGCAGGCTGAGGACAGCACAGCCTTGCTTGGCTAAATAACGGAGCCAACAGCTAACATTAACGGAGTTTGCATTGAGTTACATTATGACATTTTAAAGATCTATTCAGTGATAATGTGTACTGGCGAAGGCAGTGGTTTGAAGGATATGTTTTCACAGCAATATAAAATAGATATTAGGGAGCGAATTATGACCAGTTTAACTTCCTAACACTTGCTCAGCTTTATCTTAAAGTGTTTAAGATAAAGATAAGATAAAGAGGTTTTTATTGTCATTGTAGTGATACAACGAAATTTCGTGATTGTTTTGTTTTTAACTGTGAAATTGAATTGGATAATCATGGAATTTAGCTGGTACTGGTATCATGGCATCACTAATCCTCACAAAAATAGAAGTACAGGGATTTGTGTGTGTGTGTGTGTGTGTGACTGGAGCATTAGAGGAATGCAGTTCTTTGAGAGAAAAATTGTCTCCAGCGCGACTCGGGACATCTTGTGCAAACCCGCGATTTTAAGTAGCAGACCTCGTCAATAATAGCGACAGCAATGTTTTTAATCACTTGAATCTCTATTTTTTTAAATGTCACACCGCCAAACTACGCCATACCACTGACATGACCCTCTGTCTGTTTGCCGATGAAACTGCAGTTTACGGTTGGGGATCCCGCTTACACCAAGGTGGGAAACAAATCCAGAAAAAGACCTGTACCAGAAAAGTGAGTCGAGTTGAGTAGAGCTGTTCCATGCAGCGGAAACAGACCTATAGATTCGGCACAACATCTAACACATATCATATAAAAAAAACACCAACATGCAGAATACCGATTGATAACGGACCATTCTGGTGTATGTGGTGAATCGGTAGCATGTCAGTTAATGAAGCAAAGAACAGTGGACAGCCGTGTGTGATGACACTGCGCTCTGAGTGACACTTCTCAAATCATAAGGACAGATTTATTACTGTGTGTCCCGAAAGGCCTTCGGATGTCTTCAGGGATTTAATGAGCTGAAGGAGAATCGTTTTACACAGTGTAAAGCAGCTGCGGACGACACATACTGAAGAAGAAAGAGAATCACTCATCTTCCTCTCTAGATGAAATGCAGACGTTCCCGCCTTGACCACATTGAACATCAAGGCAGAGAGTCAAGCGTGAACATCTTATCCTTCAGTGAGGGCTTCATCAGAGCCAATGGGCTTTTTCCGAGTTGTGTAAAAAGCGAAAAGTGGGCAGTCGGAAAAGGTTGGACAGTTGATTCTGGCGCTCCCGCTGCCTCACTTAGGTTGCAGTGATCTTTTCTTTGTATATTATTTTAAGAGAGTTTCAAAGTCGGGGGAAATACCGAACTCTGGCAGCGCTGCTTGTTCTAGTTGTTGCATCGCCCAAAAAATAGGAAGACACCCTCATGGAACTAATACAAAGAATCAGAACTCGGAGAGCGATGCGGGGGACAGATAGCATCCAGATACCCATCTAATTGACTGCACTCCCCCTCTTTGTCACTGTCGCTCTCTCTGTGTCGTAGAATCGTGGACCATTAAAGCAGAGACTGCAGTCCATTTTACACCGACTTCATCTATCGTCTGTCCCAGGACTACACTAACTTGTCTCGACTGTTTTCTCTCTCCGTCTCTATCTCCCTCATCACTGCTTATGTTTCTTGGTATTTCTCGCCTTCTCAATCCTTCCCCATACCACTGGCTCAAATCCTGCAGCGAAGTGAAAAATCTTTGTCTGAAACTTGACAGACTAGCACATTACATATACCTTCTTACATGACATGGATATCACTTGTACTGTAGGCGTCTAAAGAGACATTTTGAAGCTTGGATTTGGGTTATTGCTTACTTGTCTTCCTAGCATGCATGGTTCTAAAGCTAAAGCAGAAAATGCTAATTTAGGCAAAGAGTAAAGAGCAAGATCTCCACAGCGCTGTGTCATCGGTAAAGAAAGATCTGCCTCCACATTATCACTCTGCTATAGGAGAAAATAAATACTCTGACTTGTTTGTATTGATTTAAACTAATCACAATCGTCTCTGGCGGTGCTATGCAGTGACCGTGACCTTGCAAAACAGTGGCAATGGGAAGGTGACCCGATGGCAGGCTTCTACCCACGGTCTATTCAGCCCAATTGGGTTTAGACCAAGACAGGGCTGAGGGACCATTCTGTATCTTTCTCTATAGTGATCACAGACTTTGCACTTCTTATGATGTGTGTTTTCGTCATTGGTTTTAATAAGTGATGGTGGATCCCGAAGGCTGGTGGTGACAGTGTGTCCCCGTGGACGCCAGTGTTGGAGGCTGACTGTCTGCTGAACTTCAGTGGAGAGGTGCAGCTGGCAAAAATACTGAATGTCAAATGTTTCTGACTAGTCTGACTAGTCTGACTAGTGCCATCACATCACATCACATTTTTTATTTTACATTTTAAAGGACTTTTCAAATTCGAATGAGAAGATTTCTTTAAAATCGTCTCACATCACATTTGTGTTGTCTGGGGGTTGAGCCCTATCGCTGACACCAGGTTATAAAGAAACTACACCACGGCTGCTTAAGCCAATATACACAACGAGGCTAGTCGGCATGGTGCAGTTTTGTAGTCTCAATTGGTCACTTGTTAGTAACCGCCTTTTTTAAGACACGTAAAAGCAACATAAGGCCCAAGAGGACCATCTCCTGATGTGCTAAATATTGTAAAACAAAACATTAACGTTTCTTATGCTCGTGTTAAACACTCTCATTATTTCGGGCACCTAAACTTTGAGACAAGGGAACGAGAAAAGCAAAACACGAATTTCCTGGTTTTAGGATTCATTCCTTCAGCACTCTAAATGGTGCCCACATAAGCAAATAGATACAGTTCCAATACAACACGTTTCACCTGAGGCTAGCAGCTATGTCAATAACAGCAAATGGGGGATTGCGTCAGGCAGACAGATCTGTGTCATTAGGGTCGTGCGGTAAAAGGAGGCTCTCATAATGTTCATTTCTTTCCACTCTTAGTGGTGTCACACACTCGCACGTCAAAGACAGTTTAATACTTAAACATGCTGTCTGTTTCCATGTCAGCATGTCCTCCTCAATGTTAGATCTGAAGCCCCCGCTCTTCCTCCCACACACACACATCTGTTGGTCTCTTAAGTAAATTGAGCTTCATGAATGTTTAATGTATTTGAAACCAAACACAGCAATCGATTCAACCCTAGCACCTTACACACACACACACACAATCACACACACACACACACACATCAGGGAAACACAGCTGCAGTCACAACCCATTCGCTCACCTCCCCCTTTGTTTCTTCTTCAATCCTTTCTCTCTCTCTCTCTCTCTCTCTCTCTCGCTCTCTCTCTCGCCCTCTTCCTCCGCCGCCTTCTCTTTCTGTTCTTGCTGAGTGCCTGGCTGAATGTAAATAGCGTGTGATAGCTGAAGATGTTGGAAGCAGCTAGTTGGCCCCAAGGGGGCCTTTTCTTTCTTTTAATGACAGGTTGGCTTTCAGAAGGCGTGAATACATTAGTGGAGAGAGAGCGAGAGGTGGAGGGGAGGCGGTAGAGAGACACAGACCGACAGAGAGAGAGAGACAAAAACAATAAAGGATTTCTGAAGGACGCATGCAGAACATACACATACATCTAGAAAGAAGCAGTACCTGCAGGTGATGCGTAGAGTAGCGGTGACTTATATCTTCTACTTGTACTCTACACATATTATATGAAGGACCCATGAGTCAGACACACGGAGAAGCTCTATTTTCACATTGCAGATGACACAGTTTTAATGTCATTTTCCTAAAGCACAATCTTATTTCTTTGGCATCTGCACCCGTTTGGTCGTTTTGATCTGTGCCGAGATGGAATGGCGGCGTGGTGCTCATATAAGGCACGAAATTACGCTTTCTGCTCAGACCTAGTGCGACGTACCAGATGGTTTGTGTTACGCAGAACCATCTGAGAAGCCATCGTTGGAAACTGTTTTCAAAGGTTCAGGAAGTTTCAAAAAATATATGATTGGTTGGAAGGTGATTGGTTGAACTATCTGTCAAACTCTTGCCAAAGTCAGTCGGGAGAAAAGAGAAAACATCTTTACCTTCGACAAAAGCCTTCAGTGTTGTTCTTCTCTTCAGTCGCCTCTACGTGCTTCGTCACACACACCTGAGCCACGCCCTTAGCTGCCAGTGGCCTAATTGGTTTAAACCAATGAAAAATATATCTTCTTTTCGTTTCTTTTCGTTTCACTGAAGCGTGATGGTTTTATGACAGTTTCCCATTTCTTTACACAGTCCTTTGCATTTTCATTGAACACTGCAAGGTCTTTTGAGTTGCAAGGGTTGGGTAGTAGAGGACAGACAAGGCAATGCTCCATAGTGTGGTCTGCTTCTCCACATTCACATGTGGTTGGGCCAGCCTTGTAGCCCCATCTGACCAGAGCAGCTTTTGATCGTCCCGTTCTTGTTCTGAGGCGGTTTAGTGTTTTCCATTGAGCCCATGGTGCTTCTGGGCCAGGGGGAAGGTTTTCATTGGGCGGTATTTCCATGACAGTTGGAGGAGGGTCATTCTCAAGCTTTTCCCTCCAGAGTTGGAGTCTGGTTTCTTCCTGAGACTTTATTAGGGGCTGGACATGGCTGAGAAAGCTTCTTCTTGATTTTAGCCATTGGGCCGGAGGGTGACATCAATGGAGGAGATGGCATTCATCACTAGTAGATTTTGTTTTCTCGACTCGGCTGGCAACTTCGCATCTAATATCAGCAGGGGCAATGCCAGCGAGGAGGTGAAGGTTGCTTGTGTTGGTGGGTTTCAAGCAGCCAGTGATCAGGCGGCAGGTGTTGTTCAGTGCTGGGTCAAGTTTCTTGGTGTTGTAAATTGTTTCAGTTGTATGTTTACTTTTATTGTGAAGAGCATGAAACAGGAAATGCTTTTACTGTGAAGGAGCGAGAAGAAGCATGGTACGTGTGTTATTGATGACAACAATGTGCGGATGATAGAAGAAAAACCCTATATGTCGGGTGCAAGAGTGCGCTCTGTTTACTGTAACAGTTGTAATACTGCAGTTTCTGAGAAGTAAACGTGTTCCGTTCAAACCAGACGTGTCTTGGTCATCATTCGAAGCTCCACTTCACAAGACTTGGCATGGGTTGACCTCTCCCAAACTGGACATGCATATTCCGCAGAGGAATAGCACAGGGCCAGAGCAGTAGATCTTAATGTGTGTGCTGTGGCTCCCCATTTGGAGTTGGTCAGTTTCCGTAGGATGTTGTTTCGGGAACCGACTTTGGATTTTGTGTTGTTGATGTGCTCCTTAAAGTAGAGAGTACGGTCCAGGGTTACTCCAAGGTAGACAGGGTGGGTACAGTGCTGAAAAATAATGAAAAATATATGAAATCACAACACACCTTTTCATTGGTTTCTTTGAAACGTCAGCATTGATTGAGTTCCCCCCAAAACAACTTGCAACAATGATGCCTGCGTTTCATTGACATTCTCTGATCAGAGCCAGTGGCTGTGTGTAATTTACAGAAGCGGTAACTTCTTTATTCATTTAAGTCTCCCGTCACAACGTCAGGATCTAACAGCTAATCTCTCGCCAGTGATAACACATCTCTAGCCATAACTAGCCGCTACTCTGTGCAGTGGGTGGAAAACAGTTTGCTCACTTTTGTTGTTTTGGACGGTGTGAGTTTGGCCTTTTAGCTCCAGTACGTCCTCCAGTAATGGAGCCCGAGGTACTTACATGCTAGATTGAATATATTCCCACCAGTGCAACAGTAGGCATTCAGGAGGCATTCTGAAGATGACACCAGCCTCAGACATGACAGTCAACATCATTTTGATTGTTTTTGAACAGTTTGCTAAGATCTTCAGGAATGTTTGTAATTACTAAATCAATGCCACAATGATGAATCTGACTTGCAAGTGTTTCATATGACCGATGTGATGAGATGGCTGTCCAAGCAGTGATATCCTCTAATTCTCTTTCTGTAACAGAAATGCTTCAGGTTGGTGTTTTAGTTGCAGGTTTTTGGGAAATAATGTTGGTATGAAACGTAAATCCACCTGCAAGCTCTTCTCTTGGTTGTTCTATTTTTTGTCTCCTCTCAGCCAGCATCATTGCTTTCCCCTCTCTTCACCTTCATCTCTCCGGCTCTTACGCTTTGGAGGGAGAGTGCGTAGGAGGCTGCTGTAGTGTTGCAGTTCCTTCTCTTGTCCTGGCAGGCAAACATTGATGTGTGGGTGAGGGGGTCGGACTCTTCACACAGTGCCAAGATCAGGAAGGGAAAGGGGTGGGTGTGTTAAGGACAGGGGCAGTGTTGGGCATCAAACGCCAGTTCTGGGCTTGAACTTCTTCCATACGAGAACTGGGGATTCACTGAAAGTTTTCCAGTGAAATATAACCAGTGCGCGACAAATAGTCTATAACACTATAACATGACAAAGCTTTTTCTTCAGCATGGTTGAATTATGGAGTAGTTTTTATGTCTCCAGTCATGGGCATAATACCCCCGAAACAGGTTATACTGCTGCATCCGGCTCAAGTAAAAAGCAAGATAGGGGATACAATTTGGTTTAATAATTGTCACCAAAAAGAAATGAATAACGTGGCTGTTCTCATGTTGCATCAAAAACCCGTAAAAAACCCGGCCGTACCGCTTTCATCCTTTTATCCGAGGTGCTTTAGAGCAGTGATTCTTTCAGTTTTGCACCTGTGGGCCGCGAGACTGCATAGGTTATCAATTGAAGAGACCAGAGATATTACTGTTATCCATGAGACGCTCAGTTACAATATAGCTTCCCACCACCTGGTGGCGGTAATGCGTCAGTCAGTTGTTTAACAAGCTGCAATAAGCAGAAGAAGACACTCAGCTAGCCTGTAGCGAAAGTTATGTATAGGTTTATACGGCTTTGTGAACGGAGGCAACGAGGCAGAGCCGAGGGCTCAGTGTGTGGAATGTGAGCTAATGCTATCAAACGAAGCACTGAAGCCTTCAAAAATAAAGTGACATCAAGCGACGAAACATCCAACGCTCGTGGGAAAGCCTGTTGGGCTTCTTGTTGTGTATGCAGGTTTACATACACATGATAATAAATGTCTTTGTGATCATCACATTGTATCATCTCATTTATTTAACAAGGGTTTTGCCTGTTCAACACCGGCATCCTCGATCCCCTCCCCTTCCGTTCCTACGGCTTGTTTGCGCAAATACGTCACAAAACATGTCCGTGTTTGGTATCCCAGCATGCCCAAAATCCTCATCTTTGCAAAGAAATCATCGATTTTCTTTCATTTCTTATGGTTCCTCCACAAAAGGAGCCCAAACACACACTGTCCAAAGTCGCCATAACCGCTGCAAGTCGTATCTTGCAGCATTTCGACGGAAAAAGACACATTACAGACCCGACAACGTGCTAGTGGATGTTACCATGGAGCTTCAGAAAACGCTAGTACTTATAGTACAAACCGTATCTTCCTCTTCCATAAACCGTCAACCAACATTTGCGTAACTGAGCTATTCTCATACTCGATCGTGCGCTCGGTCGCAGCCATTACGCACAGCAAGTCCGCTACTCACACACCATGTCTTCGACCATATATACATAGTTTTTGCAATTTGCAAAGGCTAATAATAAAAGGAAAATAATATAATGTCAAAATATAAAGGGAGAAACACCTTTAGTGTGTCAGAATATCATTTGGGTACCATGTGTCCATTTGGGTCTCCAAATGTCCTTTTAGAGCTCCGCCTGGATCTCTTCATGGAAGAAACTCTGTAGAATGGTCATACTTTGTCCAATCTTCTTCAAATTTGAGGCAGTTGTTCACTGATAGTGTAGTTACAGCCCTATACTGTCCTTTACCTGTACAGATACAGCCACCGGCAGTTATTTATACTGAAAGATACTTTTTTATTTTATGCGGACAAAAATCTTAAATTTGTACTGACTCCAAAGGCCCACTGCTCTGTTTCTGTATGACCTACAGGTTGTCTGACACTTTTGATGCATATAGTCAGAGTGGGCCCCGGGACACTTTGTACTTGAAAAGTTGGGCCCCGAGGTCAAAAAGGTTAAGAACCCCTGCTTTAGAGGTTCCACTACTGTCAGCAACGGAAACCTGCCCACTGCGATGGTGATGATTATGAAGTGGCAGTAAGCCTCACTGACTAACTAACAAAATATGTTTTGAATGTCCTTTTACAGAAAGTGGGAAGCAGGTAAAATAGTCGTTGGGACAGATCGTATGACTCTTGGTAGCTCTGCACTAAAGTTAACTTTTCCAAATTTATCGTAGACTCATATTTACAGAAGAAAGGAACAATATTTGCCGCCTGCGATTGATTGTTCCTTGTCATGCGGTGAGTGTTGTCGAGTTCCAAAAGTTGAACTATTGTCTCGGGGCGCAAAATAGTCTCTTGGGAACAACAGCCTAATCTTATTATACATGGTTTTAAATCAGAATTGGTGACATTTATTTTCATCAAAACTTATCTTTAGAAAACCGTTTGTATTCATTCTATTGACATGTGTTATTTCCAACATGTCTTTATAATATTATTATTATTACTGTTATTTTTATCTTATATTATTGTTGGGTGTTTTGTTCTTTCCGTATTATTTTAATAGTTGGATTTTATTTGCCTCAACAACATAAGCCACTTTGTAACTCCTTCTGAAAAGTGTATAAATAAAGATTCATATTATTAATTATTATTCATGGTTTATTCAGTGGAGGAGAGTTTTAGTATTTTACTGCTCTGGGACATTTCCAGGCATAAAATTATACAGGTTTGCATGGCGGTTCCTTTCTTTCTGGAATGTTTTGAAGCGATCGGGTTCATTTGAAATACAAGGTTTATAATGACGGATGTTTCTTTTCATTCAAGCATTGCAAGTGGCTGTGTTTGCCTAGGTGTACTCGAATACCAGGGGATTCTGTTTAATTCCATAAAGCCTCGGGTGGATAGCCTATGACTGTAATATAATAAGAACGATCTTCAAATGTATCTGCTTGGCACAACCAGCAAGCTACTGGTGAATCAAACATGATAATGTCATGGTAGAAATGTGTCTGAGCATCCTGTCTTGCATTGTCAGAATGAATCTAGTAAACGTTTTTATTTTAGCTGTTCTTTGTGCTCGGTAACCCTTTTGACGAGGTGCCTTGTTGGATTGATAGTTGGTAGTTTCAGGACTGGTTTGAGCTCAGAGATCATTAAGAAAGAGTGTTTGTTGGGGTACAATGTGTTTTAGGCTCCAGGCTTTTTTATATGTAGACAAATACGTGCATGTGTCGTAATCTTCGTTTGTTTCTAGCTTTATTTTGAAGTTCCCTGTCTCTTGTGACCTGTGTTTGTTTGACTTCCTGTCTTCGTGGTTTCCCCTCCTTTGTTCTGTGGATCACCTGTGTTGCTCTGTACCCTTGTGCTTCTTCCACCAATCAGATTTCGTCCTGCCCTCGTGTCTGCCCACTTGTGTCTCGCTGTCTGATTAGTCCCATGTGTATTTACAGTCCTTTGTCTGTTGGTTGTTATAAAATAAATATAGATTTATTTCACTGTAATCTTGCTTAGTGTACATAAAAAAATCTTACACAGTCGGTTATAACACAAAAGAGCTTGTGAGCCGTGTCAGTGGATGTAATTTATTCCACTCTGCATGTTGTGCATTTGATTTTATTGCCACACAAGCTGCCCGTTCATGTTGGCGTGAGAGGCTTTGTATGCCATGCTTGTGTGCCATATAGAAATGATGTGAAACCTGCACCCAGACAGACCAGGAAGGCAAAACAATGAATAAAGTGAAACCGTTGCTTATGTATATGCACACTCTTATAATAATTTATCGAATGATTCTCTGTACAAACAAATCTTTTGATGTCAGCTTTATTCAATGCACAGAAGCAATATCTGGATATCGTTGATCTTGTTTTTAAAGTGTTGAGAGACATGATAGTCCTCCGTGTAAGGGTCTTATTTCCCATTCTGTCCATAGCCTGAGAGCGTAGCTGCCCTTTGCTACTGTTGGGAACTAAAGGAGCGTGTTTGGGTTATCAGCATTTAAGAAACTGAATTCTTGACATCAATAGAATTATTGATGTATGTAACAATTATTAATGATTGTTAATAAAAACGGGGCACCACCCTGCGAACAGGGACCAATAACCAAACGATAAAACTAAGTCTCATAATTAGTAGTCACTCATAATGTCAATAGTCTGCGTATGACTATACATTCAGTGACAGTGAAGGTTTTAAGTTCGAGCACAGGCTACTACATACAGTCTTATCAAATACATATGCACAAGTAATCACAGACGACTGCTCCTGAAAGTATAACAGAGTTTATTGAATCAAAATAATAAATGATCAAATCAATTAATATTGCAACCAACAAACGTTATCATACAATTTTATATGCCTAAACTAAAGAATGAATAAAATGGATGAGGGTGTATGTCTGTGTGTGTATGTGTATGTGTGTGTGTGGGTCTGTGGGTGAACAGGAAGGAGAGTCTTACAGCTACCGCTAAAACTACAAAGATGGCGGCGTCGAGTGACGCTGGCCAAAAGGGGAGGGGCCTTAAGAACTACAGCTAAAAACTACAAAGATGGCGGAGTCGAGTGACTCGGACAAAATGGCAGTTAGGCTGCTGTATGTAATCACGTGTGCCTGGGCAGCACGTGTGTTGTGAGGCGATCGTTTCAACGGGGTTTTTCCCGGGGTAGAGCTAGGAGCTGTGTGTGTGCGTGTTACGTGAGAGGAGGAAAGAGAAAAAGTTTGCTGGTTCTATCACGCATAAGTATACCGCTGTCGTCTTTGAACTGCCGGTAACATATGCCGTGATAAGCCACGCACCTCAGTTCACTCACAGAGTTGATTTAATGAGGAGAGAATACTACACGAAGTGTAATAAAACAAAGGAAAAGAAATCAAATGAATCCCAAGCAAACAGTCATAGTTAATACACCAATACAGCGGAGCTTCTCTGCTCCGTAAAGAGTTGCGTGATATCTCAATATCACGCGACAGTAACTTAAACACACAAAAACACGGGAATATCAACATATAAATGAATGACCTGAATTAAACTTACGTTAATTTAAGCTAAGCTATGCCCAAATGCCAAGAACCTTACTTGTCGATGCTTCGTTGCAACGTTGAAGTGTTCGTGAGCAAAGCGGTCCGTTTTCCTCGTC
This sequence comes from Melanostigma gelatinosum, assembly GCF_949748355.1. Classification (NCBI taxonomy): domain Eukaryota; kingdom Metazoa; phylum Chordata; class Actinopteri; order Perciformes; family Zoarcidae; genus Melanostigma; species Melanostigma gelatinosum. Next base: position 29,765,153 of record NC_136634.1, on the reverse strand, counting down.
GGGAAGGGGGACAGGGGGGAGCTTGCTTGCGGCGCGGCTGGTAGCGGGCGCTGTGTGTCGCACGGCTTTTGCTGGTGCGGCTTCGGTCCGTTGGCGCAGCTCGCTCTGGAGCAAACGCAGACGTGATCTATCCTCGCTGCAGGGAGGATGACCTAACTTCGGCTGAGACGACGTGGTCCGTAGGTCTTGCCGGGAATCCTCGGTCACGAGAGGAGCGAGGCTTCGTCGGGCTCCTCTGTGCCGGTTTGTGCACAAAATAAAAAGAAAAGCGGAGAACAGATCGCTGATGCGGGTTCGTCTCGCGGGCTGAGTGGAGCCGTACTCAACGTGGAACACTGTCGTTTCGTCCAGCGAAACGGCTCGTGACCTGACAGGGTTTGATGAGGGTTTGAGGGGCTTCCTCGTGGCTTTCACGTGGCCGGCGTCGCGCTGGCGGGGAAAGCTGGATTCTCTGTGGCCTGGACGGGGGGGTCCGGGCGAAGAGAGCGGTTGTGTGCTCCCTGTTCGACGGAGGTCGAAGGGTAAAAGCGGAGAAGTGTGAAACTGCAGACAGTTTTGTAGAACAGGGGTTGAACCACAGGGGTCCTGGGGTCTCTTGGCCTTCGGCCAATGAGATTGCAGCGGTGCATTCAGGTGACTTCAGGAACCATAGTTTTTTTGGGGGGGGGGGGAATTCACACCCTAGTGTGACATTCCACCCAGAGGAGCTGGCTCTCATCAAAACTACAGGTCAGGATGAGACCTGTGCTTGAAACAGTGAAGGCCTGATTCTCTTTGTCCACAGCACATATTGAAGCCACTTGGTCAGACCCCAACATCCCCCCTTTGTTCTGAAGAGCGAGGTGTTGGCTTCGGTCTTTAGAGCAAACCAAGGGCTGGCATGTGTATCCATGTGGTGGGGAAACCTGAAGAGGTGAGACAGTCCAAGTGTTCCTGAGACCAAAAGCAGTGGTTAAAACAGGCAGTGTTCATTGTTCATAGAGTTCAAGGTTCATAGTGGTCAAGTTCATGGTGTTCAAGTTCAGAGTTCATTGGCATCTGGGCAGATGACTAAGGTGGCATCTGGGCAGATGACTTTAACTACTTCTACCTACATCTACTATCATACACAATTCAAATCATAGGTGAGCAAAACATTATTCCCAAATAATTCAATCGCTATTATGATGTTGTGATAATCTAGCATTGCGGCATAGTGTCAAAGAAAGTAACAACCCAAATAAAACAAAACAAAACACAAAAGAGAGAGAAGGAAAGAATAGAAAGACAAGAAGCAGGTGAGGGGCAAACAGTGGTTACTGGTTCAACTCCTAGACAGGACTGGAGTCCGTCGGCGGAGCAGTCGTAGGTTGGCTACGTGTTGTTATGAATAGGAGGGAATCCAGTTTAGTCTGTCGCTTCTGGATCTATTGGTACATGATATGTGCGTCTACCTCTCTCTAATCGGTAGATTTAGAGCGAGTCCTGTGTCTAAGTTTTAGAATCTATCGATATTGGAGTTGCGTTGCCAAGACTATAGGCCAGAGGTACCTGTGAGGGTTGCATAACAGTAGTGGTAGCAGATTTACAGATTTCTTAGCACGGCTAGTGTGACTAGCTAGGCTGGTCTTTCGCTGCTCCAGCTGTTGACAGCTGGGTCTTCTCGGATGAGGTCCTGGGTTAAATCTGACTGCTACGGCCGAGGTTATGTCTTCTTTGGTTACTTCTGGTAGAGTCTATAAAGCATGCAAAGGGTTCTCTATGAGAGTGGAGCATAAGTTTACAGTCACAATGGTTTGTCAGGTCATGCAACTGTTCTGGTTGAAGTTGGCTGTGTTAGCGGTTAGTGCATGTCTACAGGGTGAGTTGGAGCATGCAGTTAAACGTTAGTAGTCAATAGTAAGCTGCCATTCTGCCGGTTGGTTTCGGCACTGGCGAGATTAGAGTGTACTTCCTGTGAAGTGCATCTCTCTAAGTTTCTGTTGTCAGAGATCCCAGCCCCCTCGCGCTGTTCAAGTGGTGAGGGCGGATATCCCCACGTTACCGTCAGCACTCAGGGAAACGTCGCGAACAGTTTCACTCTGGAGTGTGTCATGGCGGGCTGGTGATATCTCCCTCCCCCCACCCTCCTAATTAGAGATGGAGACAGGTCCGGCGCACAGGTCAAGTTCAGTTACCTACGGCACTGGCGACTTGACAGGCCCGGGCGATGACTCGGCTGAAAGAAGGCGGTGGCTTCGTTGAACGAGCTGGAGGTGGATCATGCTGAGAGAGCAGGAGAAGAAGGCTTAGTTGACGAAAGATCTTACGAGCTAGGGTGCTCGAAAGGGCCTCTAAGGTTGTGGCTTCCTAGAGGTGTATGCGAAAAGGTGGGGGAACACATGAGGCTCGTTTCTGACCCGGAGTCGGGTAGAGCAAGAGTGTTATGACCCCCCAGTAAGACTGAAGAATATGTATAGATATATACATAACGGGCATTGCCTTTGCGAACAAGGTCGCCCAAGAAGGTTGAAGAACGAGGTGCGAAATGGGAGTGGTCGTTTCCGGAAGTGTGCTGAGTTCTCTTCCCCCCCCTTACCACGTCGACTTGGCAGCAGGGGGAAAGGTCACTTGGCTGAGTCAGGTGGGCTGCGAGTCAGCGTTACCTGATGTGTTGCCCTTGAGGGCGTCTTTCACCCCCCTGGTTCCGTTGGTCTTTCGACCGCCAGGGTCGTTTGTTCCTCGGGGGTGACCAGGGCTCGCTAGGCCAAGTCCTCTCGTCGTCTTCCGACTCTAGGTCGGAGTCGCTCGACTGTTGGATGCCTAAGACTATGGCGGTGTCTTCGTACCGATTTGTCGGCCGTCCGCGTATCTCCCATGCAAGTTGCGCGTATTTCCTAATCTCTGGCATGGTGAGGTTACTCGTTCTGCAGTGCATAGTAACATCGTATCTCACGTTGTCGTGGAGATTGTGCAAGAATAGCGACTTGAAGGCATGGTCTTCTTCTAGACCTGGGGCGTTACGTCCTTGGAAGTACGCAGATCTCAAGCGCCTGAAGTAGTCTCTCGGAGACTCTAGCCTTTCCTGGGAAATGGCAAAGGTGCAGAGGGTGGCAGAAGCTGGGTCAGTGTACAGGGAGTACTCCTCCCTAAGGGCGTGACAAAGGGATGAATAGCGGTCGCGGATGCTCGGCTGGAGCGTTTCAATGAAAGCGTGGACGCTTCGCGCAGTGGTTTTCCACACTAGCTTTAGCTTTTCGCGTGATAGGTCGAGGAGGCAGCGATCGATCTCCCTTAGGTAGTCATCGATGCTCGAGTCGTGATTATCGGGATCGAAGCGCTCTACGTCTTTTACCAGAGGCTCAATCTGTCGAGTACGCAGGCCTCCAAGGTTGATGGGGCCTGGGCCGTCCGAGTCGTCTGAGTCTCCATACTCGCGATGGTGGTAACGACTATCATCCTCCCTCCCTGAGGGGGATGGGGTCAGTTCTTGCCGCGCGCGTGAACTGCGTGGAGGATTGCGTTCGCCTGAGGTGGGTTTGAAGCCACCTGGGCCGACTAGGACCTGGTGTTGGTCCTCTCTCCTCCTGGTTGGGGAAAGCGTTTTCAAGAAATGCAAGGTGGTTCGGGTCTCGGGGAATGAGGGAGCCGAGACCAAGAAGTGACTGGGCTGACAGGCTCGAAAGGGGGTAGCAGTACCTACCGGGGTTGCTGGAACACCTTGAAGCGCTTTCAGTTTGTCATCACTCTCTGATGCTTTAGAGAGTTCTAGGTTGACCTCTCTGAGGTCACTGCCCAGGCTACTATTTTCTGACTGTAGGGCTCTACAGTCACGTGACAACTCCTGAACCTCTGTTCGGAGTGTCCAGATCTCGCGTTGCTGCTCGTCACTCTGTGCCCGGGTTCGGGCAGCTTGCAGCTGCATTTTCTGATGGTAGATGAGCAGTATTTCGCCGATTACATTCTGAATCAGGCGCTCTCTGTTACCTGCTGGGTTATTTACATAAGCCACCAGCTGCTCTAATTGCTCGTCGCATAGGACAGCAGTGTATTTTGCAAAGTACTCTCTTTCCTTTGCTGTGAGTCCGAGGACATCAGCCACTGCATCTCGTAATGCGGTGTCTTCTGGAGCTACAGCTCCAGGAATGGGGGATTTCTCGTCGCTCATTCTCTCTAATGAGTGCGACTCCCAGTGGTTGTTAATTCCCTAGTGTTAGAACGGAAACTGTTAGTGTTTACGGTTCTCAGTGAAATGTCTAGTTCGGTAACTTAGGATTTCTACTGTTAGATGTTAATTACTGTTAGTGTTACGGTTCATGCAGGCGCACAGTGAAATGTCTAGCTCTGTGACTTACGTTTCTACTGTTGCTGCTCTGAGGTATCACTACTGCTTTGCAGCCAGAGGTGCGAAAATGCTAATGTGGTTTAGCACTTTGGGCCTGTGACAGCTGTGTGTAACTTCTTTGAGGGATTTAAGAAAACAAGCAAGGTATTACAAATAAACGATCAAATCTACTACACAGCTGGCTGTTAGTTTTAAGAAATGAAACGAATAATTAAACCTGGAAACGAAATAAAATTTCGAGAAGGGAATTAAAGATTAAGATTAAAAATCTGGATTTAAAATCAAAAATTTAATTACAATAAGACAAGATTTTGAAGATCAAAGCCTACCTATTTTGGGAAATAAGTTTCAGGAATTTGGATCATTCAAAAGAGGAAAAAAAATAATTTTTCGGAAAAAATATTGTTTTGGAAAATTAATTATTCAAAAATAATTATGGATTAATGTGCACATATACTGTAACAAAACTGGAATAACGTATCCTCACACGGGGCACCATTATGTTGGGAACTAAAGGAGCGTGTTTGGGTTATCAGCATTTAAGAAACTGAATTCTTGACATCAATAGAATTATTGATGTATGTAACAATTATTAATGATTATTAATAAAAATGGGGCACCACCCTGCGAACAGGGACCAATAACCAAACGATAAAACTAAGTCTCATAATTAGTAGTCACTCATAATGTCAATAGTCTGCGTATGACTATACATTCAGTGACAGTGAAGGTTTTAAGTTCGAGCACAGGCTACTACATACAGTCTTATCAAATACATATGCACAAGTAATCACAGACGACTGCTCCTGAAAGTATAACAGAGTTTATTGAATCAAAATAATAAATGATCAAATCAATTAATATTGCAACCAACAAACGTTATCATACAATTTTATATGCCTAAACTAAAGAATGAATAAAATGGATGAGGGTGTATGTCTGTGTGTGTATGTGTATGTGTGTGTGTGGGTCTGTGGGTGAACAGGAAGGAGAGTCTTACAGCTACCGCTAAAACTACAAAGATGGCGGCGTCGAGTGACGCTGGCCAAAAGGGGAGGGGCCTTAAGAACTACAGCTAAAAACTACAAAGATGGCGGAGTCGAGTGACTCGGACAAAATGGCAGTTAGGCTGCTGTATGTAATCACGTGTGCCTGGGCAGCACGTGTGTTGTGAGGCGATCGTTTCAACGGGGTTTTTCCCGGGGTAGAGCTAGGAGCTGTGTGTGTGCGTGTTACGTGAGAGGAGGAAAGAGAAAAAGGTGGGGGCTCATGAATCAAACTTCTGCGTGCGGTCCGCGTTGTAATGAGCCTGAGTTTGCTGGTTCTATCACGCATAAGTATACCGCTGTCGTCTTTGAACTGCCGGTAACATATGCCGTGATAAGCCACGCACCTCAGTTCACTCACAGAGTTGATTTAATGAGGAGAGAATACTACACGAAGTGTAATAAAACAAAGGAAAAGAAATCAAATGAATCCCAAGCAAACAGTCATAGTTAATACACCAATACAGCGGAGCTTCTCTGCTCCGTAAAGAGTTGCGTGATATCTCAATATCACGCGACAGTAACTTAAACACACAAAAACACGGGAATATCAACATATAAATGAATGACCTGAATTAAACTTACGTTAATTTAAGCTAAGCTATGCCCAAATGCCAAGAACCTTACTTGTCGATGCTTCGTTGCAACGTTGAAGTGTTCGTGAGCAAAGCGGTCCGTTTTCCTCGTCGGGAAGGGGGACAGGGGGGAGCTTGCTTGCGGCGCGGCTGGTAGCGGGCGCTGTGTGTCGCACGGCTTTTGCTGGTGCGGCTTCGGTCCGTTGGCGCAGCTCGCTCTGGAGCAAACGCAGACGTGATCTATCCTCGCTGCAGGGAGGATGACCTAACTTCGGCTGAGACGACGTGGTCCGTAGGTCTTGCCGGGAATCCTCGGTCACGAGAGGAGCGAGGCTTCGTCGGGCTCCTCTGTGCCGGTTTGTGCACAAAATAAAAAGAAAAGCGGAGAACGGATCGCTGATGCGGGTTCGTCTTGCGGGCTGAGTGGAGCCGTACTCAACGTGGAACACTGTCGTTTCGTCCAGCGAAACGGCTCGTGACCTGACAGGGTTTGATGAGGGTTTGAGGGGCTTCCTCGTGGCTTTCACGTGGCCGGCGTCGCGCTGGCGGGGAAAGCTGGATTCTCTGTGGCCTGGACGGGGGGGTCCGGGCGAAGAGAGCGGTTGTGTGCTCCCTGTTCGACGGAGGTCGAAGGGTAAAAGCGGAGAAGTGTGAAACTGCAGACAGTTTTGTAGAACAGGGGTTGAACCACAGGGGTCCTGGGGTCTCTTGGCCTTCGGCCAATGAGATTGCAGCGGTGCATTCAGGTGACTTCAGGAACCATAGTTTTTTTGGGGGGGGGGGGGAATTCACACCCTAGTGTGACATTCCACCCAGAGGAGCTGGCTCTCATCAAAACTACAGGTCAGGATGAGACCTGTGCTTGAAACAGTGAAGGCCTGATTCTCTTTGTCCACAGCACATATTGAAGCCACTTGGTCAGACCCCAACACTACACAGCTATTGCTATTCTGTGCTACACCAATAAGAGACAGAGCCGAAGAGTCACAAAGACAGAAAGAGAGCGTAGGATGACACGTTCTTACTTGATCCGTCCTGTTTATGGTATTGATTCTGCATTGGTAACACACCGAGAGCCGTTTTAAACTATTCGACAAGTGACAACTTGCATTCAGTCTAATTACTGAAGACAGTCCCACCATGTCTGCTGGGACATGCTTGAAAATTTAGGACTGTCTTCATTTGATCAGTTACTCTACAGCCCCTTTTCCCACGGGACGAAAAAAAACCCCATTAACAGCCACTAACATCTGTTTTTTGTCTTTGGTGGGAAATGTTACAATGGCATTCATTCTTGGGACAAATGTCTCCGCGGTACTCACTATTTATCAGCTCCAGCTCCGATCGGCAGCGATGGAAACGAAGCTACTTGGTCAGGGTTAGGCAACAAAAGTACTCGGTTAGGCTTAGGAAATGATTGTAGTTTGTTTGGAAATAAGTACTTTCTTTATGTGAAATAACTGTATGCAAATGTGAAGACTGGAAGTTCCACAACAAAACTAAGGTAGAATTAGTCAACGTTGACTTGGTATTACACAGGACACAAACAGTGGTCTCCTGGGTGAAGGTTGTGTTTGTTTGACCTGTCCACCATTGACGTGGATGGGTTTAGTTGAAAGCCCAGTGTGCCCCATACATATGATGAAGGTTACATCAATGCGTCTGTAGCAGACATTGGGTCGCAGTGACCAAGTGTCAGTATTTCACTTGTTTGGAGGGAGAACAGGTTGGACACAAAGTCATTTTTCATGTTGATATGTTTTTAAAGGCAGTGTAGTAATTTACTACACACTCTTTTTCTAAACCAGTAGTGTCGTGTTTTTAAAGTATGAGGAGTCAGTTATAAGTCTTTTCTCCGTGTGAGTTTGATTTGCGCCAGCCGAGGCTGCTGTTTAGCGTAAGCTGCATTTCAAGAAGGTTGCAGTGTGCTCAGTCCATGCTGTAATCTATGCAAAGAAAAGAGGCAACTTTGTTGCTGCAAGCAAAGAGGATTTAATTCATTACAAAGCAAAGCCCCTTCTCTGACACTGGCCGTTCTACAAGAGTTTATATTCTGAGATAATAAGTCGATACAGTGATTGTGGAAAAAGCTCCCATGCAGCGAGCAGAAGTTGAATTTAAACTGTGATTGTGAATGTGTCCGCTGTATAATTAAATCTTAAAGAATTCTACTTCTGTGTATGTATGTGTGTGCTTCCAACTGGACCAGTAACTGGTGTGTTACTGGCTATACAGACTCTGAATTGGATGAAGGATCTGTCATTCAATAAGTCAATCAGCAAGCCCTCTGTTGTCAATGTTATCACAATGTGTTTTTTTACACTGATTGATGGTGATAATTATCACAATATAGATTTTATTAATAATAGAAAATAATGATAATAATAATGATCAATTTACATTTTTCACAATTGTTTCTTGGTTTCCCTCTTTGCATTCATCATGGAGGGAGGCATTGTGTTAACATTGCATCATGCATACACATTTGTATTTTATATGTACATTAATTAATTTACATTCACGGAGTGACATGGGATATATTACATCAATAAATGCTGCGGTTTACAGTTTTTACAGAAACCAGGAGGTTAAGAGCACGCACAGCAGAGACTTACGCTGGCTAACTTCCTGTTAGCCCCATGCTAACTTGAATGAGGATAAAATAATTCAATGGCATGGCTCTTCTAGACTGAATGTTATCAGACCAAATTCATGAAATTCTGATAGTTGTCATTGTGGAATACGAATGTGGCTATGTTGGTGTTTATGCAGCCAATGAACAGAAGTTACCATTTGTAATGCTAGGGAGTGACGTAGAGACGCCATATAAGGTTCTGGTAGCCGCAGCGACCTCTCAGTCTCAGCAGCCCCGTCCTAAAGCATACTCCTCTTTATGGTCTGTTTGACTCTAAATGGACCATAATGTACTAAATGAACATCATGCTGTATTGAAGAAGACTTGAAACTAGAGATTGAGACCATAAACCCATGTTTACAATGTTGAAATCAAGTGAGAAGTAGGGTCATTATCTCATAGACCAGACATACTTCTTTTTGCAACCAGAGGAGTCGTCCTCTACTGGTCAGTAGAAAGAATGCAAGTTTTAAGACGCTTTCACATTGCCGTCCCTCTGCAGAACCGGAGGTTGCCGCCTGATCCTGGTATGATTGAATGACAAATGTTTCATTGAAAAGACATGTGTAACCATGGCCACAGACAAGCAATGACTGTCAGAGAGAGCAAGAGCGAGTAAATATGCAAAGGTGTTTTGGTGTTGAATCAATTCCAGGAAGACAGATGGACAAACAGCACCTCTACCTGATCTTTCCATGAATACCTTTGTAACCAAACACACAGAGAGGAGTGTCGTAGTGTACACACACACACACACACACACACACACACACACACACGGTCAGGGCCAGGAGAAGGTCTCTTGGGTAAACAGATGTTCAGTGTGATGTGGTTTGCGTGTTTTAATTTGCTGCCATCCACTGCCGGATCCAGAATGGGCCACTACCCTGTTTCTGCTGCGGGGGCTCTCACAAGGCCACGCTGCAAAAACCTTCACCGCCAACAAACCACAGCAGCCAGCCAGTTCAGACCATGTCTACATAAACACTTAAAAAACAGTTTACTGAACAATTGTGTGTACTCTCCGGTCAAGAGAGAGAGAGAGGTTGTGTGTGTGATAAAGAGTATAACGTCAGCCGTAACGTAATAGCTGTGGATGTTGAAGTACAGTGTATGTACAGTTTATTTGTCTGTGCCTCAAGACCCATGAGGAGACCCAAGCTAAGTTACCATGTCTCGCTTGCCAGCAAGCAGATGATTTAAGTAAAGGGTGTTCACCCCGGATGTTAGCAACGCAGTCGCACTTAAGGTGGGCTGCCCTTTAAAGGGGGACCAGTGCTATTGTCCTTTAAGTGACAAGCCACTCCTCTGAGTTGCATTTATTCTATTTCTTTTAAATGTTTAAAATAGCAGGGTTACACGGTTAATCATTTATACCATTTTTTTAGATGTACACATCACCTTTGACATGTTTTAACCTCTAAAGCAGGGGTCTTCAACGTTTTTCAGGCCAAGGACCACCAAACTGATAGAGAGATGGAACAGGGACCCCCGACTATATATGTTGTATAAAATTGTGTTTTATATTAAACTGGGCCTAGTACCATGTATAAACATACCTCTTTACTTGCATTCAATACTAAGCTATTCAAATAATACACAGGTTCATATATTCATATTTTCATTTTAAACAGGTACAGTGAGTAGGGAGGCTGTACCACTGACATTTAGAAACACACGTTGTCAACTGATACCAATGCTAATAAACATTGTCTGTCAATTGCATGATAATCATACATACAAGTTATTCAAATTGACATTTTTATTTTAAACATAAATGTGGAAACTAAAATGAGTGATGGCCTATTAGTGCCACTGCCATGCATAAACATACCGGTTATCTTGCATACAATACTGAACTATTACAATCATGGACAGATTCGTGTTTGGGAAAAAAATTTAAATCAATAAATTGTCGAATCAACCAGAGGTTTCGCGGACCCCCTGCAGTACCTCCGCGGACCCCCTGGGGATCGCGGACCCCCTGTTGAAGACCTCTCAATCATAGCGTAGTATTGTCAACATTTTGTTAACAGTGACGAAAGACCTGCTTGGCTTTAAAGAAACACTGTTGTTCCTCAATTTCTTTGTCTTCTGTCTTGAACTGTGGTGGTTCATTTTGACACTTTGATCTGTGAGCTTTAGTGATCTATTCTTATCTTTTTAAACCGTTTTCACTGCTGGATATATCCTTCAAACGCATATTGTAAACCCTTTTCTCTGCTTCTCTCTAAAAAACGTTTTTTAAGTTTTCCTAAATGTATTCAATTTAAGAATTGGAAGATGAATCCATAATCTATAATACACTAATATATCTCATCGTGTCCTATGTTTCAGACACATTGAGAACTGGACTGGTCTGCAGACTTTGAGGGATGTGGACATGGAGCTCTACACCGGCTTACAGAGGCTGTAAGTAGCAACACATGTGTCTGTTTGTTCATGCAGCGTTATAATGTTTCTAATGCATATCCCAGATAACATGCCTTGCTGGTCAGCGAATATTTCCCTCCATTCCTGTTTATCAGACTAATGCCTGGAACACATTTGTGAAAAACAGACGCTTAGTACAGATAAGACAAATGATAAGAATGTTTGAAAGAGTCCGAAGTATCTATCTATATGCAGTGAAGCATGAAAATATAGAAATATAGGTCCTACATTATATTCTATACATAACAGCCAGGTAACTTCGAGTGCCACCCTGCTATTATAACATGCAGTCTAGGAATAGTATTTGTCATTATTTTCAACAGATTTTGAGTAATTCACTTTTACAACACAAAGCACACAAAAATACAACAGCAACACATTGTTCATGTTTTAAATGGACATTGTGTACCATATGGTGGCATCTAGTGATGAGATTGCAGATTGCAACCGACCGAATACCCTTCCGCTCACCCCTCCCTTAGAGCAGTGGTTCTCAACTGGTCTGGCTGCGGGACCCACCATCACCCCTTAATGACAAGCCGGGACCCACGACCCCAATTATATTTATAATTTGGGTACATCTATATTCAAGAAGTCTCATAGTAGTAACGTCTCTGTGTAGTAAACAACTGTCAAATCAAATAAAGAAAGTACACATCAATTATATTTTAACAAATATTATTCTCATTTTTCAAATTTAACTGGATGGATTATAAATAATACAGAGAAATACATGAATAAATGTTCTTCTCATTTCAAGTAAAATAACGGCTGGATTAAAAAATAAATTACTTAACGCAATAAATTTTAGCAAAATAATTTTCACTGAATTGCCCTGCAGCTTTAAATTCAGTTCATTCAGGGTGAAGTGAAAAAGCCATAATATTATATTCTTCTCATCTTCTAAAAAGAGAAATTAGTGTTTGAATGGACAGACTCATATAGGTGAATTCTTCAGAGTCTAATGACTCTGGTCTCTCTGGCCATTTCTCTCTTTTGCAGATCGTCCTATGATTTGACTTTCACGACTCACACCTCAATAAACAGTCTCTCCCCGTGTGTCACGGTGTGTGCACATCGCACTCAAGTCAGGAAACTTGTCAGAATACTCATATTTGATTGGCTGACCTTCATCACGTGATGTGATTCACAACGCATTGGGCGGTGTTTTTCCTGCACCGCTGAACAAGTGCTGTAAATGCTGGAATAATTCCGCTGCATAAAAAATGCCCTTCAAAATAAAATCACTTTTTCTTTTTTTTTGTCAGGCAAAGGCCCGCGACCCACTGAAAACGGGTCCGCGACCCACTTTTGGGTCGCGACCCACCAGTTGAGAATCACTGCCTTAGAGGACTGCTGCGACGTGCTGCGACGTGCTGCTTACCAGTGTTGCTAGTTAGCTAGGTAACTAGCTTTAGTTAGCTAGGTAACAAGCTTGTCCTTTTCGTGACAGGGAGTGAGGCAGAAACCGTTGGACCCAGTGCTGCCACTGAAATTAGCAAGCTGGCTAACTACCCAGCTGTCTACTGGTTAGTTAGCCAGCTTGCTAATTACACAATACTTTAATACTACACTGGTTCCAGAAAATGAGCCAAACAGTGGGCTGATGGCCAGTGGCAGCGCTGGGTCCAACGGTTTCTGCCTCACTCCCTGTCGCGAAAAGGACAAGCTTGTTACCTAGCTAACTAAAGCTAGTTACCTAGCTAACTAGCAACACTGGTAAGTAAAATGCCTCTACAGTACTGAAGGTCTGATGTGAAATGAATTGAAATGGCCACATAATTAATGGAGATATTGAAAAAAAAGTGGTTTAATTGAATCAAGTTTTTCTTGAACTTGTATCACAGCCAAGTTTTTGCAATTAAACAGGACAATCACCACTCAGCAGGGTTAAAAGGGAGCTGCTGTCCTCAGTCAAACAAGGTGTTTTGAGGACTAGGGCACCGTTTGCAGATCACTATTAATCGTAGAAGTTTTTCGAACATATGTTTCCCAAAGTAGCACTTAAGAGCGAGTGCGCATGTTAAGAGCTTGTTAACATTGGCTGTCTGTGCTTCCGAAGAGGATGCACTTCAAAGTAACTTGGTGGATTCAATCGTCATGTGCACCGTGCCATACATTAAAACTACTTCAATCACGAAGTGCAGGGGCTGTAAGCGATTCAACAGGAATGGCGTAATTTTGTGTCAACACTTTGGATCATTCAGTTTAAAAATGTAGCTTAATGTTCAGTCAGGAGTTTCATTAATATACATGTCAGTCATCAGTGTCATTTCACCCAGAAGGGATGATTATAATAAGCGGCAGGTAAAGATCCTTTAGTGTGATTCTGCTGAAGAAAAAGGGAGAGCGAAAGAAAGGAAATCCACTTTTCACCATTAGAGTGCTCATCACTGTGATGACGATGGCAGCCTGACATGATGGGAAAAATGGAAATCAGAAACTGCAAGATGTCAGTCAGTCAATGGAGTTGCAATTTCGTGCATATCAATTATTGTTCAACCATTTTTTTTTCTTATTTTCCTTCCCCCCCAATCTTAAACATTGCAGACGGCATCGGTGGTTATGATCAACGTATAGACCTGATGCACCTCATGAACAAAAACAAGGCTGTACCTAGACACAGTGGAACTTTGAGCTAAATGCTAATGCTAAGGTGGCTCACAGTGACAATGCTAACATGCTGATATTTAGCAGGTATAGTGTTTACAATTTTTGCCATCTTGCTTTAGCATATTGACATGCTAACATGTGCTAATAAGCACTCAACACAAATAGCAGCTGAGGCTGATGGGAATGTCATTTGTTTTGCAGATTTGGCCTTGAAAAAGTTGAAATGTTCAGCTGCCTGATGGGGCTAGATGAAGAGTCACTAGGTTACATTTTTTTTCGTGTCTTGATACTTGACAACAGTCACATGTCTGTATGTACAATGAAACACTTGCTGGTGGCCGTCCTGACCAAAAAACGATCCCTTCCTAAAACAAGGCTTTATTTACCCCAATACTGACTAAATGGACCGAATGAAGACAAGAAGCTAAAGACAAATAAGAACATGTACAATGGCCGATCAGGCAAAGGGGTAACACGAGGACAAACATTACCAACTAAACTACAAATAAAACAAAACAGTAAGTCTCTTCAGAATTAACCCGAACTAAAGCACCAACAACCTAATCAATATACCCAAAGGACATCAACTAAATCTCTGAACTAGAAATCCCCACCATGATGTTGTGGGCACTTGGTATATTCTGATTGGCCACTTCCTGTATTTAAGAGCTCTGCTTCAGAGGGACGTTTGCATCCAAAAATGATATAGAAGGTTAAATAATCGTATATTTTCAGTCTATCTTAAAGCAACATTCACTTGCCATAAGTAGGAAGGAGACACTCTTTAATCTAAGATCGTTAGTCCATTCTTTTTTAGAGGTGTTCCGATACCATTTTTCCTTCCTGAAACAATCCCTGGACTATAGAATGCAAATGATTGGGAAATAAATGATTGTAGTTTTATTTAACTATTTGCTTTGGTTAAAATAAATAATTCTTGCCATTTTTATGATGGATTATATGTTGCTTTTAAAGCTATTGTTAGAAAGGTAAACAGGTCATATTTCCCTCTTTATCATCTGTTTTATATTGCTGTGAAAACAAACCCTTCTGTATTTATTAGTTTGTCGCCTCGCTTTCTAATACAAGCCCCTGATCTTCACTTTATTTGTTTGCTGTATACAATCAAAACCAAATCACTGGGCTCCATTTTTAAGCACGTTGAGAGCGAAGACTCGAGTGAGTCTGACCGTCAGCCAATTGTTGCCAATTAGCGCACTCTGTATCTCCTAACCCTAACCCTAACCTCTTCCACTCTCTCTTCTTCTACTCTATTAGATGGCTGTTTTTAGACCTCAGTCAATGGAACACATTCAACCAAAACTATGCTTCATTTAAGTTGTTCCGATGCCGATACTAGTATCGGAAATTCTCAGATACAGCCATAGACTGTATATAAGAAGTGTACGTAGTCATTGTGACATCACCCATTGGTTTGCGGACTGCCGTTTTGAATCCTTAAGTTTGACGATTTCACCGTCGCCATCTTGGATTACGGCCGTCGCCCGTTGGTTTTTATGCAGCCAATAAACAGAAGTTACCATTTGGAATGCGGAGGAGTGACGTAGAGACGCCATATACGTCTCTGGTAGCGGCAGCGACCTGTCAATCACAGTAAGCCCGCCCTAAAGCATCCCCTGCTTTATGGTCTATTTCACTCTAAATGGACCATAATGTACTAAATGAACATCATGCTGTATTGAAGAAGACTTGAAACTAGGGATTAAGACCATAAACTCATGTTTACAATGTTTACTGAGGTAATAAATCAAGAGAGAAGTAGAGTCATTTTCTCATAGACACATACAATCTGACTTCTTCTTGCAACCGGAGGAGTCGCCCCCTGCTGGTCAGTAGAGAGAATGCAAGTTTTAAGGCATTACCTCATTGGCTACACCTTTCAGACCCGGAGGTTGCCGTCTGGCCAAGATTTTAGAATCCGCCCACCCAACCGATTTCTTTTGAGTTGACTGATTCTTCTGGCATCATGACATGAAAGAGCAGTTTCTCAACTAAAAAAGCAAGCATGTCAGTTGGCCATCGAGAATTAAGTATCTGAAGCACTCTGTTGTGATAGCAAATGTTGTCTTTCCTTTCTAGGGTGATTGTTTCTTCTCTGTTAAACTGACAATGATTCGGAGTGATAGAGATGACGTATTTCTCTCCTCTGCGTCTGTCTGTTGCAGAACCATTACGAGGAGCAACCTGCATACCATCCAGGCTCGTGTTTTCTCCAAGAACCCCCACCTGCGCTACATGTAAGTGCACACACACACACACACACACACACACACACACACACAGAAACAGCATGCATGCATACATGAATACAAAAATGCACACTGTGAATTATACCTAGATACAACCACGGGGATGAAAAAATTTCCAATACCAATTACTGATATATTTCTCCATATTGAGATGAAAAGACTGAGGCGAGGTTGGGAGTTTTTGATCAATTAAACCAACCTGAAGCAGGATGATTGGATGTGTGGACATGCCCCTCTCACGGTGAGAGGGAGATGGGTTTAGGTGAGCTGTGTGACACAGAGTAGCATCACAGTGACGCAGAGACGATCCTTCAACTAGTCTGCCCGAATTAGCATCATGAATTTCATTTATATTTAAACAGCGTTAGTCCTGCCAAAAGTTGTAGCGTCACCAACTCTGATTTGTCACTACATTCCCTGCAGTCTGCAATTCTATTTATTCGTATGTTTGATTTATTCAAATCCTTACTTTTAAGAGTGCACCACTTCAACCCTCTGAACTCTAAGCCGTTTCACATTTTACCCTCTATGGTCTTCATTTTCACTGCAATATAAAAGTCCTGCACCTCTATGGAAACATGGCTAAAAGTAGAGGGAAATCAAACATGGCTTTTATGCAAAATAACACAGTTATCATCATGCCATCAATAAAATAAAACAATGCAAGTTGCATTTTTTTGATAATTTATTCTACAAAAATTGGAATACAATGGAATCTATATATCCAACATTGTTCCAAATGTCCACAATTGTCCCGCAATGCTTTATATATTGAGCTATTTACATTTGTACAACCTCTACTTACAGCCACTCCTGTTCTCTCCTCAATGCTCTGCGTTCAGTCAAAGATTCACTGAATTTCTTTCACATGACTGTCGGTCTCAGACAAATCGATTATGGCCTCCTAGTTGCGCTGAGGAGCCCAAATTTAATGTTTTTTACAGGATTTGGTTTAAGCAAACGGTTTATTTGGGGCAAGATTTTAAATGAGACATGTAGAAAATCTTTTGATGAAATATCACAATTTTAAGCTTCATTTTGGCTGCTTTTTCTGGCAGAAGCATTCGTCAGTCATTATGTGTTCAAGGACTGTGGGAAGGATGAAAATCTGATGATAATGACGTTTCAATCCCACCGGCAGATTTTGAGGTTCAGGGGGTTAAAACCTTTGTTTATTACTTTGCCATTGTTTTGGACTATAATACAATAGGTGTTCATCTGATTTTGTCCATGCAATTTTATATGGGCAGTGATATTGTTTTTCATATAGATCTGCTTTGATAATGTTTTTATGCTGGTTTGGTTTTTAGCTAACACAGCTGGTTAAAAAGCTCCATATCCCCGTTCGTATCATATCTAAAGAAATGTTCAAATTATTCGTGTGTTTTTCTACAAAAGTCCAGCAACACGTGTTAATTTCTGCTCTTTACATGCATACAGTAAACTTTAGTCCTCATGGGAAAAAAACTACACTCGTAGCAATACCTCCGAAAAAATGATGTGGCGGCATTCGTAGATGAGCAACGAATTTGTTTTGTACTTTGTTTTGTACGTTTTGTACTTTTTGTACTAAAAGACACATTTCAAACAAGGGTGTTGTTTCCGATAGCCGAAACTAGCATAGTTAATTTGAATTACAGATGCAACATGCTATCCAAGCTCGCAAGCTCGCGTTAATTGGTTACTTAGTGTTTGTTATTAGTGTTTGTTATTCCAACAGCACATGGCTTACCCTCTTGTCCAAATATGGTCACTTTTTGCTCCAAAAAAACAAAATGTCACTCATGGCTTGAAAACTTCTGATGTACAGTCAGGGTGTAAAGACAAACCAGAGCTTTCCACGTTCTTTTAAAAATCACACAGCCTACAAGATGGTGCTGACTTGCTGCTGACATTACATCACATCAAGCTGAAGTGGTATAGTTATAGTGCTACCTGTGCAAAGCTCTGTGTGAGCACACATTATATTGTAGCACATTCACTGAAACCGTGCAAACGGTGCGTGTGCTGCTACTGTATATGTTTGGAATTCCATTTCCTTTGTGTTGCTTGTGCTGCACAGATGAATGTTCCCCTCCACTCACATACACTGCAGAACAGAGGTAACATTCGTCAGGGCTGCCAAGTAAGTAAGCCCTGTTCAAGGTGAGGTGGCCCATAAACCAGGACTTAATCTCCTGTTTCAGTGTGGGAGCTTTAATGGAGCACTGCAGCCAGCAGGGACCGACACCCAACTAATGACTTCTAATAACAATCATGTGTGAGTGTGTTGGCTGTGAAAAAAAACATCCACTGTGAGCCACTGTCCTGTCTTTGTGGAATTACGATTCAATGATCAGCTGCTTTTTTGAAGTCTTAAGAAAAGCTTTCAGCCCACTCTTCCTGCATCTCTGCCAGCATAGTCTACCCAAGATTAAACCAAACCAAACTGCCATTCAGGGCCCAGCAGCCGCAGTGGAAAAAAGCATTTCTTGCCAGTTATTGGATTGGATCGGATCGATCCAGGGCTGCCCCAGTTGTCTCTGAAAGTTACTGTAAATCTCTCAGTGCAAAAAAGTAAAGCTAGATAATGTTTAAGGTTGGTTTTTCTGTGTCACTTTCATGGTTTCCCCTCGTCCGTATTTGGAGTAGTAACCCTGTCCGAGAATAGCATGCAGAAGACCTTATCTAGGGCATTAGAGGTCATTTGCATGATCTTCTTCTGGCATCTGGCATGTCACATGAGTAATTATCAATGGCCGACAGCATATTAAAAAAGACACTGAATAAGAATTAAGATGAGAATATATGGTTTTTACACATAATGCTAGGAGTAAAGTAAAGAGCTAAACAGAAACAATCCGGTTAGAATAGAATAGAATAGAATTTATACTATCTTTATCCCTTTAAGGGGGACATTTTTCTCTGCATTTGACCCATCCCTGTATATAGGGAGCAGTGGGCTGTAGGCTGGTGCTTTGTCCACCCTTCACAATATTTCACAATACCACAGTTCAGATTATAAAAAGGTCAAAGATATAAGCCTTTTAAATACAGGTTTCATTGTGGAAAATATCATGGATTGCTTTGTAGAGGTGTGGTGTATGCATCCAGGGCTGGGTATCGTTTAACAAGTTATGATACCAGTACCTTTTAAAGGCAGTGTTGGTAATCTTCTTCAAAAACTTTTTTATATTTTATTATTTTTATTATTTTATATTTTTGTTGAAACTCTCGTTACATCCTGACAACAATCAATGATTTAAATGCTCTAAAAAAACATTGGTATCTGTGGCTGTCACAGGACTGTAATACGCCCATCCGATCATCATCCGGAATGTAATGATTGGACGAGTTTGGATGGCTATTCATTTCTCGTCACTTAACGTTCATATTGATAATTTTGGAGGAGTGGCATAAGATTGGGGCCTGAAGGGACAGGGTCAGGGCCTGAAGGGAAAGGGTCAGTGTTGCCGGCTTGGCAACTTTCTTACTAGCGACATTTGGTCTTTTATTGGAACAGAGTTGGCAATACTTGGCTAGATTTTGTTTTGGTTGGATCCTTTTTAAAAATCTATCGTAGCAAGCCACTGACTAGCTAATCGCCGGCGCATTGCACAACGCTTATACAGCGGTTACCGCTGACAACAATCCCCTAACCCAGCGGTTCCCAAACTTTTTAGGCCACGCACCCCCTTCTACATCCAGACCGGGTTCACGCACCCCCAATCCCCCCCCCCCCCCCCACACACACACCTTTAAAAAAAAAAAAGCAACAGAGCCGCATAAAAATCGGACTAATGAGAGAACAGTTTGCTCGCGCGTGGCGTTTGTTTACAAGATAAAGAACACAAAAACTCTTCCTGCACCGTGCCTTCGAAAAGGTAACGGATGTACACCAGACGATTGGCCAGATTGGCCACATCTGTAGGCTCGTCTACTTGCAGAGAGTAAAACTCACTCTTCTTCACGCGACCGACTAATGTAGCCAGGATGTCTTCGGACAAAGCATCGATGCGCGCGACACAGTGTTGTTGGACGCGGGATCACGTCCAACTTGTTCGCTTCTCTCTCTCCAATCATACATTCCATCATCTCTTTAACATTTTTTTCCCTCTCCACCACCGCCTCGCCTTCTCCCTATTACGCAGTCAGAATACTACCACAACACGCCGCCTGTCTCCGGCAGAAATGCGCTCATACACACACGCACCTCCCCAGCAACGAGGCACATCACCCGGTCACAATACCTCCAGAATGTCCCCGGGTGAAATCCGGGACTTGGTTTTATGGTTCCGAGTGGCGGCCGCTCACCCGTTGGCGCCGGGACGCGAGGTCTCCAGCCGCCCCCGCCGCGAGGCACCCGATCGTCAGGTCTGTCAGCCCTCGGAACAGGCCGCGGGTCAATAACTCGTGGGTGGCGGGGCAGAGGCGAGGCAGATCACAGAAACATAAAGACTAGAGTACAGCAAAGATATGTTGATGAGAAACGTATTTGTAATATGTCAAACACAAACGTAATCAGGGAGAAAATACGTTTGTGGTCAAACGTAATTGAGAATGCATTTTAGTTTTGGGGGAACGTAATTTTTAGGAGACGGGACTGCACCGCCATTACATTTTTTCTCTCGCGCACCCCCTAGAGGCAGCTCGCGCACCCCCAGGGGTCCCCCAGTCTTGAGTACCAATACCCAGCCCTGTATGCATCAGGTGCAAAATATATAAATCAATCAAACTTTTATTTCAGACTCTGGGTCCAGATAAGACAAGACCTTACATAAAATAAATTACATACAAAAACACAATAACAGTTCATAGGACTAACAATGCTTTCAAAGAGACAGCTGTAAGATAATTTCATTTTCAGAGTCATTAAGACAGCAAATACATTTAAACATAAGATTCCTAAAAACATTTTGGAAAGTATTGATGCCTACAGCCAGAAACATTTCACTTGCGCTACACCATCTCGGTCTCTTCTGTCTATCTGTACACATACTAAACTTGCGTGAGAGAGTGTCTGCTTGGGCATACATCCTACGACATTGCCAATGAAAATCATTATCGGTCATCTGTTCTGTATTCAAATGTCCAAGATATTTTACCTTGTCACAGACACCAAGATTGTTATCAGACAAATGGACAGATCAAGATAGCACTCTTACTGGCACTGTATTTGATATCGTGTTTCACACTATAGACAGTACATATAGTAAGGAGCTGCTGAAGACCAGCACTACATGGACTAAGAATCACAAGAACATCTGCATACATAATGTGGTTAACTAGAGTATTACCAAACATGAACCCAGTATTACAGGCTTTCAATTGCTTGGACAATCATCAATATAAAAATGGGGCTGAGACAATATTGCCCCATACCAGCTCTCAGTGCCAGTCTTTAATGACTGGCACTAACAGAACAGACAGCATTGAGTCTGGTAACAAGCCGTGAATCATGAAGCCAAAACAAATGGCAAGGAGAGGAGCTAACCTCGGACTAGCATATTTAAGGTGTTCAGCAGTAACATGATCTAAACCACTTGCTTTGCTATCGGACAGCTTATTTATAGCTTGCTACACCTCATGTGACATAATTGCAATTGATTCATTACTAAAGCATTTCAGTAAGTGTAAAATATAGGTAATATAGACATGAAAAGCAACTTCAAAACACCCCTTTTTTAACATTATGAATATGCATATTCATGTTTTCAAAAATGCACTAAAAGCCAGACATCCTCCCATCTCCCATTCCGACTACAACTGTACAGGGTCTTAATCTGCCATTCGTACAGTGCGATACAGAACACTTCACTACAGCTTTTACATCTTTTAGTCAACGACCAAAAACGGCAAGCGACATGTGGAAGAAAACTATGTCTGAACCCACAACTCGCAGCGATCAAGCATCTGTGAGTCCTCAGTAACATTCATCAAGATTGTTTTTGTCTCCACAGTCTTAATGGGCAAAGATAACATTGAAACATGCAGTGAAATTCCTTGTGATCATGGACACCAATCTCAGCTTGGTCCCGAAACAACAGATAATTATAAGAATTATTAAACTCACTGTACATGGTATAACTTGAAAAAAAGTGTGAAGTTCCATTCAAGAAGACAAGCAGTCTATAATAAGATGCTCGTCTGCCATTGAAAACCGTAGACTCATTAATATTGAAAGAGTGTGGCATGGTAGAAGTATCAAAGTACAAGCAAGATCAGTGATGATTTGTCACTATTCATTAGTTCTGCTCGCTGTACATGCAGCCTGTAGACAAACAGACGGCATCAATCATTTAACACCCTGTAACATAAAAAAAACACGATGCATGTGCCATTGCATATCTGCATCTCCCATACAGAGATAATTACAGTATAGCTTTGTATGACCGTGGCTGATGGTATATTAATGGCTTCGGAATGATTAAACTGACTGTGGTGCAGAAAAAGGCTGTTTTAGTGTTTTCTCAGAAAAATCATGTATTAACATCATCTGCCAAAAAGAATCCATCTAATTATGTGTACAAAAAAACATGTGGCGTTCCTCTTGAAGCTAAGCGCTTCTGTTCAAAGTTATGAGTTAATGCTGGCAGCAGATACAAGATTTCTTTGACAGAGCGAGATGGTAAAGCTGCATTAAAGGAGAATTCATCATATCAAAATATTATATTCAGTGAGCACACTGGCTGTTGTGAGAAAATTATTAGCATTCATTCACCTCCTCTACATCCTGACATCTTGCATCTCTTGGCGTAGCGATGGTCTCCAAGGAGGAAAACGACGGGCCAATCAAGGCTTCAGCCGGATCCTCGTGGGGCCATTGTGGCGCTGCCGAGACTTCCCGAACAGCAGGAAGTGGGCAGATGGTGTTTGCTTCTCTCTGTGTGTATGGATATGTCCATTTGTATGCGAGTGTGTTCCTGTGTGTTGCTAAGAAACTTGGACCTTCTCAGCCATCTTCACTCCTCTTGAAACAGGCCTCTGCTTATTGAGTTTAATTGAAATGTTCAGTAGATTATTGATAGAAAGAAACATTGGGTATGAGTTAATGTGTCACTCCATATTGTCAGACAGCCAAACTGCTAATATAGTGCTGTATAACAATTACTTTTGTCCATATTTCAAACCGTATTTTGATATTTACAATAGCATGCTACTTGAGTTCACCCTCGTGGCTCTCATAGCGTTATTATCTGCTGCAGCAGGCAGCTGTTTACGGAGAAAGAGCTCAGGTAAAGCCACTGTACACTACCTGCTCAGCAGCAAACAGCAGATAGACACAGTTAGAGACTGGCTTGGGAACATAGTGGAGCATTTAACAGCTGAGGTGGTGGAGACCAAAAACAGAGCTAAAAGTCTGTGTTGTTTACAGCTTGTTTCTGCTGCCCCCTAGTAGCAAAATAATAGTTATTGCAGGTTTAAGAGAAGCACTATAGAGTCATGAGTCAAGTTTTTGTTCGCTAACCTGGCTAGTATTTTCAATGCTTCCTGTGGTCGTACAATAAAAGCCTCCCGCTTCCTGCATTAATTATCAGACAAACGGAAAACGATTGCTTTATCAGTGATCATTAGCCTACCAAAGTAAAGGTATCGCGCAGTCTGTTAGCAATGAATTGATGAATGTAGCGAAAAACTATACAAGCCCCCAGTACCAAACAGTGGTTTTAGTGGTCAAATACTCAACTAGTTGAACAATCGATGAAACCCCCGATAGTCGGAGGAGCAGCTTGTCACTAAAATGAGAATAGCGGGTCCACCTTTAAGGTCAGTCCACCTTAAGTGAGCCGAAGTTGTCAACAAAAACTAAATCTAGAGTTATAACTGGGCTGCTGTATTGAGGCCTTTACACACCGGGGGTGTGGCAAATGAACAACACGAAAATGCGAAATACTCGCCTGCGAATATGATATTTGTAGGGCTTTTATTGCGAAAGGTAAGAAGTGAAAGAGTTGATCTGATCTGCTCGGCCTTTATCAAGGTTGAAAGAAGTAATACAGTTTGCTGTCTTGGTGTCGGACTACAGAACCTCTGTGTTGTTTCAACCTCAAAACATTCACCCCAACATGATTGGTTGATGCCTTTTATTCACGGTGCGAAAATGTGTTTGTCAGGGAAAAAATAAAATATATTCTTGTAAACTTTCTGTGTCAACAGTGAGAGCACTCTGTAAAGAAAACAAAAAAACAAGCACAATTAGTTTGATGGTGTGGACAGCTAATGACAAGTGTTCATTTGATTGACAAGTGGAACTATAGACTGCACTGCGTCACACCCACACAGACAGACAGAATGACTGAAAGTTTTAATTACCGGGGCAACACCTGTCATTTCACAGCCTTGTCAGTTGCTCTGAAAATAGCTTTTGCTAATCAAGTGTGTGTGCGTCTGTGTGTGGCGTTGTCCTCAGTGAGTTTCATCTTTGACAGTCATTGTAGATAATAAGCATAGACAGTCATATAATGTATGCAGTAACAAGAGTAAATGGACAAAAAATAAATAAAACGGAGCGGCCATTATAAAAAGGCATGACGATAATGATGGAGCGGCCATATATGGTGAACACACAAGCATCGCAATGTTTGTTTAAGTCACGATGAAGAATTCGTACAAAGCATAGTCAGCATAAGGATGTGGTCATCCTGTTGAGTGAGTCAGACAAACACAGGACTTTCACAGGACTTTCCCTACTTAAGTAAGACTACTACTTGTTATTAACAATCCAAAAACCACAATATTTTCGTAAACCTTAAAGAGTTCATAGGAAAGGAGACCTTCATTCTGAAAAACATCACTGCTATTAACGATGCCGCTGTGTTTTTGTTGTAGTTCTGTGTCAGCTCCAGAAAAAAAGGCTTCCAGGATGTTGGAAGTTGAACGTATAACGCACATGTAGGCAGCTCAGTGCCCAGTGCACCTCGGGCAGCATTGAAGGGTAATCAGAGAATAAAAACAACAACAACACAGAGGTAGAAGTGGAAATCTAAATGAAATGTGTCTTCCTTGCTCTCTCTCTCTTCTCCTCCCTTTTGTGCTGAGAGGAATACTGATGAGGGCCATAATCTCAGCAGCTATGAATAATAAACATTGTTACATCACCGGCTGAAAGGAGGCTAGGGACACAGATGGAGCTGGAATCAGAGGAGAGTGTGCGTGACCAGAGCAAGAGAGACAAACACAGATACAGCTTTGCTGATAGGGACGCCCATTATCATTACGAACAGTACTTCTACTCTCTACACTACACCAACTAATACTAATACTAATACTAATACTAATTTCAGTTCAAGATTCAGACCGTGATTTGCACTTGTTCGTGCCTGATGCATTCTAGCTGCTCAATTCGTTGTGCTGTTGTGAAAATAAAGCTATCTTTCACACTCAGAGCGGATTTAAGAGGATAATGAAAGCTCTCAAGAGGCGTTTAGTTATATCAAAAGCAATAGGTTTATTATCAACAGAGTTATTCAGCCCAGCAGTTATACGTGCACGGGCCACTAATAGCTTCACTCTCAGAGATCCACCATAAGCACACACTTGAACATGGCAGCGTGATGCTTTATGTAGGGTTCCTCTTATGGAAGCCCATTGGTCAAACTCAAAGAAGCAGGCGTCGCGTGTTTGTACACGTAAGACACCTGGGTGGAGCCTGGACATATCCGTCCACACTGGCCCATCCCAGAAGGCGTTTTCTTCTGTCAGTGTGTGGTGAGATGTTGAGGTGAGAGGACCTGGGAAAAGTGGACTCTGCTGGGGCGCTGTCCCTTTCCTGTATCTCACTGTCTATTGTTCCTCCCTTATCTAAAGATGGCGGCCTATTCCTTGTGACGCAGTTAAATCAGTAATCTCCCTCTTGCTTCTCCCTTGCCCTAGCGTGTACTGTGTGTATTGCGTGAGTGGTTAATAAAGCTGCATATAAGCTAGTGGCTAATTAAAGCTGCATATAAGCTAGTGGCTAATTAAAGCTGCATATAAGCTAGTGGCTAATTAAAGCTGCATATAAAGCTATTTTATCCCTACTAATTGCAAACAGTAGAAGGTGTAAACTATTATACCTTAAAAGAAATAATTTTCTCAACAAATCCCTCTCTTGACGTCTGAAGGACGTCACTTTCTTTACCTTCCTGTCCTGTTACACGCATGTGTCTGGCTCTGCCTCATCTGACCCTAACAGGCTGGTCTGCTCCTCCCATACTGGGTAGGCTCCATAGGGAGGGGGTGGTGGTGGTTCCTTGGAGAGGGCAGTGGTGATGAGACGGCTAACCTAAGGACGAATACAGGGTATTATACAACATCCACATTTTGCGTCAGATCACCTCGGACCTCTGCTAGAGGTCTGGACGGCTCAGGTGCTGGGGCACAGTGTGTCAGGTGGTGCCAAGGGGCTCCTGCTTTACCTATGACTTGGACCGAGTGTGAAGTAACCTCCTTCACTTCGTACGGCCCTGTCCACCTGGGGTCAGTCCACTTTCTTTTATGAACTTTGACCCTGACCCAGTCACCCACTCGGATGAGATTTTTACTTCCTCCTGGTCAGCTGCACTGGTTCGCTGGACCTGTTTGGAGAGAGCCTCCGGGAGAGTGATTAAAGCAGTCATATATGCCTTCATTTCTACTTGCTGCACATCTAAGGCCGGTATATGACTACCGTCTCTTGGAGGACCAGGCATTTGCCTCCCTGTCATTAACTCATGTGGTGAAAGATGCGTCTCATTTCCTTGTGCGCTCCTCATTGCCATTAGAGCTAGTGGTAAAGCTTCAACCCATGTCAGCTTTGATGCTGCACATGTCTTCGCTATTTTTGATTTTAGCGTCTGATTTGCCCTTTCTACCAGTCCTTGTGACTGTGGATGATACACTGATCCATACCTATGTCTGATTCCTAGTCTGGCTTCCACTTCCTGCAAATGCTTATTACTGAAATGTGAACCATTATCGGACCTTATGCATCTAGGAACCCCATAACGAGGTATCAGTTCTGTTTGCAGCCACTTTATTACTGTCTGTGCGTCTTCTCGTTTGGTCGGGATTGCCTCCACCCACTTTGAGAATCTGTCCACCATTACCAAGATGTACCTTTTTCCTTGTACTCTGTTTTCATGTCCCATGTCAGTAAAGTCTATGCTGATGTCCTGGAAGCAGGCTGATGGTACAGGATAAGAGCCCATAGGTGCTTTGTATGGTTTCTTCACATTGTGCTCCCCACAGGTGGTGAGGTCCGCGTAGTCAGGAATGTGACTGCGAGAGTAGCCTGTTAGACCCAGGAATGACAGCATATGTCCCACAATGCTAGGTCTGTCATGATGGAGAATGCTTTCCCTGTGGGCTGTGCTTACAGCTAGGCCGCTTGATGAGAGAGTGTGACCCAGGAAAGTGACTTGTCTCCTACATGTTTGGACCTTGGTTTTCTTGGCTTTGTAGCCTTTTGAGGCTAATAGTTGCAGCAGAGTCTCTGTTGTTTCCAGGCAGGTGGCTGCTGATATTGCTGTCCAGCTTGATTCTGGCTTCTTGGATCCTGATTGCCTCTCCCTCTCTGGTAATTTCCTCTTCCTCTGGGTCCTCCTCCTCTTCCACATGGTGGGCCTTGTTGTTGCTGACCACGTGAGCGGCAGTCACGTGAGTAGTGACCTGGTTTTCCACAGTTGTAGCAGTAGAAAGTTCCTCCTTGGCCACCCCCTTGGGCGCCTCCTCTTTGTCCTCCTCGTTGGTTTTGTTGCCATGGTTGCTGCACCATCATTACAGGGAACACTTGTTCTGCTTGTGTCTCCTGTTGAGCCATCTGCTTCTTTTTGTCTTTAGCAGTCTTTTGAGCCACGTCAAGCTCTGCCAGCTGTCTCTTCATTAGTGACACTTGCCGTGCTTTGAGCTCCACATCTGATCCTTCCACTGCTGCTCTGTGTTTATCATAAGTGCGTTCTTTGCCTGCCATGTCTGCACTAATATGCAATATAAAAAGTTTGGATGCAATATTCCCAAATGTCCACCAGATGGAGCCAAAGCTCCTGTCCACTGTTCTTGTTGCAGTTCCTGAAGTGGCCACAGAAAGAGCCAAAACTCCTGTCAAATGTTCTTTTTGCAGTTCGTGAAGTACCAACAGAGGGAGCCAAAGCTTCTCCCAAATTTTCTTGTGCAGTTCTCTGCCCTTCAAATGGCCTGATGGAGCTCTGGACAGCTTCATCCACACTGGCTCAAGTCCGAAACCTGCCTTCTCTGGAACGTCAGTGTGTGTGAAATGTTGATCTACAGCATATTGTTAACACTTAAGGTGAAGAAAATGAAAGGAGTGCAGTTCTAAACTATTTCGAAGTCTCTGTGTGAATAGAAAAGAGCTCTTCTCCCTACTTTAAGATGGCAGTTTCTGCCCTAATCTGGTGGTTTAAGCAAGCGTTACTTTCAGGGCCACTGTATCTGTTCCTATCGTACGAACGGGTGACGGAATGCCCCATTCGGCGTTTTTGACCTACTTACAGTGACCTCACAACTCCGCAATATAAGCTTTACAAGTATAGCGCATATTATTTAACAGTGAATGAATATATTTTATTTACAAATCCCCCTTTTCACACCTGCTAGGTGTGAACTTCTATGTTTTGGAATTACTCATTCAATGGCTGTAACTCGATGTTTAGGTCCCTATCATCTGAATCGTCTGGATCAGAAGTTGGTGGGGTGCTTTGTCTAGTTCGGGTGTGTGTCTGATTCGGGGATGGAGAGGGAAGAGGGGCAGTTGAATTAGATGGGTGCTGGTGTGTCTGATACTTGGTTTCTAATCCCCAGATCAGTAAGGCAACTAGTATGCCCATACCCACCCCCACTATAGTTTTCTTCCCACATCCCTCTAACCTTGGAGCCGATACAAACTTGCTAAAGCTGCACCTGTTTCTTATCAAGAATGCTTTTACTCCCTTATTTTCCCAGCGTCTGTCTGACTGAATGAATGCCTGCTCTGTTTTTCGCTTCTAACTTTGCTGACGGTCCCTATGAAACACAATTTCCAATAAATCTGTATTCTTTGTAACTACTCCAGTAAGACTGACACGTATATTAACCCTCAGCTGTCTCTCAGTCTATCGTAGTGTTTTATGTTTGTGTGTGATTGCAACGTTTGTGTGTCATGCGTGTTTTCTGCTGCACTGACCGTCAATCTCTGAAAAGCACACGAACATGTTGCAACACATCAAGACCTCAGCTGTCTCTCGCTTACATGTACGCTCCACACATTCACTCATTTAAACAAAATTGAAACCATACACTGCCGTCTCTGAAATGCGCAGAAATCACGAGCACGGTCCCGGAAGAAATGGCGAATTCTTGTGCTACAATTGAATCGATGTCTTCCCAGAGTACATTTATGCTGCATGCAAACCCATACACTGCCACTTCTGCAATACTGGTACACAAACCTCTGAATGGATCTTCGTTTTACAGTGTACAACATGCACGAACGTGGTCCCTGAAGGAAATGGCGTTTTTGCAGTCTTCAGACACACTACATTCATATCAGCGTATTTCAACAACAATTTCTATTTACTCAAACTCAGCAAACCGACTGCCGTATCGCTGGCCTCTTGGCCACGATACAAATGACAAACTGCTTTTTCAGCAAACAAATACAGTCAAATAATAATCAATTCTTTCCCTAACCTACACACAAAACAAACAGCGCTACTTTTAATGCATCAACACGACCGCTGCGTATTGTAAAATACGAGTACAGCCGGGGATCGAACCCGGGGCTGGCGCGCGGCACCCGGGGATTCTTTAGCTAAAACTCCCTAAACCGTTTCCCATTCATTTTCAATGGTAGTCCTAAACCAGTACGGATGTAATATATCTTTGGCCACCAGCACCAGCAGCGCTGTGGTGCCGTTTTGCGAGAGAAAGATTTTCTCCGGTGTTTGTCAGTCAGTCGGAGCCTGGAAAGAGCATCGACAGCCCGCATTTTCCGGATCTATTCGCTGGGTGGACACTACGTTGAACGGTAAGTCATTAAGATGAATAACAATGAATTAAA
This sequence comes from Melanostigma gelatinosum, assembly GCF_949748355.1. Taxonomy (NCBI): domain Eukaryota; kingdom Metazoa; phylum Chordata; class Actinopteri; order Perciformes; family Zoarcidae; genus Melanostigma; species Melanostigma gelatinosum. The sequence continues at coordinate 29,735,285 of NC_136634.1, read as the reverse complement.
ATGTCATGACAATTAGTCTGGGCTGTCTGACATTCACTTGAAAGCTTCAAAGATAAAGTTAGTTGTGTTTTTTTTGTGTTATATTGTGTCGAAGTCGGACTTCTGACTGTATGAGTTCGTTACCTTACAACGTAACGTAATCTGGAGCCGTTAACGGTTCATACCGGTTAATTCATGTCCGACTTTGATGCGTTTTTGTGACCAAAAGTATCACAAGTTAACACGAACGTGCATTCAAATAAAATGAGTTGCCGTTTACGACGCATGTCAGTGAACACAGAGGCTGAGCAGCGGCCGGTTAAGGTTGTGGTGAACGTAAGATATACTCTGTTACTTTACGGACACGTAACAAAAGAACAACAAGCTGTGACCGGACCCGGTGGTTCATGTGAATCACGTTAACGTTAAATAAACACGCACGTCTCCGTTGTATCATGTCACGTATCGTCATTAATGCATGTAGTTCATAGTTATGTACATCAACTGCTCCACGTGTGTTTGACAGCATTAGTTACTAACGTTAGTTACTTGGCAGATTAAGGATATCAGACAAAATATACTCAACTAATAAATTATGTGTTATTACAGATTAAACTACCAGCAGTATATAAAGTCATTAAAGTGATGAACACATGCTTTTTTGTACTTTTACTGAAGTCAGACTTTGAGTAAGTAAGATTTGAATGCAGGACTTTTACTCAAAGAGTATTTCCACCATGTGGTGGTATTAATACATATTTTTTTACTGAAGTACAAGATGTGTAGACTTTCACCATCACTGTTAAAAACAGAGAACACCAGAATATGATGATGTTTATGTTATTACATAGTATAATCATACTCTAGTCTCGTGCATGTCTGTTTGGGAGGGTGAAAAGGTGAATTGAGTTCCGGGAGTTTCTTGATAAGACACTTCACACTTCATTGTTACTTGAGTCACATGACTGGGGGGGTCGTAAATGAAGGTGTGACTCCCCACCAGGCTGAGCTTCCTTCACCTCCCAAGTTCCGGCTTTTCTATGAGTCGTTCAAAGGGTTTCACCCACAGGGGGGTCTGCCTTTGAAGTGTAAATCACTGACTTAACAAACTGTTCATGTCAAGTTGACAGAAAGACAGGCACTGAAGGTCCACACATGATCAACATCAGATGTTAGGCTGATATACTAACCTCCTAAACATCTGTTATGAAAACAATGGCTGTTGTCCATAACGTAGTAATAGACTTATTCATATATCCTACTCTTTGTCATTTCAGGTAAAATGCACAAACAGTTTTTTTTCCCTGGAAGAATGGCGGTTACGTTCCGTAAGGGACCACTGGGATTTCTCCGTCAGGATCCGACTGATGCAGCCAAAGTCCTCAAAGACAACACGTCTCTACAGGACAAGTCTGCACCTGTGAAGGAGGAGCTGGTCAGACAGAATGCTCTGACTGTGGTCCGCCAGAGAGGAGGGGATGCTTCGGATAAAACTGAGGTGACTGGAGATTACATCCTGCAGTTTGGGAAGTACAAGGGGAAGTCCTTCTGCTGGCTCCTGGAGAATGACATTGGGTACACCATCTACCTCATCAGGAACCAGCAAAAGGAGGAGGCTGCAGGAGTGTTCATGGCAGTGGGGCACAACAAGGACAGCCTGCTGTCATTTGTTAGCTATTCCCTCAGCTTTCAAGAAGTCCAGTCTCTTCTCAGCTATGAGGAACAAAAGCCAGTTGTGAAAGCAGCAGCATCGGAGGATGACCAGCTGGTTGGTTTTGGCTCTCGTGCCAACAACACCTGGCGAGAGATTTGGCACAGCAGGGGTGATGGGTATGCATCTTTTATACTGAAGAAAAGATGTGCTCCAGGGACCAAGATGCAGAAACTCCAGAAGCAGCTGCATCCGCCCTCTGGCTCCTCTGTGATGACACAACGCTCACATGCTCCTGCTGAAGCCATGGGTGGGTCTGGTTTCCTATTTGTTTTAGAGAGATGTACACGCTGTCATACACACCATCATTCCAGTGATTTAAGTCATACCAGCCCAAGTACAAGAAGATACTCATTTAATGACATTCGGATTCTTGTCTGTTTGCATCTCAGTGATGGATGAAGATGAAGAGCTGGAGAGAGGGATGCTGAGTATCTCTCCTTCAAAGCAACATGTGCAGAGCTATGAGTAAACATTTGTCTTTTATTTCTTTGTTTCTACCGCCTGAAGATTTAAAATCGGTTACAGTTTGCTATTAATCGTGTATTCTATTCAGTATATATGATATGTTTTTTGTTTGTGTTTAACAGCTGTTTCGGCATCATCATCAACAGCCAGACAACAGGCTTCAGGACCAAAAAGAGGTTTTTCACCAAAAACGTTCTGCTGTCAACCGACAACCCTGGGACCATGAATTCTTATCCCACATGAAATGACTTGAACCATTCTCATGTTGACCATGTTCTGGTCCTGTTTGTGTTTTGGTGTTCTACTTGTTGTCCCAGTGACTATGAATTGATACCAGTCATGATGAGGGTACGTATCACTCTTTGTTTTCTTATATGGATAAAAAGAAACAATATGCATGTCTGAAACTGCTGTGTTACTAACACCTGAATGCATGTGTTTGAAGTGTGCCATGTTGCTTCACCTGCCTAGGTTACATCACAATGACTGGCCACTGAATATTAACCCATTGAAAGACAAACACACGTGTATGAATGAAGTATATTCTTTATATATTAATGTGAGAAACAGTCTGTCATTGGATACGGCTGAGAAAGGTGAAGTAACGATACTAACAGTTGTGTTTCTTTGTCAAAATATAAATGACTGACAAGGTGTTTTCCATTGTAGAACCATCTGCTACACTGGCTGCACCAACTCATCTGAAGGGTTCACAAGTAGATGGTAAATACATCCAACATTTAAACACATCTGTCATATTCACTGTGCTCATATCTGTTATAAACCATTGATTGTGTTTTGTGATCCTTCTCTCCTTGCAGCTGTAACTGTAAGGAGACCAGTGCCTGTTCCCCAGGAGCTCACGTGTCTGCTGCCAGAAGGAGCGGGTCGTCCAGCAACAGAGGCGACTGTCACAGTCCCTGGTGTGTGTTATTTGACCTGTATTTGCATCTTAAAAATATACTTCATGTAGTGTTCATCAAAACTGTTGTTAATTCTATACAGTTGCTGCTGCACTGTATTGAGACAATAGGTAGGCAGCACTCCAGTGTCCAGCTTGCTGAGTTTCACAGACTACAGTGTAGCTGTCATGTTACATCCTTGCTTCATCCTACTGTCAATAATAATGACAACATGTTTAATATTCTCTGTAGTGTCAGAGGCCCCCCTGATTTCTCCTGAGACGTCTGCAGAGCCCGCTCAACTGTCACCTGCACAGAGAGATCAACGTTAGTATTAGAAGGTTTTTCATGTCAAAAGATTAAATCAAGACGCAACCAGAATCGTACTCATTTGCTCCGTTTATTCTTGTCTGACTAGGTGAGCCATCACGCAGGCCGTTAGCTGTCCCCACCCGTCCTCCTCCACAGCTCCCTGGCTACGACCATGAAGTCAGCCAGTGGACCTGTTCACAGCAGCAGAGGATCTGGATGAAGACAGAGCTGGAATCCATGGGTCTCTGGCCAGGCTCCTTTCCTGTGCGCAACCTTATGAAGATGGTGTCATTGTGGCGTCTCCCTCCCCAGCCAGAATTAATAGACAGCATCTCTGATCTTCCTTCTCCAAAGTACTTTCAGCTCCATCCCTTCTTCATATGGAAGCCAGAGAATGACTTGATGGCTAGACTGAGGAACAATTACACTCTGCCGTGCATTGAAGGTTGTGCCCGGCCTCAAGTTGTCTCTGCAGGTGTTGGTAGACCTCGTGTGATTGTCGGTGTCACTGGACAGTACTACCTGTTGTCATCCAGACTGTGCTGCAAAGTGTGCAGGAAGAGGTGGTACGCTGATAACCCAGTGTGGCTGGACAAACTCCCAAAGAGGTTCACAAACCTGTTGCCAGCAGTACTGACCTACAAGAAGGCCATTTGTAAATCAGTCATGGACGAGCTCAGGCGGACAGGCAACTCACCCACCGACATGGCAAAGCAGATAATGGAGATGATGCACCTGAAGTTTGAACGTGCTCACCTGGCCTACCTCCTCAGCTGCCAAAACATCATGGATGCTGAGGCAGGAAAGTACGACCAAAGAACCATCACTCAGTTCATCAGACAGGAAACCAAGCCGGCTCCCTTCGGAGAGTACGGTGATCCAGTTGGCTGGAACGGGATCGCTGTGTCTGCTCACTACCTGACTGACTGTCTGCTGCACGAGTACCAGCACCAGGAGAGCGCCATCAAACAACTCCTGCAGGGTACCTTTGGACAGGCTCTCCGCTCAGACCACACACGCAAAGTTGCGAGGAAGGTCACCTTTTCATCCGGCACCATGTCCTCGTATGCGGTCATGAATGAGAACTGGATGATCCTTTCATGGGTGATGGTGCAGGCGGAGACGGAGAAGTCCCTGAAGCCCATGTACGAGGGACTAGCACAGCGCTACAGCACTGCAGGCATAGAGAAGGCACAATACCAGTGGGTAGACAGGTAAATTATAACCAGTACTTTTTACCAACATTGGTGACACAAACAGCTCAGAATCACAACTTACATTGCTTTTCATATTTCCAGTTTGACGACAGAAAATCCTTTTGCATTGATTTTATTGTGATGACCGTATACACTGGACTACACATGGTGCTTGATATGACTGCTTTAACATTCACGGCTATACTTTGTCTATATTTGTTATTTCAGGGATTGCTGTGCAGCATTTAAGGTGGCTGAATCGTTTGCAGGAGAGCAACTGAACTGGGATTCTTGGCGAACAACTGATGCCATTGTTGCCGGGGCCACTTCTGGTAACCTGCTGAACACCTGTGCATCAAGATCCCACTTCAGTGCAAACATCACCATCAAGCTGGACTTATTCCACTGTATGAGGCGGTTCCTCCGTGAGTGTGTGTCAGAGCATCATGCCCTGTACAGCTCTTTTGCTCAGTTCCTGTCTGCAGCTTTTTCTGTGGTGGATCAGGAAGACCTGCAGAGGCTTAAGGACGCCTATGCCTTCTGTGGAATCCAGCCTGCCAACCCAACCAAGACCCACATTCGCGAGCACTGCAGGACCAGGATTCCAAAGCCCGAGGAGCTCATCAAGAGGGTCGAGGGAGTTTTCCAGCAGTTTCACCTCGCGGGGGATCCAAATGGTGCTCCTCTCTTCAAGCCCTCAATGCTGAAGGAATGGCGGATTCAGCGGGTGCACATCCTGCGAAGTTGCCTGAGTGATCCTGTGGTGGAAGGTGGGACTCTGTACAGGCATGGAGGAACACTGCAGCTGAACCATGTGCAGGGTGATGGGGCCAAAGTTCCTGTTTGGATCCCCATCAGAGGCACATCCCAGCAGGAGGGCTATCACTTCCACCAGGCTCAGTGGGTCACTGGAACACGTTTTTCCACAGAGCTGTTTCAGGCTCAGGGGATGACTGGGGTGGCACGGTGGAACTACCAGCGTCTGGTGGACTTGAAGCAGCCAGGTGTTCCCCTCCCAGCTGTCTTTGATCCGGCATTGATTGCACACCTTAACGCGGTCTCTGAACGGGTGTTGGGGCAGGTCAAATATCCAGCTTTTCATCTCACTAGTAGAGACACTGGAGAGAAGTTTGGCCTGGAATATGTTGAACCTGGTTGCCACCCAGTTATTCTGGACTGGGACAAGCACAGGAGCAAGACAGACTCCGCCCAGGCCCTGAATCCACCTCCTCACAGCGGCCCGCCCGCTGCCCAGTCTGCGCTTCCTCGGTCCTCCTCAACGGCACCGCCCAAGATGCTTCAGTTTCCTCCCTGCCCTGCTGCTGATTCTGCTGTCAAACCAGAAGTGAATCCCACTACAACAGGTAAACATCAAACACACAGACAAAGTAGTGCACCACACCTCAGTTGGTAGGAACTCGATTTTATTCATATTTCATTTTTCATGAGAAGCGTAATGGATGATTCACTTTTCCTTTTTTAAAAGATGTGACAATATTTAATGTGTTATTGAATAAACATACCAGTCAGCCACTTATCTAAAAGTGGAAAGTGTGTTTTCACCCATACGAGTGTATGAATTAGGGCTTCTCTCTTCTGTAGGTGAGAATGTCTTATTGTATTCTGTCTTTTGTTTTTATAGAAACCACATGCCGGCCGACTCTGCCCCTGCTGTCCTCACCAACTGGTGCCCGCACTGGACCTGTGAAGACAGGAGGGAGAGTGTTTGTGTTGGACCACAAGCGATGGCCGGTCCCCATGAAGGCAGCCATCGACAACCTGCTGAATAAACGCCGTGGGCAGAAGGACATGCTCAAGCTTGTGGACCAGGACTATGCTGCTCTTGTCCACAACTCCTGTACAGACCCCAACAGCATTCCACCCAACAACAAAACTGCACATCTCGCTGTATTTAAAGTACCTGAGCAAGTTGTTGAACACCAGCTCATCTCTGAATGTCAGCCCAGAAAAACTGCAAGAGAGGCAGGAACTCTGGCACTCTCTGACAGAGGGCAGTGAGACCACCAGTGTGCCAGTTGTGACCATGCCTGTTGCTGCCATTAACCCACCTCCACCTGTTCACACCCTGACTCAAGCCTCCATTGAGAAGATAGTCCAAAACATCATGGAGAAGCAGCAACAACAACAACAACAACAACAACAACAACAACAGTCAAAGGAAAAGAAGGCCCAGACAAAAAGGTGTCTTTCTTGTGGCCAGCCAAAGTCCAGGTATGAGAACGATGGTTCTTCTATCCACTTCTTCTACCAGCAGGGCCCTGTCAGATACTTTTACTGCTCCACTAAAGTTTTTAAAGCTTACGGTGCAGAAGGTCTGACAAACCCAAGAATGCCCTTTGTAGACTTTGCAGAGACAAAGTTCTTTCAGCTGGAACTGGATGCCACAAAGAAAAGGGTGGAGGAGAGAGGACAGCAGAAGAGGAAGAGGACTGAACCCCAGCCCACAGGTCGCAAGTGTGGATTCTGTAAGATGGAGCTGAAGCAGGGCCCAAACAGTCCTCACATTCATACGGGGTTCCCTGGACTAACAGGGAAGTACATCTACTGCCCCAGTAAAGTCTTTTCCCTTTACAAAGGCCAGGGCATGGAGAAGGAGACGACCTGGAATGAGTTCCAGGAGTCTGCTTTTTATGAGACAGAAAAAAAGAGATGGGAGGTTGAAAAGGGAAAGTAAGAGAAAGGGGGAGTGTGTTGTCATGTATATACTGTATATCTTTGCTCATTTTAATAATTAGATTTTGTACTGGATTCATTATTATATTTGTTGTACATATTTGTGTTGTGTATTTGCAATATGGGCTCTGTGTTCAACAGTCACTGTCTCTGTTGTGTTTAATAAATTATGTTCTGTTCACTAATGTCTACATGTCTCATTAATAAGTGAATCATTATAGTGAACAGTAAATACATATTTAATTAAGTGATTGCAATTTAAATGTTCATAATTAGGAAAACTGCAATATAATAGGTTAATAGCCATAAATAATTCAAGTACTTGATAATCTATCTGTCACTACAATCTAGTGATAATCAGTAAACGGTACAGTTGGATAAACATTTCTTGATTTAGAAATAGCTCTTTATCATTGATGTGTGGCCTTGCCCCAAGTGGGACTCGTACCTGCGTCCACCAGCGATATGAAAGTGGATTTTGAGGACCTTGGACAGCGTTAATAATGCTGCAATTTCATTGGCTGTCGGCGTATGCCAACTATACACGGCTTGCCGGCGCGTGGAAGGCAGCTATGCTAACCCCTATACCACCAGCGCAGTACATCTACAACACAATTTAACACACTTAAGTAGCTCTGGGCCTGTCCTCTGGTTACTTTTTCTTTTAACTTCGTCCGTTATCAACGACACACCGATTAACTTAAATTCTGTGCTCTCGTACAGAAACTTCGTCAAGGATACTCTAAGCAGAGATATCATGTTTTTACACTGCACGCCACTCACGAGTTTAGTATCCGGAGATTTGATGGTCTTGATACGGTAATTTTTCTCTTCGTCCGCTATCAACGATTCATCGGTTAACTTAAAACCTGTGCTCCCGTGCAGAAACTATCTAAAGGTTACTCTACGCAGAGTTAACTTGGTTTTACACCACACGCAACACACGGGTTTAGTATCCGGAGACTTGATGCCTTGATACGGTAATACTTCACGGTCAATTCTCTCAATACAGTTTATCAATGACATCAATGACATATACATATATCCCCGTCATGTTATACAATTTCTTCGTAGCCCAAAACGTCTTATAAATTACGTTAAAGATTACGCTATTTGTGGCATGAATTCGAGTGCTTCGTGTGAAGCGCGTGACCGCACCAGAAGAGGCGCGCGACCGCGTCTCACATTACTTCAGCTCTACAATGCCACAGGTGCGTCATTTTTCCGCCTTTTATCTTACGTTTTCTGTTGGACTCATTCACGCATGTGTACAGACCCCCCAAATGGCTGTATAACAACTCTGTTGCAGTGTGATTACTCTTTACAAGTACTCTATGACTATGCAATACTCACAGTTCGGTCAGTCTGATAAAATTTGGATCATGTCTATAAATACAATATGCAGAATTCAGTTAAATAGGCTTCTGCTCACCTTAGATGTACCGGTACAATCAGACTCCCGAGCTGCTCGCACGGCTACCGGTGGCAATTTACCAGCAATCCCAGCCTCAGAGGGGAAAAAACGCCTTTTGGTTCTGAAAAGATAAAGAGAGGTTCATTATTTCTCTAATCCGAAGCTCTGTATCGTGTCTGCCCGCATCCTCCACCAATTTGTTGTGAAAATAAAGCTATCTTTCACACTCAGAGCGGATTTAAGAGGATAATGAAAGCTCTCAAGAGGCGTTTAGTTATATCAAAAGCAATAGGTTTATTATCAACAGAGTTATTCAGCCCAGCAGTTATACGTGCACGGGCCACTAATAGCTTCACTCTCAGAGACATAAGCACACACTTGAACATGGCAGCGTGATGCTTTATGTAGGGTTCCTCTTATGGAAGCCCATTGGTCAAACTCAAAGAAGCAGGCGTCGCGTGTTTGTACACGTAAGACACCTGGGTGGAGCCTGGACATATCCGTCCACACTGGCCCGTCCCAGAAGGCGTTTTCTTCTGTCAGTGTGTGGTGAGATGTTGAGGTGAGAGGACCTGGGAAAAGTGGACTCTGCTGGGGCGCTGTCCCTTTCCTGTATCTCACTGTCTATTGTTCCTCCCTTATCTAAAGATGGCGGCCTATTCCTTGTGACGCAGTTAAATCAGTAATCTCCCTCTTGCTTCTCCCTTGCCCTAGCGTGTACTGTGTGTATTGCGTGAGTGGTTAATAAAGCTGCATATAAGCTAGTGGCTAATTAAAGCTGCATATAAGCTAGTGGCTAATTAAAGCTGCATATAAGCTAGTGGCTAATTAAAGCTGCATATAAAGCTATTTTATCCCTACTAATTGCAAACAGTAGAAGGTGTAAACTATTACACCTTAAAAGAAATAATTTTCTCAACAGTGCGCATGTGTGGGAGTGGCTACTCAGTATTCCTTTGCGAGAAAACCTTCCCCCTACACTGCTTCGGATTGGCTACTTGCAGCTAAAAGTGCTAATGTTAGCCTAGCTATGGCGTTAACCAGTGCTTCAAACTAGACGGGCCGCGAAAGAGCGACTCAGCCAAAGCAGCTTATGTTTTTCATCGATAAACTTACTTCTGATGATTTTTAAGCAAGAATCAATTGTATATATTTCAAATATTGCCAATTTTATAGAAATTTATGGAAAATTTGCCCCAATGTTGTCAGGGAGTTTGAAAATTGTAAATAAAATAAAAACTGCCATTGTTCGGACCTGGTAGCCTCCCTTCTGACTACAGGAATAATAACGTGTGCTGCCTTGGCTGAGTCGCTCCACCCGGGCCTGTCTCGTCAAAAGCGCAGATTAGCATCAGGAATGAATTTATACTAGCTGTATCCCTTTAAGGGGGAAATCTTTCTCTGCATTTGACCCATCCCTGTATATAGGGAGCAGTGGGCTGCTAATGACAGGTGCCCGGGGAGCCGGGGGTTCAGTGTATTGCTCAGGTACACTTCGACACGTGACACGTCCCAGTCTGGGATCGAACCATTGACCTTCCGGTTTCCAGACGACCTCTTAACCCAGTGCCCCACGGTCGCCCAAACCTAGGCTAACGTTAGCATTTAGAAGCCTGTTGCCAATCAGAGGGGGACTACGGGGCAGGTATTCCTGCAAGGCATACTGGGGAGGCGCTCTCGTACAGGCGCAGAACGGATCGAGTAGCTAGGACGGATCAGGCACAGAAAGCACCGTTAGCATTGTCAGCCATGGCCTGTCAACATGTTGAGAGGCAATCGAAATGCTCCCAATGTCGGATCTTGCACTTTTAAGTGAGACAACATATCAGTAGCCCGAAATGAGCAACCACGGTAGCTTGTAACATCTCCTTGTTTGTGTTTGTTCCTAAGATGTTCCAGTCAATGTGTGAGCATCACAGTTTGGTTGTGTCCCATTCTATTTAAAGGGTAACTTTGGTATTTTTAAACCTGGAGCCTGTTCCATGGTTTTGTGTCTAAGTGACTAATGTGGACAACATTTTTTTTAAATGAACAAATATTGAGGGGAACAAAATCAAGCACTTTTAGTGGACGAGGAGTTTAACCTCAGTTAATACATTGCAAACTGTTTGTGGCTGCCGGCTGCAGCGTTCTATGCGTCAAGGTTGAAAAATTCAGAAGTTCCCCTTTAATGTCAGAAGAGGCTGGAAAGATCTCAAAGAATAGTTGCCTTTTTATTTATTGGTTATGACGCTTTTGTAAGTAATTGACATTGGATGAGTTGACCCTTGAAGACCTATGAAGTGAGAAAGATACAGTAAGTGACTGGGTTCAATTTGGATAAAACCTGAATATAAGCCCTTTTGAGTTAATCTTTGGTGTCATTTTATTTATTATTTCTGAGAAAGTTTTAAGCCTATAGCTATCACCAAAACCTCACAGATGACTGAATAGTTGCATTACTGTTTTCTAATGAGCGGTCATGTTTGAGAATGTTAGAATTCTAATAAAATGCATTTTGAAACAATTATTTCTAGGCATCGTCACAATTTAAATCAAATAAATGCTAATTTTCCAATTGTCCCGTTTATGCTCTGAGGAAAAACGTGTAAAGCATCCATATCTTAGGAGATGACTGCTATTCCCATTGGGTGGTGGGCCAACAAAGAAAATGAAGCCGTAAACCCGGGGCTGTATAGAGGTAATAAAAAGAAGAGATTAAAAGGAGAAATAAGATGAAAAGAGAAGATGAAAAAAACAATGAGAATACTCTGCTGTAGGTCTCCAAAGGTACATGGAGGATTTGGTGGGATTTACACCAGGAATTTATACATTCAACTCCTGTTTCATCCTCTGCTATACTTTTACGTAGGTTCTCCTGTGATCCTCTCCCCTTTGGCGTCTTCTTTCCTGCTCCTCTTTACTCTCCTCTCTTCGTTATTGTTGGAATGCTGACTTTATAATGGGTGTGTATTGCGCAGCTTAGAGTGTGTGATGTGACCACTAGAGTGAAGAGCAGCTTGAGATTCTTGTGAAAAAAACATTTGTATTTTGCCACTGTGTCCACAATCTTCACTCTTCATGCATAATTTCTGGATGTAGAAGTAGCTAATATTATCCTTGTCGTAGAAAAATTACTGTGGAATCCCACAGATTTCCACATTTGACACGGAAGCCGTTAATTGAGAGGAAAACCAACTTTCTGCTCCATAGAGACCAATGTTAAATTTTGCTTCAAAAACATCTTCCACAGAACACAGTACCCCATTTGTAGATCGCCAGTTAAGCCACATTTTTTACACTACAGACACAATTTTTACAGGATCTGTTCTTCAACTCAGCCTTCCTCTTATTTATTCATATCGGCGCAATAGGAGCTACAGTTATGGGAGTTTTGAGGATTTGTTTGAGAGGTGTTTCCCTGTTTTATCGCCATGAAAAAGCTGCAAGGACACAGGTATTTCTGATTAAGCTAATTAGTCTCTCTCTCTCTCTCTCACAGGCATTCAGGTCTTAGAGACTTTTAGAGGAACCCCCCCCCCCCCACACACACACACCCCATTTCAAAATAAAAGCCCAACAGAGTGAATTCTAACTGAAATGCTTGTGATGAAGCCAGGCATTTAATAACTTCTGTTTATGTGTGTCAAAATGTATTGATTATGTCTCCTCTCCCCCTCTCCCCCCACCCAGCCCACCCTTTCAAAATAAAAGCCCCATGGATTAACTGTATTTAAACAAGCTCAAAATTTGGCTTTTTTGTTTCAAAAAATGAATGCTCTTACTAATCCTGCGACAACTACTACTGCTGCTGCTAATATAGTATTACTACTACTACTATAACTTTTGCTGTTGCCATTACTACTGCTGCTCCTGCTATTACTGCTACCATCAATATTGTTACTACCACTACTGCTATTACTACCACTACTACTATTACTTATACGACAACTGCTACTACTACTGCTATTCATGCTACTAAAAGTAGTAATACTACTACAGCTATTAGTACGACTGCTACTAGTACTACTACTGCTACTTCTTCTACTGCCATTACTATTACTACTACTACTTCTACTACTACTGCTGTTATATTAAATACTACGACCAATACTACAGCTATTACTATGACCACTGATACTACGTCTTCTACTACTTCTTCTAATTACTAATGCTTCTACTGCTAATAATACTTCTACTACAACTACAAATATCACTACTGCTACTACTAGTACTTATTCTAATGCGACCAATACTTCTACTAATAATACTTCTACTACAACTTCTACTACTACAAATATCACCACTGATGAAATTTTTTAAGCCACAGAAACCGTTAGAATATTAAATGTTCAGCTCTTTCAGGAGAGGGGTGATATGACTTTTCATAGTTGGAATCTTTAAACTTTTTGAATTATTAAAAAATTGGATACCTATTTTCAGCAATGTTTTTGCAATTAATTTCAAATTTCAGCTTTCCAACGCATTTTCAGCAGGAAATGCATTTTCTAGTTCTTCTTCTTCTTCTTCTTCTTCTTCTTCTTGTTATTCCAACAGGATTTTACAGCAGCAGATATGGGATATTAGAATGATTTTAAAAGCTCAACTACTAATGAATCTATCTGCCAATTGTGAAATCTTGTCAGGAAATAATTTGAGAATGAATCTGTATAAGACCATGAATATAACATGTGCACGGTTCATTTCCCTGTAGGTCAAAAGCTGTTATAACTGTTGTTCTTAAATCTGTGTATTTACTTAGTGTACTGTGTACTTAGTCACTTCATGAAGTCAATTAAAAAATATGTGACCGGGATCCCACAGTAATAAACCTAGAATTATTGATATACATGAAGACTCCCTTTCATCCTGTCTCCACCAGTTTAATTGTAATAATGCTTTTGAATCTGTTGTTTCTGTCACCAAAGAACATAAATATACCCATCAGAAGCATTCAATTCTGCATAATGCCAAAATGATTGGGCCATCCGTATGAACAGGAATCATTTTACGTTCGAGTTGGACCAAATTAACCCAATTGCTTTTGTGAAAGCACCCTGAAGCGCATAAACATCCACATTATCATACATAACACCAGTAAACAGCTCCAAGACTGTTCTGTAATCTTGTTTTCTCATCTAACTCCTAGTTGCATTCTGTTGCGAGGAGAACCATTACTGGACTATACTGCAGTCAGAGATGGGCAAAGATACATCAAAATGTATTTTGATACAAAATACAAAATACTCCTCAAATAAATGTATCAAAATAAAATACAAAATACTGGTGCCAGAGAATGTATCAAAATACAATACATGTATTTTGTATTTAAAATACAGGAAATACTTTTTTCTGGATTTTCCGTTTTCTCACAATTTGGTATAGCGGAGCATTCAGGTTTGGGCTATATAATATAATATAATTATATATAATGTACACAAAGCTCTGGTGAAGCCCACTAAAAGGAAGAACAGTCAGTGTAACTAAGCACATCTGTGCTTGTTGATGGTCCTTCTTGAACATCATCTTGCTGAGACATGTTGTCCACCTGGCCAACTATAGAATGTATGAAATAATAAAACTAAGAATACTTTCATAATATGCCTTTTAAATTAAATAAATTGGATATTTAATGTTTTTTAGTTTTTTTTGAACAAATGGACATCTACTGTCATAGCCTGGCTAACTGTGAACTATATTATCTGCCAGTAATTGATATGGCATTATGACATTCACATTGAGAAGATACAGCATAACTCAGTGGCGGGCCGTCAGGGCCTGCAAGGCCTTCTCTGCTGGCCTAAACAGAATCAAAGTCTATTTTATAATTTTTCATAAATACACTACATGTATTAAAATTTATAAAAATATTTTCCCCATTATCTTATGTTCTCATTGCACAGCTAATGTCTTCCTCAGTTGCTCTGCTTCCAGTGCAGCTTGTTTTAATAGAGCTTTTATCCAATCAGATCTCACCTCTGTGTCTCTAGGTAAGAACAGAGCCAGAGGCCTGCAGACTCACAAGTGAATCCAGTGCAGTTTAAGTGAATGGGGACGATATTGTTGATTGTCATAGTCTTCAACCAATCAGATCTTTAGTTTGACATGTTTGGCGTATTCTTTGACGTGTCAGCGCCTGCTAGGCTAGCCGGCCTATAGCTACGTCAGCATTACGTGCAGCTCAGTTTCCATGTGCAGCTCTGCCGCGAGGTGCAGAGTGTGCTGTGATTGGTCAGTGGGCGAGCACGTGACTATCGTGAAAAAAAACTTAACAGCAGAGGCTTTGTCGGGTAGTGAATCACATTGCGTGATTCAGCTCAGCCAATTAAATATGGGCATTCTGACAAGTTTCCTGACCGGAGTGAGATGCACCACACACCATGACACAGGGGGCTGAGATGAGGAAAGACATTGCAGAGCAGTACGTTCTATGTTCGAGTTGTGAAAGTAAAATCCTAAAACAATTTCGGTGGGTTATTGGCTTGTTATTAAGGAATGACGGTGGATCCCACAGCCAGACCATGTGAGAACCACTGTCCTACATGAGTGCAGAAAATATTATAATGTCCTCAATTTAAACTTCTGCATTTTCCAAGTGCTCTTGTATTATTCAAACGGATTGTAAGCCTCGTACCAAACGGGTTAATACGAAGACTTATAGTTACATCCTTAAAAATGATTAGCTGTGGCGCCATCATGTGGTTATAAGGTGGTATTTCAGCTGCAGGACAGCAGTGAAGGCCCAGGCATACAATGCACGGCCCGCCACTGGCATAACTTGTAATACAGTGCAAGATTAGATGGTCAGACGTCTCTTGATAAGGTTATCATGAACATACAAGCTCCCAATCTCCCTCTTCCTATAGCTAGCTACTAGACTGATAAGTTAACTTGCTAAACACTGGCTATGCACTAGCCTAGACAGCATGCTAGCGTCATTAGCATGTTAGCATCGAGCTTGATATTATAACCATCACCATGTATATACAATAGGCTATGTAGCCAGACCCAGACATCAATTATACATCAAGCTAGTTGACATCTGTCACACTCAGATACAATATTTAACTTGAAGATCTGAAGACTGTTTTTTGATTGGTGGAGAAAGTATTTTGAGTATTTTAAATACAAAATTACTCTACTCTAAAGTATTTTGATACAAATTACGTTTGATTTTTATCGGCCCTATCAAATACAAATTACAAAATACTCAAAAGTAATTGAAATACGTATTTTAAATACAAGCAATATAAATACTGCCCATCTGTGACTGCAGTGTAGTACATTTGATTAAGTTCGCTGTCAGAAATTACTTCTGAATGTATGCGTTAGGCTGGCCCGCAGCGGCCGGACTTTTGAAGTAGGAGGAGGACACAGAGAGTATGTGTGCCCAACCAGGTGTTTATTTCACCAACAAAAACAACAAACAAATACATGCATAACTTTCCCAGGGACCACGGGCAGCATGTGGTCCTGGCAGCGACAGACTAGATGTAATCATGGCAGCCTTATATAGCCTGCCACTAACTAGGACCTCCACATCACTGCAAGATAGGCGACTCCGCCCCTCACTCTACCACACAATCCCCTAATCTACAACAATACATTAAAATAGATTCCTACCATTCTCTATCTGATCTCTATTGTGGTAAAACTTTACCATAGAGATCATCTCTAGCCCGAACAGAGGATTCAATTTTCCTACCACCCCTCTAGTAATTCCCACATGGTACATTCCCGGAACTATAAAATGGTGGGCTTGTACCCTGGGGACTCTTTTAGGATGAACACCCTGGAGAGGAAACACAGCAGAGGTAAGTAAGAACATTCATGTTATTTGACAGCACTATTCATACATTCAATAATTTAAGTTACAGATAAGCAAACTAATAATATGTTTGTGTCTACAGGCCCGACCTTCAATAATTACTCCTGAGACCATATCAGAACCTTACAATTAGTGATGGCGAGATGAAGCCTCATGAGGCATCGAACCACTTCAGCCAATTGGTTCGAGAAAGGGTTCATTTCTCGAAGCTTCATGTGCATACGAAACCACCTACTGGCCAAGTGTATAATCACAGGCAGCTGTATCTGAACCACATAATGTGATGCATTGAATTTTTGTGTCTGTTATGGCTGTTGGGAATGACTATGAATTACAAAAATGTATGACCAAATAATTTCTGTACATAAATGATCACATATGTGCATAATAAAATATTTTTGAATGTATTCTGTGTGTGTAAATTTTCCCAAAATGGTAGTATCATGATATGGCAGGTTGTGTAATAATGTTATTATGTCACTTTAGGAAAATGGCATGGGCTTAAGCAGGCAGAGGACAGTGAAAGTACTTGTGGAACCAGGAAGAGGGGACTGAATATGCTTATGGAACTTGGACAGTGATGTACAGGACAGGGGACATTTTATTCATTTTTATTCAGAAATAACAGTTTCTCAACAGTTTTTGGTTTTAAACAATTCCTTTTTTTTGACACAACCTCTCCGGCCTTTGAAAACACCCTTTCACAGGCTACAGAAGATGCTGGCGTGCACAAAAACGCAAGAGCAAGTCTATATACACGTTCATACAGGAATTTTTGCCTCTCCCAGTACTCCAGAGGCTTTTCCAGCCTGCTTATATTTGGCTCGGAAAGGTACCGCTGGACCTCCACAGTGGCATCTGCTGTTACATTTTGAGTCTTCCGTGCCTCCATGACGCTGGTGTCTAAACGATGCCACAGTTTGCTACCTAAGAGGAAACCACAGATCACTTTACTAAGTGTTCTCATCGGAATAATTGATCTCAAAATGTAAAATAATAGATTACCTCCTGTGACATCATGAGAGGATGAAGCCTGGGGGATTTCCCCTCTGCTTTGTTTTGACCGTATAATGGTGGCACACTCGGAGGTCAGTCGTTTTATTGCTTCGGTGGCTTTTCTTTGGCTGAAAAATCCTATTACTTTAAATCGGGATCCAGTTTGGACACAAACGCCCTGAATCCAACATCATCCACAATACTGAAGGGCTGTGTGTTTTTCACTATCATGGAGACGAGGGCTTCATCCAGCTCTTGTTTTCTGGTGGCTGGTTAAAAGAGAATAAATAGTGTCTGTTACCGGTCTTTATTTGCACAATAAACAAAAGTGAACAGGGAAAAATTGTGATGGTGCATTTGTAATATTGTAATGACTTACAATGGCTGGGTGAAGCTCCAGTTTCCTCCTTATTCTCATGCAAGGCACGGTAATGCCTTAGCATGGATGAGGTGTTGTTATTGTACCTCAACTCCTTGGAGCACAATAAACACCTCACCTTTGAATAAAATAAGAAACTGTGAAAAATACAGTTCTTGATAAGCAAACCTAATGTGTCTGAAATAGAGTTAGATGTAGCTTACCTTATTAGGAGTTATCAAATCAAAGTGTTCCCACACAGGGGAAATCCTCCTCTTCCGAGCTGGCTCCATCTTATCACCTATCCTTCTCTCCTCACTCTCCAAACTATCTCTCTCTCTCTAAACTCTCCAAACTATATAAACGCCATCCAAACTCTCAACTGACCGCAACTCTCCACCAACAACCCACATTTTGAATGGAGCCTGAGGGGTTTATATTGCTGTCAAACCTCCCGGCAAAATCTGAACCACTTCCCGAAGCAGTCACGTGGTACAGCCGGGCAGCGAGGCTTCGGACGTCATCATTTGTGGCTCCTCCCCTAAATGAAGCAAGCCTCGATACGCGCTTCGAGGAAACGCCCCCTCCATTACTCGACACACGCTTCGAAGCGTCGACACATCTCGTAACATCACTACTTACAATAAACATTCAACTCAGTGTCTGAGTCTCTTATTGTCTGGACAGTCCACAAATGTGTGCAATGGAGAGGGTCTTTGTCACAGTATGAAACAGCAGCTTAAACTAAATCAGAATGAGTGAGGCCACAGTAAATGCTGTGCTACAGATGCACAAGTGATTTTACTGAGGACTAAAAGGAAATCCACATTGACATCATTTTGGGGGGGGAGTCATCTGTGTCATACAGCAGATATGCTTCTATGTCTACAAATCCACATCAACCAGAAAATACACCCTGCATTTTTAATCTATACATATATATTGCCTCTTTGCCCAGCACGCGAGGTGTTATACCTGTCAATCAAAACACCTGTTTACTCCCTTTTTAGTAGCTTACTTTAAAACTACTTTCATCCACTATACGGTCCATTGGTTTGGGTGTTTTTTTGTAGATATCGTACAGCTGGTAACAAAATTATGTTTTTCATAGCGCTGACTGCATGGTATAAATTTTAGGATCGTGATGTGAGTCTTTTACCCCTTGACCAACACTTTGGTCCATGACATGGCATCTTAAAAAAACTAATTTAGGGTACTCTGAGCTTCCCTCTTGTGTATGCTATACAAAAGTCCCATTTACACTTGTCATCTCAAGTATCATATTGGAAAACTGGGATATATTTACGTTTAGCCACTTTTTCTCTGTTGTCTGAGCCACATTAACAATCTGATTGCATAATCTAGCCCATGCTAGATGCAAATCAAGCTCGGCCCTTCTCCAGTCTAGAGGGCTTTGGTATTCGCCTGAAGCTGTTTGGTAACTGCCAAAAACACCAGAGGAAGAACTAGTTAGCTAGTTTAGCCTAACCTGTTTAAGTTAGCTTAACTGTTAGCTGGAGGTAACTTATAATTGTCATATTCACTTTAAGTTGTTGCTTTTTATTCTGGCATCATGTTAGCTAAAATATTGGTGAAATTCTACTGCAAACAAACATGCATGTAAACATAATAGGCAATGAATAAATTCATGTCCCTACATTGTACGATAAATCAATGACGTAAAAATGATTAAGGTCATGTCCATGTATTGTACGATAAGTTGATGACGTAAAAAGAAATGAGGTCATGTCCATATACGGTACGATAACTCAATGACGTATAAAAGGAGTGAAGTCATGTCCAGATATCGTACGATATGTTGATGTACAAATTATTGAGGTCATGTCCCTATATCATTGGACAAGTGGATAACGTAAAAATTGTTGAGGTTGTGTCCATAAAGCGTACGATAAGTCGATGACGTAAAAAGGATCAAGCTTATGTCCCTATATCGTTTGATAAGTGGATAGCGTAAAAAGGATCAAGTTCATGTCCGTATGTCGTTCGAGGCCTATAGGGGCCCTTTTCCACCACTGCTTCCTCACCCACATAATTCACTCAGTGGTTTCACTGATCACGGATCAGATAAACACTACAACAGCTCATTCTGTGTTGCAATCGCTGATGCTGCTGTGGTTTTAATGTGACAGGGAGAGAGAGATGGCCAATTTCAGTGTCACTAAAGCTGTTGTCATCACAGGGGACAGACCATGTAAACGGTTACTTCCACATGTCATACAGATGTAGATACATTGAAGGAACAGTAAAGGTTACATATGTGTCTAGCTCCGGAGGTCGGCCTTTTTTAATATCAGTCACTCCACGTGTCTTGTAGAGATTGGATTAATGGTTAAACTATAGGCTAGGCAGAAGACAAAGCCCCCAACAAGGGGTTTGGAGTGCACCAATCAAAGTCAGACATCTGAATTCAAGTTTATGGAAGATAATGTATTACTAAACAGCGCATTACACTGACAATAAACTCAGGCAATATAACTCTGGGTGAACCGAGGCCAAAACAACAAACAAAAGAATTCTGCCTCCCCAAAAATGCTGTTTAACCCTATACAAACAAACAAAAACACATTTATTAAATCTTGCTCCCTAGGATATGTAAACCAACCAAAGCTCACCCCTACAGCTTCAGGGCTATTTACAGACAAAAGTGGATGATTTAAAAGTCGCACCAATATTCTAAACACAAACTAGGGCTAAGCCTAGCGTGATCTGTCAGAATGCTGTCACCGAAACACTGGAAACCTGGCACATTTTTAAAAGGCAGGATGTGATGAATGGGCCAGCAGCAGACACTCCGCAGGCCAAGCCCTCGACTCCAGCCAGTCAGACAGAGGTTGAGGACAAAGATCCTCACAGGACAGTACACACTCTCTTACTCTTAATTCAAAAAAGGTTTTACACCTTTAGAGCAATACACACCTGACCACTCATGTGTGCACAGACACGTTTCAATGCCAGAGGTCAATTGTACGCACAATACAACAGGGATGTACTGTCGGTGAACCGTGAGGTTGTCAGTCTCTGAAAACCTCAGATTTTCACATGGACATCCTCCTCCCATTCATCTTCTTACCTTCTGAATACTGTCAAGCTTGAGAGAACAGATGTGATGCAAACGCCAAACCTCATGCAAACTGACATGCGTTTGGAAACAGAAAAGAGCTGAGTAAACCCTTTGACTTCTGTTAGATGGGACTTCATGGTACA
The DNA here is from genome assembly GCF_949748355.1 of Melanostigma gelatinosum. Classification (NCBI taxonomy): domain Eukaryota; kingdom Metazoa; phylum Chordata; class Actinopteri; order Perciformes; family Zoarcidae; genus Melanostigma; species Melanostigma gelatinosum. The sequence goes on along the minus strand of NC_136634.1, from coordinate 29,714,223 downwards.
GTAGAAGACAAGCAGCACAAATGACAATCTGCAACCAGTGTCACTGAGAAAGACGCCACATTTAATTTATATATATCTGAGATTATTGTGATTGAAGCATAGACTGTATATAAGAAATGTACGTAGTTGTCGTGACATCACCGGTTTGGGTTGTGGACTACAATTTTGAAGCCTCAAGTTCCACATTTTGGCCATCACCATCTTGTTTTTTAGCAACCAGTGAACGTATGTGACTATATTTGGACCACTCCTAAAGAAGTCCTTTAGACTCCGCAAAACAATGAAAAAGTATTGGCCAATATCAAACCTCCCAGTAAAATAATTGAGAAAGCATTTTTCCAACAGCTGACCAACTTCTTGGCCATAAATAACTGCTTTGATGTCTTCCAGTCAGGCTTTCGACAGCACCACAGCACTGAAACTGCTCTGTTAAGGTTTTCAACGACATCCACTTAAACATAGACAATGGCAGAATTTCAGTCGTAGTATTACTGGATCTCAGTGCTGCATTCGACACGGTCGGCCATGCCATACTCCTAGAAAGACTAAAAATCTGGGTGTGACTCTCTGGCACAGCACTTAACTGGTTTGAATCCTACTTGAAGGGCCGAGAATACTTTGTGTCTGTAGCTGATTACACATCAGAGCTGACTAAAATGACATGTGGTGTTCCCCAAGGTTCAATACTGGGGCCTCTTCTGTTCAACATCTACATGCTTCCACTAGCTCAGATTATGGAAAACAACAAAGTGTGTTATCATAATTATGCAGACGACACACAAATCTACATAACTATGTCACCAGGGGACTATAATCCCATACAAGGGCTGGGTAACTGCATTGAACAAATCAACAACTGGATGTAACAGAATCTTCTTCAATTAAACAAAGATAAAACAGAAGTAATTGTTTTTGGTACCAACGACGAACGATTGAAAGTCAGTGCTCAGCTTCAATCACTGATGTTAAAAACCACAAACCAAGCCAGAAATCTAGGTGTAGTTATGGATTCAGACCTCAACCTGAACAGCCATATCAAGACAATTACAAAATCAGCCTATTATCACCTGAAGAATATATCAAGGATTAGAGGACTTATGTCTCAACAGGATTTGGAAAAACTTGTCCACGCATTTATCTGCAGCAGACTGGACTACTGTAACAGTGTGTTTACAGGTCTCTGTAAAAAGTCCGTCAGAACGCTGCAGCTCGAGTCCTCACTAAGACCAGGAGGGTGGATCACGTCACTCCAGTTCTGAGGTCTTTGCACTGGCTTCCTGTCCAACAAAGAATTGACTTTAAAATCCTGCTGTTGGTTTACAAAGCACTGAATGGTTTAGGGCCAAAATACATCTCTGATCTGCTGCTACCTTATGAACCATCCCGACCCCTCAGGTCGTCTGGGACCGGTCTACTTTCTGTTCCCAGAGTCAGAACTAAACATGGAGAAGCAGCGTTCAGTTTTTCTGCTCCACATATCTGGAACAAAGTCCCAGAAAGCAACAATAATCCCTTTAGGCTTTGGGTGACAATTGTTTTAAATGTATTATTTGAGGTTTAGGCAAGGCAAGTTTATTTGTATGGCAAATTTTATACGTTATATTTATTTTCTTCATTTACTGAATCAACCAAAAACGCTATTCATTTCCAGCAAACAAACACTGAATTCTCCAGATCTGAATTAGTTTGAACCAATCTAACAACATCCATTCAAGTTGCAGGAGAAATCAATGAAGAACTTAGATTACCGAGCTTTATATTATTTAGCACTACTTTGTTGTAAAAATGGCATTACATCAGGTGAAGAATTCAATATGACTTGTTTAGGGATCGGAACTTAACGATTTGGGACTTGACACGGGATTTGCATTTTTTGAACTGGGAATTGAGTGCAACGACTTTGATTCTACTTGCGATTTGCAAAACAATGACTTGGTTCCACCTCTGTCTGATCGCACCAGTTTCTTATGACGACTGATGTTAGCTGATGTTAGAAAAATGTTGGTAGATATTGCTTGGCAACTGAGTAAGGCAAGGCAAGGCAAGTTTATTTGTATAGCACATTTCAACAACAAGGTAATTCAAAGTGCTTCACATAAAACCATTAAAAGCATCAAAACATAAGGCAAAAGAAAAGGAGATTTCAAAAACAATTAAAAAACAGTGTAAGAAATAAAATTCAGTAGTAAAATGCAGAAATGCAGGAAATTGATTAATATATTAATTGAACGTGGTTCAATGAAAGGCAGCAGCAAACAGAAAAGTCTTCAATCTTGATTTAAATGAGCTGAGGGTCTCAGCAGACCTGCAGCTTTCTGGGACTTTGTTCCAGATATGTGGAGCAGAAAAACTGAACGCTGCTTCTCCATGTTTAGTTCTGACTCTGGGAACAGAAAGTAGACCGGTCCCAGACGACCTGAGGGGTCGGGATGGTTCATAAGGTAGCAGCAGATCAGAGATGTATTTTGGCCCTAAACCATTCAGTGCTTTGTAAACCAACAGCAGGATTTTAAAGTCAATTCTTTGTTGGACAGGAAGCCAGTGCAAAGACCTCAGAACTGGAGTGATGTGATCCACCCTCCTGGTCTTAGTGAGGACTCGAGTAACTTCACTGAAGACTCTTCACCACCTTTACTACTGTTACAACACCTTTTTAGCATTATGTCATTGAAGGCCTTAATGTCTGGTGGTCAGCAAAAGCGACAGAGTCGCACTTTAAAGTATGAGAAAATAATTGGACGTTGTCACCCGGGTTATATCGAATTTGGCTTGAGACTTAAAAATTTGTATCCAAAAATCTTTTATGAGTTTGGAGGATCTGATGAAAGATGCTAATCAGTTGCTTATTAGTTAATGTAGTTTTGGGAGCCAAATGAAGGCATCGTCATGCAGCTGTAAAACTTTATAATTACTATATCATAAGCTCAATGCCTTTTTGTGAATCGGACCTTGAGACGGTACAGATGGCGGCCACAAGTGATGCGCAATTTGTGGTGCTATCAGCGGCCGCAATCCATTCTTTGTGAATTTGCTACAACCTCAGAGAGAGAGAGAGAGAGAGAGAGAGAGCTGGTTTTGGCATCAAGTGCTACCATTTTAACCTTCACGTGCTGTAGGATTCTAACGCACACATTTACATGCATGCACTCGGTGCTCACATGTATACACACCTGCACTTGTGCAAGTACACACTGCCTCTCTAAACAGCATAAACACACACACACACAGCCCGTGACCTTCTCATAGTCATGACTCATTCTAAATAAAACACTCCACACACAAATTCCTCACGTGTGTGTGGATTGTTTTAAATATAAGGCCGCCTTATTGTAGTCAGGTTGACCTTTTCCAAAGGACACCTTCTGCATGTAGAGAGGGCTGAGTGTATGCGTGTGTGTGTTAGCTTCTATAGACCCCCGCCCGACCACTTCGCTCTGCTGCCTCGGGGCGACTGGTTGCCCCGTCGCTCAGAGGTCCCTGCGGCCGATCGACCGGTCGCGGCTGTTTTCTGTCCTGGCCCCACAGTGGTGGAATGAACTCCCCACTGACATCAGGACAGCCGAGTCGCTGCCCATCTTTCATCAGGCTGAAAACTCACCTCTTCAAGAAGTACTACCCTGAGCCGTCCACTCAGCACTTATTGTATTCATACTAGTTTGTTGCACTTATTGTATTTGTATTAGTTTGTTTGTTTCTGTACTTTTGCTCTTAGATGCTTGTTATAAAAGGAGATGCACTTATGCCTTCTGGTGACTATAGTTCTCTTGAATACCGATGTTGAATACACTTATTGTAAGTTGCTTTGGATAAGAGCGTCTGCGAAATGACTGTAATGTAAATACACATCCTACAGTATGTGTGCCACTTAGTGGCTGCTGTGATCCAAAGGGCCTTCCAGTGTTATGAGTGTGTACATTTATAGCAGAGGAGGGCAGAGGGAATTACAGTCCTTCTCCTGGCACAGTGAGAGCATCGCCCTTTGCATTAAAGAGGGCTGCATGTAAAACCCTCACAGGTAATCATGATGTCTTAATAATGTTTTGATATAATTTATTTTAAATAATGTGTTTAATATTGTTTGTACTGGAAAGCTGATGAGCAAAGAAAGCCAAGAAACAGTTTGTTCAAAGAAAAATAACTTTCCCCCCCCCCCCAACTTTTTAGGCTATTCATTAATTGTTAGTTGTTTTAATTGCCTTTAGAATTACTACAAATGAGATTATTTTACTGCTTTACCAAAATGAATGAATTGAAGTTTAAACTTTCTACTGTCGACAGTAGCCATTACAAATACAAAATAACTATTACCTCCAGTCCCATATCATATAATCTCCCTACTGCATGCACACAGACACATGTATGGCATGACGATATATATATATTGCTGTGGTGGTGGAATAAAATGTATTTGGTGTCTACATCTTTTGGGAATTATCTAGTGATGGAGGTAGCTATAAAACGCAGCTTTCTCTGATTTTTATTTTCATATTATATTGAAAACTTGAAAACTTTCTTCGGAGGGAGTCAGCTGCTTAACATCCGGCTGTAAAAGATTTAAAACATTTTAACTTGGGAGGGCAGTGTCATCTGTTACCATTGTCTGTGTTCTCTGCTGACCTCACCGAACACCATATCTGGTTTGCCGTCTGTCTGATGCCATGTGAATGCAGCATAAACCCTGTGTTTGTGTGTTTGTGTGTGCGTGTGTGAGTCACAAAGAATGTTTATTCCCAGCGTTGGCGTCTTGAGTAACATGCATGTGATCTTGATTTATGAGCATGGCAAGTCCAAACCTCTGGGACCAAACGACTCCAAACACAAGCTGAAGATTCATTCTTCACAGCTGATATCTACACGTTTGCTCTCAGCCCTCCGGGAGAGAGACTCCTGTGAGTGTGTGTTTGCTCATTATTCGGAGTGTAATCCTGTTGTGAATATGCATGCTGGCACCTAATTTAGGCGCTCGACGTTTGCATGATAACTCACTGGGAATATGTCATCTCGGCTTGCAAACCCGTACAAATAATACTGACTCCTGTTACTGATGATGCAGTGTAGTGTCAGACCCTTTCCTCGGTAGAATAAGTCATGTGCAGTGTTAAAACTAGCGCCAAAGAGCCCAAGGGCCCTCCAAGCCATGAAAGGGCCCCTACGTCCCATAGATGGGCCTGTGCGTCATTGTTTCATTGGTTTTGTAATTAGCGCCATGGGCTCCCGCATCTGGGCAGCTTGTAAGGAGTGTGATTTGTGTAGCTGCTTGTGTTTCACTCCGGCCATCTGACGGAGAAGACACACGAAGCAAAAAAAACAGTCTGTGACTGGGAGAGATTATGAAACACAACATTGTTCCATACAAATACAAAATGCCCCCCTTTGCTCAGCTGGCACAGTGTTTCATAGAGGTCATCAAAGAATGAAGAGTCACTCGGGTCAAATAATTAATTGTGGCAGCTGATAGCACCATGGATTTTGCCTGAATTGCAACATCTATCTGCCCAATCTCAAGGTCCGATCAGCTGCATATATAGACTGTATATAAGAAGTGGACGTAATATTCAACTGCATGCTCCATTTGTCCATCGTACAAAACCCAGTTAGGTGAACCTTTGAAGAGCCGGTTGCAGTTAGTAGTTAGCATTGACTCATTTCTGAGAAAAGGCTTCAGCTTAGTTACTAATAGCTATACACATGGAGTATAAATACTTGCGTACAATACCTCAAAACTATGCTCATAATATGAGTGTGTGAGTATTATATGAAATTGGGACACAGGAGTGTATCAGATCTGTTGGACGGCGTCTCAGTCAGATGCCATGAAAGGAATTATTTTGGAGAGCTGCATCATTCCCTAGACACAGAGATGACATTCATCCTCTTGTTCCTATCCTATGATGTACTAATGTTGTGAGACAATTTGTCACAGCGCATGTGTGCGTGTTTATTACCTGCTTATCTCCTGTTCACCAAGTTTGAAGGTGACTCTGGAAAGAAACCACACGTCTCTCCTGATGTTCTCCCGCGAGTCTCTTTCTCATTCTCACCATCAGTGTCACCTCCTTCTCCTCATTTGTCTTCCTCTCTCCTCTCCCTTTGTTGTTTTTGTCTCACTTGCTGTTATTGTTGGAATGCTGTTAAGCATTCCAACTTTTGTTATCCTGTTTCTTTATTCAACTTCTATTTCTTCCGTGCCCCTCTTCTCCTCCTTCATTTTTTAAGCTACAGAAACCGTTCAACTATTAAAATGTTCAGCTCTTTCACCAGAGGTGTGCTATGACTTTTTATATTTCTAACCTTTAAACTTTTTGAATTATTAAGCTTTTTATTTTTTCAATAGGATCTCTATGGAGAATATTTTCAAATGGCTTCAGGCACACAGGTGTTCACGATTGAGCCAATTAGTGACGTTGATAAACACACAGACTCACAGACACATGTGCACATACACTCCTCTCCCTCTCTCTCTGTGTGTCTCATACAGTCATTCAGGTCTTAGGGATCTTCAGAGGTATTTCCCCCCTCCTCCACCCCCCCACACACACATGCCATTTTAAAATAAATGCCCCACAGAATGAATCCTAACTGAAATGCTTGTGATGAGCCTGTCATTTAATAACCGGTTTGTGTTTATCTAACATTATGATTCTGTCTCCTCTCCCCTTCTCCCCCACACCACACACCCCATTTCAAAATAAAAGCCCCAGAGAGTGAATTCTAACTGAACTGCTTGTGATGAAGCCTGTAATTTAATAACCTCTGTTTATGTGTCAAACATGATGATTATGTCTCCTCTCCCCCTCCCTCCCCCACCCAGTCCCACCCTTTCAAAATAAAAGCCCCATGGATTAACTGTATGTAAACATTAAGCTCAAAATTCGGCTTTTTTGTTGAAATAATGAATGCTCTTACTAATACGGCGACAACTACTACTGCTGCTAATATTTCTAGTATTACTACGACTACTGCTGCTACTACTTCTACTACAACTTTTGCTGTTGCTACTATTACTAGTGCTATTACTGCTACCATCAATATTATCACTACCACTACTGCTATTACTACCACTACAACTATTACTTGTACTACAACTGCTACTACTGCTATTCATGCTACTACCAGTACTAATACTACGACAGCTATTAGTACGACTGCTACTAGTACTACCACTACTGCAATTAAAATACTGCCATTACTTTTACTACTACTACTGTTATATTAAATACTACGACCACTACTACAGCTATTACTACTACTACTGATACTAGGCTACTACTTCTTCTAAATACTACTACTTCTTCTAAATACCAATACTTCTTCTTAATACTAATACTTCTACTACTAATGATACTTCTACTACAACTACGACTTATACTACTACTATTACAAATATCACTACTGCTACGACTACTACTTATTCTAATGCTACTAATACTTCTACTACTAATAATACTTATACTTCAAATACAACTTCTACTACTATTACTACAAATGTCACTACTTCTGAAATTTGTTTAAGCTACAGAAATTGTTCAAATATCAAAATGTTCAGCTCTTTCAGGAGAGGGGTGCTTTGACTTTTCATATTTGTAATCTTTAAACTTTTTGAATTAAGCTTTTTGCAATTTTCTTTTGAATGGGATCTCTCTGGAGAAAATCTTCAAATCCTGTTATACTTCTTCAACTTTCAAAGCCTTCTTCTTCCTCATACTTTCAGCTACAGACACCATAGTTAGACGTTTCAACTAGAAGGTGTTTCAGCAGTGCAGTTTAAATGCTTTCGGGCTTCAACATTGTTCAGACAGATCTCCCATTTCTTAATTTTCAGCAATTTTTTCACAATTAATTTCAGCTTTCAGCATTCCAACGCATTTTCAGCAGGAAATGCATTTTCTAGTTCCACTATTTCTTCCGTCCCCCCTTTTTTGAAACTCTTCTTCTTCATTTTTAAGCTTCAGAAACCGTTCAACTATCAAAATGTTCAGCTCCTTCAGCTCTGCTATGACTTTTTCTATTTCTAACCTTTAAACTATTTGAATTAAGCTTTTAGCAACTTTTTTTTGAATCGGTTTCTATGGAGAAGATTTTCAAATCCTCTTAAACTTCTTTAACTTTCAAATCCTTCAACTTCCTCATACTTTCAGCTAAAGACACCATTTCAACTTTCAAATGTTGAGAAAACCCTGAACTATTGCCGCAGAATTCAGCTTTCCGATATCTTTTAAACTTTTTGAACTGCAGCAATTTAACTTTTATGATTTTTCAGCCCTTTTCTGACTTTATAATGGGTGTGTATTGCACAGCTTAGAGTGTGTGATGTCACCGCTAGAGTGAAGAGCAGCTTGAGATTCTTGTGAAAAAAACATTTGTGTTTTGCCACTGTGTCCACAATCTTCACTCTTCATGCATAATTTCTGGATGTAAAAGTAGCTAATATTGTCCTTGTCGGATATAAAAATTACTGTGGAATCCCACAGATTTCCACAGAAGCCGTTAATTGAGAGGAAACCCAACTTTCTGCTCCATAGAGACCAATGTTAAATTTTGCTTCAAAAACATCTTCCACAGAACAAGGTACCCCATTTCTAGATCGCCAGTTAAGCCACATTTTTTACACTACAGACACAATTTTCCATGAAATGGCTTCAGGCACACAGGTGTTCACGATTGAGCCAATTAGTGATGTTGATAAACACACAGACTCAGACACACATGCACTCCTCTCTCTCTCTCTGTGTCTCATAGTCATTCAGGTCTTGGAGACTTTTAGAGGACACCCCCCCCCACACACACACCATTTTAAAATAAAAGCTGCACACACATGATTTAGAGATATACGTGTTGCAGCTCAGCCAATCAGATATGAGTATTCTGATAAGTTTCCTGATTCGAGTGACAGGGAGAGGCGAGGAAAGACATGGCAGAGCAGGACAATAGTCCTGTAAGCTGTAAAAGATAAAACATATTACAATCTTCAAATGAGAAAGTTTGCCAGATATATCAGTCTCTCTCTCGAATTATTTCTTCTCTCTCTCTCCTTGTCTGTCTTTCTCTCTCTCACGCTCTCTCTCTCACTAATTATTTTCTCTCTCTCTCGCTCGCTCCCTCGCTCTCATACAGTCATTCAGGTCTTAGAAACTTTTAGAGGAACCCCCCCACACACACACACACACACACACACACGCACACCCCATTTCAAAATAAAAGCCCCAAAGAGTGAATTCTAACTGAAATGCTTGTGATGAAGCCAGGCATTTAATAACCTGTTTATGTGTTTCAAACTTTATGATTATGTCTCCTCTCCCCCTCTCCCCCCCACCCAGCCCCACCCTTTCAAAATAAAAGCCCCATGGATTAACTATTTAAACAAGCTCAAAATTAGGCTTTTTTGTTCAAAGAATGAATGCTCTTACTAATACTGCGACAACTACTACTGCTGCTGCTAATATAGTATTACTACTACAATTATAACTTTTGCTGTTGCTACTATTACTGCTACTGCTATTACTGCTACCATCAATATTATTACTACCACGACTACTATTACTTATATGACAACTGCTACTACTACTACTGCTATTCATGCTACTAAAAGCAGTAATACTACTACAGCTATTAGTACGACTGCTACTAGTACTACTACTACTGCTACATATTCTACTGCCATTACTATTACTACTACTACTGTGATATTAAATACTACGACCAATACTACAGCTATTACTATGACTACTGATACTACGTCTTCTACTACTTCTAATTACTAATACTTCTACTACTAATAATACTTCTACTACAACTACAACTTCTACTACTACTACAAATATCACTACTACTACTACTAGTAGTTATTCTAATGCTACTAATACTTCTACTAATAATACTTCAACTACAACTTATACTACTACAAATATCACCACTGATGAATTTTTTTAAGCCACAGAAACTGTTCAAATATCAAAATGTTCAGCTCTTTCAGGAGACGTGTGATAAGACTTTTCATATTTGTAATCTTTAAACTTTTTGAATTATTAAGCTTTTTGCAATTTGTTTTTGAATTGGATATCTATTTTCAGCAATGTTTTTGCGATTAATTTCAGTTTTCAGCATTCTAATGCATTTTCAGGAGGAAATGCTTTTTCTAGTTGTCTCAAGCTATCATCAGTCATGCTGTTATTTCACAAATGAATGATCTGATTACCCAGTGTTAACAAGTCATGATCACAAGATGATGGGCCTTCAAAAGGTCTTACAAACCACGACTTTCAAGGATTATATTTAAGTAAACATTAACACAAGGGCATCTTAAGGACAGATTAAGGAATTTAGGGTTTGTCCTGTATCAGTGCGGTTTAAAAATGCAACATGCAAATTGAGCAAAATTTTGTGGTGGGATTTCTATGAAATTGACGCATGTCTGACTTTGACACTGGAGACCACTGTTTGCATACCATAGAGGCAGCAGCTCAGAAAACATTCATACAGTATTGGTAGTTTTGGATGGCAGTGACAAACAACCTATTTTGTTGCTTTGGTATGAGGACTTGTTGGACAAACCTAGGATGTGAAATGACCTTCCATTAATGCCACCTTGAATGTGTGAAGAGGCTGGCAACATTCCACGTATTTCTTATTGTCAACAAGTCCCAAAAAGACGCAATCAAACAATCGTTTGCAGAGTAGGGGTGTAAGCATATATCACAGATCGAAAATTACAATTGCCATTAGTGCATCTCTACAAAATATCACTTGATACACGTGTGTTGTGTGGTTATGTTTTTTGATACTGTATAGATTCACAAAAACAGATATTTAATTAATAGTTAACATGCAAAGATTTGTGGTAGATCCCACTCGTTTTTCTCCAATTTTATGCGTATGGCGGTGAGTTCCACAAAAACGCAATATATCAGCTTCCTTAAAGTATCGCAATATAAACAAATATATTGAATCGTAACCCCTATATTATCATAAGTATTGTATTGCATATCCTGTTGTTTGGGCCTAATTTACAGTGTTGAGCAACATAATCACATCCTGGATTTTGTTTAGAGGTATTGTTTTTTGAGGGAATGTAGTATTTTTATTCATGCACTGCACAGGACTCTTTTACAATTAAAGACTGTCGACAGTCTTCAATTGTCTTTTGTCTTTAACTTGGACACTTATCTTTATCTAGCCTTGCGAATGCAATAAAACCATGAAACAGTACCGTCGTTGCTTCCACAGGATCAAATATTTTGGCAGGAAACAAATATAAAACCTCATACAATCACTATCAATTTTTTGATATATTTGACTTGCTAAATGCATCTATTATGAACAGTTTCTCCATACACGTTTTTTGCTCTTGTGAGCATTTGTGGCGACAAACAAAATCTCATTTTGACGGTCCCCAAAGAAATAAGTTATTCCAAAGAGTGATGATTGAATCAACATCACTTGTGACAGGAGGAGCTCTGCAGTGCTGCGACAGTGGAGGATGTGGGGTCATTGCATATTTCGCTTCATAGCAGAGGAACTGAAGTCTGTAATGTAATCAAACTCTGATGTCAAGAGTGGAATATGATATTTATCAGCAGCGTTTACTGACACATCTGAAGTTTGACACACACACACACACACCCTGGAGACTTTAATAATCTCATCGACGTTAATAACGAGGTGATTTGGATTCCAGCGGGTTTCTCATCCCTTCACTCGCACCAGCCTGAGCACCTCTCCATGGTTGTCTCCACGTTGCCATGGAGACAAACACCTGTGTTTCCACTGTGCGTTATCGCGACCCAGAACGAATGAGTCGTGACCGTTCAAACACTGCTGTGTGTGTGATTTCCTCTGGGAGTGTGTGTGTGTACACAGTCATGTGCGTAATGTCGGTAAAAATCCTTGATTTCTTGTCCCTGTAAATCTTTTTATTACACGCTGCATTGGTGATGTCACTGTATGGGAAACATCAAACTCATAATCTGAAATCCAAATGAAAATACCCAGAGAGTCAACGACATGGAAGACTGTTATCCTCACTCTGTTGTCGTTTAGAAGTCAAGTTTCTAACCTCTATTTCTCATTCTCTCCCTCAGAAACCTGTCCAAGAACCCCACATTGACCTCTTTGTCCTGGCAGATCTTTGAACATCTGCAGCTCTTCGAACTGTAAGTTGACCATTGTTTTTTTTGGTTTCTTTTGTTACTGAAGGCACATTTTGCCCACACTTCCACCATAGTAAAAAGGGCTCTATAATGCCCCTTGTTTCCCTCCCATCAGGCTTTGGTCTGTCGATGAAGAAGACATTCAAGTTTCTTTAAAAAGAAACTGTGCATGTTTACCTGTATGCGAGTGGTTCATGACACTTGTTTTTCAGTTTAAAGTCATTGGGTGCAACAAACACACTTGTAATTACCATTAGGCAAAGCAGAGAATGGAGGGGTGTCAATAAAGATCTATTGTTGCATGTAATCAAGAGGCCTCATGTACACTAGCCTTCTACTTATAAATATTTGAAGAGCAATTTAGGAGGTTCCGTTCTCTTCATGGCTGGATCTGAGTGCGGTGCACGTCATCTTGTCAGGCTTCAAGTGATGAGTGTGGTTTAAACCAATCGGAGTCCTGGGAGGAGCTACAACGATGGTGGCTCCTGAAGAGGTTTGCATAGCTGCTGCAAAAGCATCATTAATATCACAAATGGAGTAAATACTCCATTCATTGAAAGAACAATCGATGTTTTCACTCTTCTCCCGACTGGCTTCGGCAAGAGTTTGCTTGGCAGACGGTTCATCCAATCACCTGCCAAGAATATGTTGAAAGCGCCGGCCTTTTTCCAAACAGCTTTCAATGTTGGTTTTCTTGAAAGCATCTGGCCGGTCCGATTAAGAGCTGAATCACTAAAGGTAGAATCTGTTCAAACACAAAGGTGGACATTTGTTTCCCAATTCTCCCAACATTTTAATGTGAACATAACTGTCAGAGTTGATATTTCCATGGACAGATGATGAGACAAAGGGCGCCTGGCAGGGGCGGACTGCCCATCGGGGATCCCGGGGGAATCCCCGGTAGGCCGACGGGGTTTGGGCCGGTCTCTGACATCGCCGGCCCCGACTATATTATATGCTTCACAGAACACGTTCAATTGACTCTAATACCGAAAGTCAATAATCAGTGAAAACTGTATCAACAGTATAAACTGACATTATACTCCTCGCGATCCGAGGACGCCATAGCACGGCTGGACACTACGGTGCTTTTAAAACGTTTCTCCATAACCGCGGTCTGCGGCGTGCGGTCGTGCCGGGCGACGGTCAGGGCGGGACCGGCGGAGGTGCGAATGGCCGCCGTAGACCGGCGAAATACATGCCGTGTATTGAGCGGGCAGCGCGCCGTGTATTGTGTGGGCCGGTCTGACAATAACTCCCGGGCCACTTTTTTCCCCCAGTCCGCCCCTGGCGCCTGGGAACAGATATCCTACAAAAGGAGCAAGACACCCGTACTGAAAGACTACAATCGGTGTCGCTTTAAGGAAAATACTAATTATAAAAACAAAGCACTGTTTTCTAAAGCTGTGCTGCTGTTCTGATTTAAAACTAATCAATACATACAACTTCTGAACTACCGGACAATGCTGCGTTAGCGACCTGTCAATCACAAGGTAGCCACGCCCTAAATCATACTTTTTCTTTTTGGTCTATTTGACTCTAAATGGACCATCATTTACTAAATGAACATCATTGTAACCGGTTATATATGGACCCAAATGCAACACACACGATTCCAGGGATCGTTACAAACTTGCAGATACAGCAGGCAGAGTTAATCAGAGTCAGGAACAGAAGGCTGGTGGGTTTACCGGGAGTCAGGCGAGATGGGTAGACCAGGGACAGGCAGGATCGGTAACAGGAGATCAGTCTGTGATAGAGTGCTGGAGAGTCTGGCATAGAAAAGCAAAGAACACTCTGGCAATGTGTGTCAGGGAGGCAGGAGTCGATATAGTGGCTTGATTAGTGATCAGAGACAGGTGAGTGAACAAGTGGATGGACATAGAGATGGATGGATAGATGTGGATGGATGGATATATGGGTGGATGGCTGGATGGATGACATAGAGATGTGTGTGTGTGGGTGGGTGGATGGATGGATGACATAGAGATGTGTGTGGGTGGGTGGATGGATATAGTGATGGATGGATATAGTGATGGATGGATAGAGAGATGGATGGATGGGTGGATAGATGTGGGTGGATGGATATAGGGGTGGATGGCTGGATGGATGACATAGAGGTGTGTGTGTGTGGGTGGGTGGATGGATGGATGACATAGAGATGTGTGTGGGTGGGTGGATGGATATAGTGATGGATGGATATAGTGATGGATGGATATAGAGATGGATGGATGGGTGGATAGATGTGGGTGGATGGATATAGTGATGGATGGATATAGAGATGGATGAATGGGTGGATAGATGTGGGTGGATGGATATAGAGATGGATGGATAGATGTGGATGGATGGATATAGGGATGGATGGGTGGATAGATGGATCACTGGCTGGATATAGATGATAGATGGATATAGAGATGTATGGATGGATATAGGGGTGGATGATGGATGGATGGATATAGAGATGTATGGATGGATATAGGGGTGGATGATGGATGGATGGATATAGAGATGTATGGATGGATATAGGGGTGGATGATGGATGGATGGATATAGAGATGGATATAGGGATGTATGGATGGCTTGATGCTGATGGATCAATATAGAGCTCTCTCTCTCTACCTGGGATAGTTACAGTATTTGCTAATAATATGGCATTTCAAACTATGAGCCTGTTCAGGCTGCTGGGGGTATTTCCAGTGTTGCGTGGGTAGTGTGGGAGACGCACACACACACACACACACACACACACACACACACACACATTAGAGGTAACCTGGGAATGTTTGTACTTCTGGATCCGTATGAGCTATTTCTGGTTTTATGAATCACGTTTTCACACCAAGTGTTTAACAGCTTTTATAGACATGTGGACATGAGGAATTCATTTTCTAATAGCTACGAGTAGAGTTAAATGACAGCATATTTTATCGTGGAATTACATGATTTCCATCCTCTCTTCCTTCTCTTTCCTGCTTCCGTGTCTCAGTCCGCATTTTAATCCAGCTGCCAAACTCAACTTAGTCAAACCTTTTTAAATGTCATGAAAAATATAACTTTCCTTCAGAAGTGATTGAAGCAAATAAGTGAAAGGAACTTCCCGCAGAAATGTGGGAGTTGGAGTCTTTTAAGTACAGATAAGTTCCTGAGCCTCTCTCTGTGCATTTATAGACGTGTAGTTTTGAGGACAGCAGTGTTAATCTTCATGAGCAGCCGGAATGGTTGTCTCACAGGTTTGACACACAGCAGCTGGTTAGGTATTTAAAAAATTTAAAAATAAAAACACCTCATCATCCCACCACCTGTTTTATTAGTATTTTTAAATGAGCAAGAAAGAATGAAAAAAAGTGAAATGAATGATGAAATAAATTTGGAACCAACCTTAAAAATAGGTAGGCTATATTGTAATAGAATGCATTAAACAATAACAGAAAACATTTAAACAATGCTTAGTATTTATATCATCATATAACACCTATTACATTAAGTAAAATAACCTATTCTCATCCAATCACATACGAAATCAATTATTTGAAGTAAGGCTGTGTTGCTGTGAATTTTTCAATCAACATGTAATAGAAATCAATTAAAAATGTTTGGAGAGTTTGGGATATTTGTAAAATGTCTTTGACTTGAGGCGACTACAGGATGTTGAATTGTCAGGCAGAGTTTATAAGGGGTACCAAAGTTGGCTTTATTTTCTCTGTTTATATTTTTAACTGTTCAACTTAATGAGTGGATTTGTTTTTCTTTAATTTTTGTCATTCATTATTGAACTTTGCGCATAACAATGCGATTAATCGCGATTAAAAATTGTAATCGTTGCCCAGCACCAAAAAACGCATCATAACTTACTATTAATTGGTTGAGGCAAAACATACCAAAATAGTCACCCCTCCGACACAGAAGTTAATATGATCCCTACATCCAACATCAATGAAATGAATCAAAATGGTATTTCAGTCTGATCATCAGGCGACCAGTTAGTTAATGGCGATACATTTTACATGGTTACTGACTGGATCTAATATTTTCAAGTATTGTGCGATGAGACTGCGCCACAACCATTCATATTTGTACAACAAATTATTTTCGAATAACATAATTCATACATTGACTTTCTTTACTGACAAAATGCCATGGTCAAACATCTATTTCAAACATAATGAGACAGTGAGAGACACAGAGAGTACGTGAGGATTTATTTTAGTCTTTTGAAAGCAGGGCAGCTCCTCGGAGAAGAAGGGGCTGTCCTCTATGGAACAGATATGAATACAAATACTCACAAAGATGCAGTTCTCACAGTAGTCTGCACACGTATACACACAGTACAAGCATGCATTTACACCAATACTGCTGCTAACCCTGATAGTTCAGTGTATGTTAGACTTGGGGACTGAGAGGACATATGTGCAAAAGGAAGATATTTTTGGCTGGTCTTCACTTTCGGCTGGACCTTCAGTGCTGCTTGAGGGTTTAAACTTGTTGTTAGGGTTCCAGTCAGAATCAGGTTCTGTTGAAGGCAAGGGGTGGAATTGTGATAGTTCGGTTTAGAGCTAGGGGCTGGGAATGCAATATTATTGAGGATGACACAATGCAAATAGACATGTACAATCATATATTTGTGTGTACAAAAACTTTGTAGAAATGCCCAGAACCTCTCAGAAATGGACATTCATGGTCAATGTCCATGAATGCATCCATATTAGGGCATTGACTGTATTAGTGTCAACCCATCTCTGAATGGAGTTCTTGGTCTCCTGCATGCAGAATACATACAGAATACACAGCATGTACTCTGATGTGCGTCACAAGTGCAGGATCCATCCTCCTTACTCCCGCTGCTTTAAAGCAGTTTTATTTGCCCATTGACCTTATTCATTGCCTGATCTAGAGTGCTTCTGCATTGCGTCATTTTTTAAGAACACAAAATGTCGGAGCAGAACCTGACGGAGCCACAGGCCCAATCATCACAGATTTCACAGCAGATTGCTATTAATAAGTTAATGTAAATTACATTTTTTGTCTTACCTAGTTTAATGTTAAAAGCCTTCTCTTCGTTTGCTGGCCGTAATGCAGATAGTTCCGAATCAGAATCAGCTTTATTGGCCATGTATGAGAGAACAACAAAAAAGGACATTAAAGACAACAAAGTAGAACAGAGAAACTAAGCATAAACATTAAACGTGTAACTACTATGTACAATATAAATATTTATCAAAGAATATATATGAACATAACAACAACAATGGACAATGGATTTGGGATATTAGTGCAGAATGGTGGTAATCGTGCAAATGGTGGTAATAGTGCAGTATGTCTGATTACGTGATTATCAGAGTGACGGCCAGTGGAAAGAAGCTCTTCCTGTGTCTGGTGGTTTTGGCGTACAGAGCTCTGTAGCGCCTACCAGAGGGGAGGAGTTGGAACAGCTTGTGTCCAGGGTGTGAGGGGTCTGCAGAGATCTTTCCAGCCCGTTTCCTGACTCTGGAGGTGAACAAGTCCAGGATGGAGGGCAGGCTGGAACCAATGCATTTTTCTGCAGACCTGACAGTCGGTTGTAGTCTGATTCCGTCCTGTTTAGTGGCTGATCCAAACCACACAGAGAACAGACTGGATGATGGTGGAGTAAAACAGAAGTACAGGTTGTACTTCCTGAGCTGGCGTCCATCCGTCTTGCCAAGGAAAATGGTAAAACACCTCAGAGTTTTCTGTTTTTGCCTTGTTGCTGATTGAAACAGCAAGGCACCCATCTTGGACCCGATTGACCGTATAAGCCGTGGATCTGAACCCAGTCAGGTCTCGGGTCCTCTGGTCCTCGGGTTCGGGTGGACTAGTAAAGAAGTCTCGTGCGAAGATGAGGTGGAAAGGCCGGAATGTCCGAGTGCATATCTTGGACCGGTGGAGAATGACGAGACCCAGAGAGTTTTCCAGAAATGTGTAGAGAGGAAGTGAGACTGATGGCGGGGACAGTGAGATAAGACGTGTCCTCATGACAGTCGTCTACCCAACTCATGTTAATGTTTCTCCAATGACAACTTTGGGATTGTTTGGGGTTACATATAATCAATTTGGTGCTTATTATACTCAATTTAATTCAATTCATTTTTGTACAGCCCAAAATCACAAATTCTCCTCAGAGGGCTTTACAATCTGTACACATACGACATCCTCTGTCCCAGGACCCTCGCAACAGAACAGGAACAACTCCCCAAAAACCCTTTAACGGGGAGAGAAGAGGAAGAGACCTGTGGGAGAGCAGCAGAGGAGGATCCTCTATCAGGATGAACAGAAGTGCGATATATATCATGTGCACAGAATGAACAACATTACAGAGTTACAGCACATTCAATGCATATGACAGAACCACGGCAGGAGGCCAGACCAGGGTCCAGGTATCACCAGGATACAAGGAAACCTGCGAGGCGAGAAAGCACAAAGACTCCGGTGAAGAAGCAAAGTCAGTCATGTGCGTTAATGGTGTCATCCATTATAGACAGTTGCGCTGGTTTGTAGAGCACTTCCTGTTATTTAGAACTTTTCCTCACCTTTCAATTCCTAACTGTTTTTAAAGTCAAATTTCTCTGAACTGTGCTTGGTTCTGAGCCAAAAACTCATGTCAACTCTCATTGTCACCATTACAATACATTGTTGATTCAACAGCGTTACACCCTAATGAGACCATGGGATCAAATACTCATTCTCAAGTCAAGGTGACTAAGAGTGGCCCTGGCTTAATGGTGCTTAATGATGCTTAATGATCGTCAGAGCTCAGATTAAATTATGAAGCATTACGGTACAGCTGGAGGCAATAGGGCGTGGGACAAGTGTCTGAATAAAGAAATGAGAATTTGAAACGCGTGTGATGCTAAATCTTACCTTGAATGATTGAAAGCTTTTTGAGGCATTAAATGCAATCGAAAAAGGGAATATCTGATCGACAGAAACAAGTTATTAATCGGTGGGTAAAAGCCTGTGAGACGCTGGCAATTTTTAATGGCCTATTTGGAGCTGAGACATTTTCTACTTAATTGTGAATAAAAAGATCAATTAGAAACGCCAACACACCCAGATCCTGAAGGCCCTTGTCAACAAAGACAGAAAACACAGAAAGAGACAGAATGCCTATTTATATAGAAACATTTGTTATGGATTATATTCCCAATACAATGCAACATAGCCATACAATGCTGTGAACTGGAATTATAATCAAGAAAGTAGCAGTTTACTTAAAGGTAATTACAAAAGGGGAGCAGAGAATAGCTCGCCCTGGCCAACACTTATTTCCATAATAAAAACTAAATGGGAAATAGTTGGAAATGGATCCAATTAGGAGATTTGCATGAACCATAAATCAGATATAAAACATCCCTGACTCAAACATTTTCGCTATGCAGATCTGCAAACATGATAAAGGGAGAAAGAAGGAATTTCTAACAAGATCTACAGATTGTTGAATGGTTTGTATGACAACCAAATGACTTACTGCAGTGCATTGGAAGTGTGCAGAGTTATGGGACAGTGATCAATATCAACTTCACAAACCTTGTCGAGCTTTATAATAAGGAAGAATCTGAGTGGTCCAACGTGGTCCAACTGATTAAGGCAAGTTGCACTCTTTCCTAGATTTCACAAGCAACCGTGTCTTGACTTGATCTCAAACGGTTGGGTTATCTTCGGAAAAGTTATCTTGTTATTTTTTTGTGTTTTCCGAAGAATGTACAGCACCATGAGCGGTCAGGTCATGTTTAGGCAAAACTACTTGATTAGGTTGAGGTAAAGATTGTGCCTTTGATTAAAATAACTGTGTTCGAAACACCTTAACTTTAAGCCAAAAAAACCCACTACTTTATTAGGTTTAGGAAAATATTGTGGTTTTGGGCTGAAATAACAACGTATATGGCTTTGTCTTAACTGCAGAAGTTATGTGGCAACTAAGGCTACATCCATACTAATACGTTTTTTAATTCAAAACAAAAACCATCTCCATCCACACGTGCATTTCAGCATCGATTTCTGTCTAGACTAACAAGCCTGAAAATGAATATCACACGACTATTCACGTACACTGGGCATGTGGGTGCCGGTGTAAACAGGAAGTAGATTGGTTGCTTAGTTTAAAAACAAATATGACAGAGTAATATAGTCGTCTTTAATAATGAACGGATCTTCCTCTAAAACCTTCCTCTATAAACTTAAACAGACAAATTTCGTAAAAAGTTTTACAAATTACATTTTTCAGACTTAGTTACAACATTGCAGGGCTTGCTCTATCTCTGCCTCACACACACATCACTTTGAAATGAACACACAAAGAAGCGCTCAGTGTAAACGTAGCAAAGGATATGTTTTAAAATGGAAACAAAGTAGTGTGGACATGGCCTAAGTCAATGTTAACTTATAGTGTCATGTGGGACATGAACACCGATCTCCTGGGTAAAAGTCCTGTTTCTTTTTTCCCCCACTCATCCAATCCAACCTCCTGCCTAGGCGGACTTGGTCGCTCTTCATACCACGTCACCCTCTCATCCGTGATTTTGTGGGTTACATACGAACTGTAGTGCATTTATTTTTAATCGGCATAGGTACGAACAGTCTATGTGAAAAATCTTCCTTAAAATGAGGCCAAACTGTACCTGGATACCGTCAGCATCTTAGATCTGATCACATTTTGAACCTCAGCACCTCCAGATGTGGTCTGCGGGTTAAGATTGCAATGTCTCTTCTTTTCATTTACACCTGCTTTAACATTTGTTTTTCTCCCCGAGGACTCATATCCACATCCAGATCGAAAACCCTCGTTAATGCCTGGTGTCACTGCATTCCGTACAGCGTGATCACATTCTTAAGGGAACCGCGACAAGCCGTCGCAGTAACACTGACATGGGACACATCACATGTTGACTTACTTAGTCATCCCCGCTTTAATAATTTGCATGTTCAATCCAATCACCAATGTGGGCACAATCAAGATAACGAGAATGCATTTTAATCAAATATTGGTTTTCGATTGAATTCACCCAGTTTGGTCCAATTCAGTCCGTCCCGTCATACAAAGCCTGTGAAGAGGAAATATGAGGCCGCGGGGTGACGGATCAGAAAGCTGACAACCCCCTCCATCACCTCCAGTCACTGTGAGCCATTCAGCTGCTTTATGTGTATTAGCAACACAGATATTCTCCTCCATTCAGCCAATGTTGACCCCTGTTGGTGTTGCTATGACTCTCGATAATGGATGCCTATTCAGCTGCTCTGCCTGCAGCCACACTGTGAATGACTGACTCGACACCACACTGGGCCTTGTGGCAACAAAGATCACCCACACAGACTGCGCACACTTCCCCTCACTCGTTACCTGTGTCCCCCTGAATTGTACAAGTAAACCCATGCAAGCACTGTCACACAGCACCAGCTGCACGCGTTTTAAGAGGGAAACATCTGCATTTCGGTAATGATCGTAATGTCCAGTAACACTGCAATGCAGTCTTTATTTCTGAGGAGAAATAAAGAATAATTAGACGATGCAGTAATCAACTGGATCTCTCTTTGTCGGCTCTGATCTGTTGTTGACGACGACACTCTTAATGTGTCTTCACTCTGCAGTGTATTTGAGCGTAAGTCTGTTAGCCGTTCAGAGAAGCTCAGGTTTGGACAAATGATGTCAGTCCAGTTCAAAGGAGATTTGACAGAAACGCTCCAAGCAGCCGCTCTGAGTGGGCCAATGCTTTTCACATTGCCTCTATTATTACTGTGGCGCTTTTCCACAATCGACGCAGGCTATCGCATCCAAATCCATGAAATGTCAAAACGTTTGCCAGGCGCATGAATTCTTAAGGTCAGGCCGTGCTCGATGTATGTGGTGTGTCAACATCTCCCGGTGCTGATGTGGTCCACAGGCCGGCCTGCTGAGGATGAAGCCTCACTGCAAACACACAAAAAAAAACAAAAAGACAAGTCAGATTGTGATTACTTTACACACACACCACCAGCCTATGGCATCCATTTGAGAATGACCATCATCATTCCATCAAGGATTCACATTCACCCCCAAAATAAGTCTGCACTTCACGGAATAACTGCAGGTGAAAGAACGGACTCGGGGCTGTGTCTTCTTGAATTGGATCTGATTGTTGTTGTTTTTGTTATGCTCCATAGATTTATGTGAAATAGAAAAGGACCTCAGCTAAGTCAGGTGCTCCCTTTCATATCCTTAGTGTCATTCTGATAATAACATGCTAACAAGCTGTTTCATTCTAGGAGAGACGTGTGAAGTGTTATCTGTCTAGCACTGCAAGTATGTTTCTTTTATGCTATTATATTTGGTATTCCATCACTTCCATCCATCCAAACATACTTGCTGCCAATGTTGCCAGCAAGTTGTTCATGACTTGAAACTAAGATATATATCATACAAATCCATCCATCCATCCATTTTCCTCCTCTTATCCGGGGTCGGGTCGCGGTGGCAGCAGGCCCAGCAGGCTGACCCAGACTTCCCTCTCCCGGCAACATGTTCCAGCTCATTCTGGGGGATCCCGAGGTGTTCCCAGGCCAGCTGGGAGATGTAATCCCTCCAGCGTGTTCTGGGTCTTCCCCGGGGTCTCTCCCCAGTTGGACGTGCCTGGAAAACCTCCAGTGGGAGGCGTCCAGGAGGCATCCTGATGAGATGCCCGAACCACCTCAGCTGACTCCTTTCAACGTGAAGGAGTAGCGGCTCGACTCCAAGCTCCCTCCTGATGGCCGAGCTCCTTACCCTATCGCTAAGGCTGAGCCCGGCCACCCTACGGAGGAAGCTTGTAGCCGCGACCTTGTCCTTTCGGTCACGACCCAGAGTTGGTGACCATAGGTGAGGGTAGGAACGTAGACCGAGTGGTAAATTGAGAGCTTTGCCTTCCGGCTCAGCTCCCTCTTCACCAAGACGGTCCGGTGCAACGCCTGCTTTACTGCTGCAGCCGCACCGATCCGCCTGTCGATCTCCCGCTCCATCTTACCCTCACTCGTGAACAAGACCCCGAGATACTTGAACTCCTTCGCTTGCATAGGCACTCCGTCCCCACCTGGAGGGAGCAATCCACCGGTTTCCGGCAGAGCACCATGGCCTCAGATTTGGAGGTCATACAAATGTGAATCTCAAAATACGAGCTACATACGGGTGTATGTCAGCATTTTACCGGTGCGACTGTTGTTTTGTAATTGAAGTGTCTTACAGACCCTCTTTTAATTTTATCCTGAATTGATTGCACCAAGATCAAAGAACATTTGAATGCACACCAAAAAATAAATGTCAGCAAAGCAATATTCCAACACATTTACGTTTCCCACCTCCGTACAGCAACTCATTTTCTGCATCATTTCAAATCACTCAATCACAGTTTACATGAGAAATGAAAAAAAGACTTAAAAGCATTTCATTCATTTATTTACATCATGTCTTATCATTATTAAACCTTTGTACAATTTACAATCACTTTAACTGTACACATTTTATTTGACAGTAAAAAACTATTTTTATTATTTAGAGTATTATTGGCATTGTAACTAGTACTGCTAATAAAGTATTACAATATTACTTTTCACACAAGCTTTAACACAATGATGATTATAGAGTAAAACTAAACATTTCTATTACACTATCCCTGTAAAAAGGAACTCTGACCAGTAATTATGAAGTATTAGGAAACTTGATCTTATAGGTCATTATAAAATATGATATTTTTTATTGTGTTATTATGAATACTTGAGTGCTATTCACTATAATTATACAGATATATGAGCAGATCATAACTCATTACAGGTATGTTTATGATGTATTAAGGACATGGGCGTCATAGAAAGCGTGACTGAATGTTTCATTTGATCTGCAGCTACAGACCTGGCTCTGCCAAGTCGCTGATGGACCGGACAAAATCAAGCCCAATATGTTGAGCAGCTGCACCTCAAAAACGTGAAGATCAAGCAAAATTGTTCAGCTCACACACCAGCTCATTCATCCAAATATATCTTCTGGGACACGTGCCCACCCAGAGCCATGTCGTGGTCCATCTTGCCCCTGCTTAGTTTTTTTGGATTCTTGTTTTGTTGCTCGCTCGTGTTGGAGAAATTGAAAGTAGTGTGTTTAATATTCCCTGTGTACAATACTGTGTGAATTGTGACCTCACGATGGCACGGCTAGGCTGACTCTTGGAGGATGACTTCATATTTTTATGTTTGTAAGCTTGAATTGGATCCATTTTTCGGGAACTGTGGACTGCAATGTTTGTTTTGTGCAGGTGCAGCACTGTCCGTGGTACTGAAACGGAGTGGAGGAGATCAACAGACAGACAGACGGAACACGTCACTTAGCTCGGTTTCTTGACCTGCTTCTTCTTAATGTTTGTTAAAGTAACTATGAGGAACTGTCATTTTGTTGTTTGTTGGTTTTGGCCGTCCCTGTGGACGAAAGCGTGAGTGTTTCCGAGCACTGCAGGTTCAAAGACTGCAGTGAATCCAGAACTTGTTGGTTCATGATTTAACCTGATTTTGCACGGAATCGAATCCGGTGGCACTGATGACAAGCGTTAAGAATAACTAATAGACGAAGCCAATCTTCTCTCTGATGGTCTCATTTCCTGATGTTGGTCATATAGAGGCATCAATAGCACACAGTTTCATATCCAGTTAAATGTTCCTCACAGTAACTTTGAGAGATAGAGGGAGAGAGCGGCAAACCACAAACAACTGGTACAACATGCCTCACCCGTAACATATTAGCGCTCTCTGCTAGTTCTACATTCTTATGAGTATGAGTGCTCTGATTAATAACTGCATCATTTGATTTTGCAACAGTAGCTTCAAACCCCCCCCCCACTCACAATTTTTAACTGGATTTGCAGACACATAATACAGATGAAACAAGATTTGGCAGGAGTTATGATGGCATGGTGTGAGTTTCAGGTATGTCGATTGGTCCAACGGCAGAATTGAATTGTGGCGATAGTAAAAAGGGAGCAAATACCAAACAGCCCGGTTCGGCATGACCACATTGGTGCAGAGTTTGCGAGGCTCTCCAACGACCCTCTGGAAGCTCGAGAGACGTGGGGTGGGATCGACTTATCATTTACGCAATATTGATAATTTGTATCCTTTTTATGAACGGCAAAAAGGTACACTCGGCAGAGAACGAGGGATAGTGATTGGCTGCGTGCTACAGCTGTGATAGAGGGCAATGAGTAAACTGTTTGATAACATGTTGGATGATTTATGATGCCTTGTGATGATGCTGTTTGGGCAGTCTCATCGCCACGATTTCCTGCCCCCCCCCCCCCCCGCCCCAGCATTGTTACTGGGCCATTGACTGACCCACTCTAATACCAGACCCACTCACAGATAATAAGGCCTCGTTCAGATGAAACCAACAGATTAACGCTTCATAATTGGTCAAAGAGATGCGTAACAGATTTTGCTATCAAAGTAAAGATGTCAGAACAGCTTAATCAGAGCTGATCCCCTTTCTACAGATAACACTGATGCCCCTCTAATTGAAACGTGCTCTCCTTTTGTCATTTAATAATCCCACTCTTCTTTGGTTGCGTGGAATTATAGAATCAAGTGGTGCCAGGCAGTGCCTTAGACATGCTCATGAACACCAGCAGATTTAGTTTATGTCTCAATCTCTAGTTTCAAGTCTTCTTCAATCCAGCATGATGCTCCATTTAGAGTCAAGCAGACCATAAAGCTTTAGGTGATTGTGATTGACAGGTTGCTGCCACGGGGTTGTCTAGTCTGGGAGTTGTCCGTGTTTTTGTCTTCGAACTCTAACCATTTTACAGTGTTTCCACTTCATGAAAGTTAATTGTAACATTTTGGTCACCTAAAAATGTCTTGTTCAGTGTTCGGTTGTACTTAACATGACCCTCTCGTGTCACTTCTGGCTCCAAAAAAAACAAGAGGGCGACAGCCAAAAACCAAGATGGTGTCTGCCAAAATACCAAACTCGAGGCTTCATAACGGCAGTCCACAAACCAATGGGTGACACCACGGTGACTCCGCCCACTTCTTATTCACAGTCTGGATTTTTCCATTTGATTTTGGATTATTATGGCCTCTGAATTATTCCTAAAGTCAAACACAAGAAGACGAAACCCATGGTGAGGTGCCCTATTATTACCACGGAACAAGCGCTGACGCTGTAGAGGAGTGAGTTACAATAATCAAGGCACCCATTGGAAGGATTCTAAGGCTGTCTAACGTTTTATGAGCAGCAGCCTCCATGCTGTGCATATCCATTCATTTGAACTCTGCTAGATACTTCTTTGATCCAGCTTTTTCTTTTCTTTTTATATCGGTTCTTATCAAGCTAAGGAATACAGGCCAGTGGACACGAACACTGTGAACCTGAGAGGAGTTATCTCCCCTGAGATTCCACTTTTCATCAGCGGTAACACCTCACAGAACACCCGACCTGAAGGGCTGGTGGAGTGTGAAGAGTGTGCGAGTTCCTGGATGGGGCCGGCTCAGGGGCTGTTGGAGATGAAGCGATATCTGGAAATGTATCCCAATCACAGACTTTTCTTCCACTGGGTGTAAGTTCATATTAATGTCGAAAGAAACAGTTGGCAGATGTAGTAGGAATCATTTTCCATATAATGTGAAACTTGCGTGGCCATTGTGATCAACAATATGATGCGTGTGATCAAGGATATTGAAACCTGCAACAGGCTCAGCTGTTGCTGACTGTTTGGCGTTTGATTCAACATGTTACAAGTGATTCAGATACTGTAGATGTCCATCCTGTCTTTCCTCATAATGAGCAGGCACTACTTTCTCTGCATGGACCGTTTATTTATTTAAATCTCCTTTACCTCACGGGCTGATAGCGGTTTGATTCTGTTTCGACAAAAATCTCTTTTTTTATTCTGAAAAGAAAGTTTGCATGTAACGAGTGGTTATTGACATGTTTTGCTGGTTTACGTGGGAACATGCAGGGGAATGAGGAGTGACTTTTCGAAGGATATCATGCGAACCGTTGTACGAGGATACGTTGTGTTGGTCGTCTTCAGGCCTCTGAAGAAAATGAAAAAGATTCGGTTGCGTTTACGACAGAGGTGCCAATAATAATCTTGGAGCACGGTAGAGGGGGATAAAGTTCTGTTATTTATGTTCTTTTGTGCACCATTCATTTATACTTGTTCTATATTAAGCAGTTACTCTACAATTGTAGCTGATGTGATTGAAGTGACTGAGATAGAAAACGATCCTTCAAATTCACCATCTTTGTCATATTTGAACCACAACAGAATAATGCAACTGAATGGAACTTTTTTTTTGTCAGAGTATTTAAAAATGCAAATGTTTATTTCCACTGTGTTTCATTGTGGCCAGCAGGGGGCAGCAGCCTACTCAGCATCCATGTTATGTTATGTTATGTTTATTTTATTTGATATGGACATCACAGTAGCATTAGAATTGTGACATACATTTATGCACAAAGCCCAGATGCACTGTGTTAAGTGTTTGTAGCGAAATGCTAATTTACAACACCTGTCCACAGGAGGCTTTTTTAAAGAAGTTAAAAATAGAAAATAAAGAAGTTAAAATAGAAAATAAAATAAAAAATATATCCACAAATACATACACAGATACATACATAAAGTGCAAGTGTGTTTACAGGAGTGTGAGAACAATGTTGTTTCTCTTTTAGCCATGATTTAATACCTCTATTAAAAACATTAAAATGTTGTTGCATTTTCAACTCAGTTGGTAGACAGTTCCATAGTTTTGCTCCTTTAACAGAGAAGACTGATTGTCCAAATGAGGCTTTGCGCAATGCAATGTGACAGTTCCCGTTCGCTGAGGCCGCGTGTTCACTCTGCTGGTGAGCTGCTGTCGTGTAACAAATGCATTAAGCAGGGAAGGAGCATGACCATGTAGGCATTTAAAAACAAGCTTTAGGTTGGAATAGCTTATAAAGCTTTGAAAGCTGAACATATTGTGTTTCTCTAAGATCTGACAATGGTGCCACCTCATTGGTTTTTTGTCCATCATTTTTAATGTCTGGTTATACAGTGATATGATGGGTTGTATGGTTGATTGTGAGGCTTGTGACCAGGTAGTATGATAGGTGTGAGAATATCATGGCGTGCATGTAGAGCTGAGCTGTACTGAATGGCAGATATTTTCTGATGAATCTGAAGCAGTTGAGATTTGACTTAACCTTTTTGCTGATATTACGCACTTGTTTATCAAATCTTAGATGAGAGTCTAAGATGATTCCTAAATACTTCACATTGTCAACCTCACTGATGACCTCATTCTTTATTTCTACCATAAAACTTGCATTTTCGTGTCGTTTACGTATTGAAAAACAAATTGACACTGTTTTTTTTTACATTCAGTGTTCAGTGAGAGGACTCAAGCCATTGCGATACAGAATGTAATGATTCAGTGAGCTGGTCAGCGGCCTTGCTAGATGTTCTGGCAGATGTATAAATAACTGTATCATCAGCATACATCGGGCAGCCAACCCCAGGACAGCTCTCAGGTAGGTCGTTGATATACATGCTAAATAGCACAGGACCTAGAACTGACCCCTGGGGTATCCCCATGCTATTGGCACGGATGGTGGACTTTTCCCCATTGACTCTCACACATTGTACTCTTGCCCTGAGGTACGAGTCAAACCATTGTGAGGCATGATCAGAAAATTGGAATTTGTGAAGTTTGGACATCAGCACACTGTGGTTAACAGTATCAAAAGCCTTTTTTAAGTCGAAGAAAACTGCTCCCACAGCATGACCTTTATCCAAAAGTCCTTTTATTTTCTCAATTAGATGGCAGTTTCCAGTCTCAGTTGAATGTTTGGGTCTGAATCCAAATTGTTGTTGATACAGTAACTGATTTGTCTCTTGATGTATTATGAGTTGCTCTGCTACAATTTTTTCCAGTATCTTCGAGACAACTGGGAGGATGGTGATGGGTCTGTAATTGCATGTCAAGTCTTGCTCACCAGATTTAAAGATTGGACTGATAATGCACAATCTCTTCTGCAAATCTGAAAAAAACTTGATGAAGACAAAACCATTTTCTTGTCTTATTTGGAAATCAAAGTTTGTGAGGATACCCTTGTGTTTGTTCTTTGGCTCCGTCACAGTGTGTTGCTCTTTACTCTGTGTAACTCAGGCTGTATTCCAGTCCGGAGGCTTTCTTCCCCTCTGCAGACAAATCCAATTTGTTCTATTTATCAAACCTGTGGCTGAGGATGTAATAATGCACCTATTGATCTCAAGGTTGGGTATAAGCAGGTGTGTGTGTGTGTGTGTGTGTGTGTGTGTGTGTGTGTGTGTGTGTGCGCAATCAGCTTGGGGTTCAGATCAACAAATGTTCATTACTCTTGCCCCTTCCCCTCAGCAGACACACAACACCAGATAGCTAGCATTCATCACGGCACGCCTGCAGGGCGGTGGAGAAATACTCCATCTCTGCTCTGTGTGTGTGTGTGTGTGTGTTTGTGTGTGACAGCTACTCCAAATCATTTAGCTGACGGGATGCATACGCATTTAGTTAGTTTATAACAAAAAAGATTTAAAAAAG
This sequence comes from Melanostigma gelatinosum, assembly GCF_949748355.1. Classification (NCBI taxonomy): domain Eukaryota; kingdom Metazoa; phylum Chordata; class Actinopteri; order Perciformes; family Zoarcidae; genus Melanostigma; species Melanostigma gelatinosum. The sequence continues at coordinate 29,684,512 of NC_136634.1, read as the reverse complement.
TTAAATTGACATTACAATAAAAACAATGAACCATTGACAAATGATTGATCATTAATCTATATTTAAATGTTTACATTCAGACGCTTTGCAAAGTATTTAATAATCATTAACAATGTGTTATCAATGTAATGTTTAAGGAGGTTTCACAAACATTTTCTGAAAGGTATAAAAATATTTTGGTAATCATTAACAAATTCTCAATACAGTATATCAAATGTTATAATGTGAGCAACAATAAACTCTTACAATAACATAAATAAGTAAATAGTATCAGTAATAATGTCAGTTTTTTTAACAGTAAATTAACGAAACTAACTGAACTAAATTCACTCCATTTTATTTACTATGAGTTTACCATTTATTAATGATGCCTATTATAAAGTGTTACCTGCGCCGCTCTCTCTGTTCATGTACTTAAGCAGACTCATCTAGTGAGACACCTGCTGGTACCCGCCGGGTGATCTACAGGGTGTTTCCCTTTACTGTTATTTCCAGATCGGTTCGGGTTAAAACTAAGAAAATGCTGGTCGTGTATTAATACGCGTTTATAAAGCATATATTAACATAGTCTTTAACATTAGTGCATATCTAAATCATTATATAAATGCATGAATGATGTACATCTAAATAAGTTCTTAATCATTTACTTACACTTTATAACTTATGTTATTAATCATCTACAACTCCTTAATAATTGGTTTGTAATATATATATAGTACTTAATTTACAAATGGGGAATACATCATTTATAAAGTATGAAAACACATAATAGACGAGCTTATTAATCAGGAATAAAACATCTATAACTGTTATTATGAATATCATACTGAGTGTTAATGTAGGAACAATGTTTACTCATACTTAACTACACTCTATGAAGCATTAGTTATTATAAAGTGTTACCATTACCTTTGTGTCGCTTGTATGAAATGGCCCAAAATGATCTCTTTAAACGTACAGCCGTGCTGGACTTTTTGAAGAGGGCACAGTTGTTATAGAATTTGTGGTTTTGAGGCAGCAAACATCTTGTGTCGGCGGTCCGGTCAGGTTGACGGGAGCAGCCCTCCGCCTCCCCATCACTGCCCAGATCCATCATCTTACTCAGCCTGCAGTTTTATCATCGGACTCCATGGGGGGGGGGGGGTTCATCCTGCTGCTGCTCAGAGCAGATGCCTTTCCATTAGAAAGCTCCCCGAAGAGTCTGAGCCCCAAAGATTACCATCAGTTAAAATAAACAATTACCTTTTCTTCATTCACAACCGACTGATGTCACACAGGACGCACTAGATTAGAACTTTAACGATCAATTATTTATTGATGTATTCGGTTACATTTTTCATTGATAATCTCCTGCTTTTTGCCAGCATTGAAGCCCCATGCGTATGTGTCCATGCACACAGTATTTATTCCTATCCCATCAGTGTGTATGACCACATGTGTCCATGTGTAGATGGCGACACAATTATCCTTCACCTACAGTTGTCCCCAGTAAACCGCCCCGACGCTGTTATTCGTCAATCTCTTCCCCGTTCAACGGGACAATTAATCCAAATGTATGTAACGACTTGTTACACTGAGGGGGGGGGAAAGGAAAAGACGCCGCCTCGTTCCAACTCGCCGTCCTTCACACCTCCATGAATCTCACAGATACAGCTATGTCACAAATCTCCCATCAGCCACGAAGAGTGACATCATGGAGGAATAGCTGTCCACTGATGATGTATGTGACAACACAGGACAGAGATGCCAGAGAGGAATGCTTTGGAGTGCGTGTTAATCAGTTCACTAAGATGCAAGGGTGAAAAATGAAATGTCTGATGGGACTGAATGGGACTCAATAACGCCCTGTCTTTGCTCTGAAATCATGTCTATACCCAGAAACTCAGCCTTTAGGAGGATTAAACCCCATTAAAGTCAACTTTTGGTATTTTCAACGTGGGGGCTATTGCCATTATGTTCTTGGGAAACAGATTAGCAGTCGATGGGAGCATGGAGTGCTTTCCAAAAAAATCCATTTAACAGAAATAATATTGAATACTAAATAAATACAGAAGGTCTTTCCTGGAAGTCTGTAGCTGTTGTAGTGATCTATACAGCAGAGCCAGATGAGTTCCAAGGTTAGCACTGTCAACATGGCTTTCTGTTGGCGCAAATTTACAGGTCAAAGTTTTTCAAACTTGCACTCGAAGCCAAAAAGTTATGTACTGCGCCCAAACAAGCGAAACCCCCAACTACAAACTCATTGGCTTGGATAGAATTTGCTGTTTTAAATGGTATTGTGACCAAAATATCGTTCCCGTACAATAAAACTGCATTGTCAATGACGTTTCCAAGGAAACATATACATTATACATTAACCACAAATACATTTGTCATTATAATCCACGGCAGTCTGCATAGGGTGGAGGTGGATGGGTGGTCAAGACAGGACTTTCACCCAGGAAACCACTGTTCAAGTCTACAATATTTTGAATTTGGATTGAAACTAAGTACTAATACTTTTTGGATGCTTGCTTTTACAGTATGAACGTAAGACCTTGAATTACTAGAATGCTATTGTGGATTTGGGTTTCCAGAGGCTTTTAGTTTTGTGTGCGAGATATGCAATTTGCAAATGCAAGAAGCAATGCTTAAATTAGAACATAAAAAGGTAATGGTACTCTTAACCGTAGCAACTGCACCGCATGTGGCTTTCATCTCTATACTGACATTATCAATACCAGTTTGAATAGTGTACATTCCCCTTTTATTTATTCATGGAGTTATTTTTTTGTATTAGTACTTTTATTATGTGCAGGATATGGCTAATGCAATGGCTCCCAAACTGTGGGGCACAGAGCCATTGCAGCAGATATCAAACTCAGCTGCTACTAATAACAGGCAGCCTAGCAGAGACAGAAGGCAGTCAAGGAAGAGGAAGAACGGGGCAATCAGGCCGGCAATCAACGGCTAAAACAGAAAGAGCCCCACAGCAACATTACGCACCAGTTTGAATTCATTTGAATGGTAGTTTTAAAATGATGGTCGGGATGTGTAAAGGATGTCTCTTTTGGTGAGGATTCTTTCTTTCTGGTGTTGTTTGTTGGGAGAGCTAAGACAGGAGCAATGGAGGAGGGAGAATGGAGCAACTGTTGCCATGACAAAACCATGATAGGCTGATCAAGCTGGTGTCGGCGTCCGCTTATGGGTATGAGCAGCTTTGGAGCTTGAGAAGCTGGCCATCTGGTTTGTCTTTATTGACCAAATTAATCAAATGTTTGAGACTGAGCATTGTTGATCAGTTGGTCAAACACTTTGTTTAGGCTTTTCTAATGCGACTTCTGCTTGTGCCTAAAAAAGGGCTGTCCTCACTCAGTAAAGGCAAAGAAAGGCACTTTAATTGGTGTAGCATATTTCATTACAGGTGAACTCGATGTGCCCTCCGAAAGGTATCGATAAAATGGAACAGATGTGACACAGTTGTGACAGATCTCAGGTCGGCATGTGGTTTGTTCCAGAGAACTGGACCAAAGTACCGAAAGGTTACTGTACCATCGTCAGTGAGCAGCTCAGCAATGCACTGGGAGCCGATGAAGTGATCGAAGGTAGGCTGGAGTAACATGTTGGGCTTTTTTTCTGTATGCTTGAAGGCTCTGTTTGAATAAACTTGATTCTTCATAAAGGCAGAATGCCATTTCGCACAGAATGCTAATATTACACCACCAAAAGGTGTCATACTTTCGGAATAAGGTTTTTTGAGCTGTCGCACCCCGAATGAAGGTAATCACGTTTTCTTAAGTGTTGCAGCTGTCGCAGATTCGCATAGCTTTTGGTATGAATAGTTTTGATGTGAAATACTGATGAGTATTTTCATTTCTTTGTCACGTCGCCCGGTTTGTAAAGGCCTTGAGGTGTATGGATGGGTCAACAGAGCATCTAATGTGACACTGACAATGGCGATTGTGGTTTGAATCCCAACTTTGTTGTCATTGTTAAATGAAGCCCATCTTTGCGTGACCTTAAAGAGTTACTCCTCCATGTTTATTAATCCTGGTTACCCATCCAACGAGTGTTGACTACATGCTTTTTCCCACACCCTGAAGAGCGGAGCTATGGAGAAAGGCTCGGGGCTGCAGGTCGGGCGCTAAGCGGAGGGCGAAGAGGAGGAAGTACAAACCTTCGGTACCGGCGATCGTAACGGGGAATGTGAGGTCTTTGGCGAATAAGATGGATGAACTCGGTGCGCTGGTAAAGACTGAGAGGGACGTCCATGAGTGCAGCGTCATATGTTTCACGGAGACATGGCTGCACGCGGATTTCCTGGACCACAGTGCGTCGTGCCCGGCTTCAGGACTGTTCGGGCGGACAGAACCGTTACACTGAGCGGTAAGAAGAGAGGTGGCGGGATTGCCGTGTATGTGAACAAGAGGTGGTGCAATCCCGATCATGTGTGTGTGAAGGAACGCTTCTGCAGCCCGGACATTGAACTAGCCGTGGGGATGCGTCCATATTATTTGCCGAGGGAGTTCACGTCCGCCATTGTTGTGGCTGTGTACATCCCCCCCATCAGCTGAGGCAGCAGTGGACACCATCCACTCCACTGCATCTGGCCTGCTGAGTCAACATGCTGGTGCTTTTCTGGCAATTACTGGAGACTTTAATCACACCACCCTGGATAAAGCCCTGCCAACTTTTCACCAGTATGTTGACTGCCCCACAAGGAACAATATAACTCTGGACTTACTGTATGCAAATCAAATGAAAATGAGGCATACAGTGCTACGGCCATCAGGAAGCAAAGGCCTTCTTCCCTCATCAAACCCTGAGAGGTCACGAGCCATTTCGCTGGACGAAACAGACAGTGCTCCACACTGAGTAAGGCCCCTTACCCCGCCGAGATGAGTCCCTCCAACGAGACCAGTCTCCGCGTTCCCTTTTTGTGTGCACACTCCGGCAGGAAGACGTCTAATCCTCTCCTGACCGATGATTACCGGGAGACGCACGGACCACGGCGTTTCAGCCGAAGTTAAATCATCCTCCCTGCAGCGAGGATAGATCACGCCTCCAGAGCCACGCCACAACGAAACCGCAGCCGCTCACCAGCGACGCCGACCAGCAAGCAGCCCCTTCCCTTCCTGACGAGGAAAAAGGACAACTTCCCCACGAACACTTTTCCCTTGCTCCGAAGCATCTAAAAGTAAGGTTCATGGTATCTGGGCATAGCTTAGCTTAAATTAACTTAAGTTTAATTCAGGTCATTTCATTTATGTGTTGATATTTCCCTATTTTGTTGTGAGAAGTTACTGTCGCGCGATATCAAGGTATTGCGTAATCCATCGCGGACCCGATGCCCCGCTTGTGTATTCAACGGCTGTAACTGTCTGCATTAGACCCGTCGCTACTGGTAGATTCAGAGTTTGTGTATTATTACTTGAGAGATGTGATAAGAAACATAAACGCTCATCTCACCGCAGCGATAGAGATCTGTTTATTTGGGGATTATTTGATTTCATTTTGTTTCTTGCTCTATTTCCTTGAATCAATTCTGTGAGTGAAGTGTGGAAACGCGACTATCGTGCACAAGTGTCGTCAGTTCGCGAAGTGACAACGGCAGCTTGTGCAAGATACGGTCTGCGACCCTCACACTCACGACGTGACGCCGCACACAGAAACTCTGATTCCTCTCTCTGCCCTTTTATTTCTCTTGGTTTGCCGTAACTTGCATACACATAGTCTGCCCCTGGGTAACCCCGTTGCCTATTGTCCCAACTCACGCGATGCATCGGCACACGTGATTACAAACAGCAATCTCACCGCCATTTTGTCAGAGTCCCTCGACTGCGCCATCTGGTGGTAGTTTAGCTGTAGTTCTTTAAGGCACCTCTCTAACACACACAGCCTCCCCCTCCCTTTTGTCTGCGTCACTCGCCATCTTTGTAGTTTTCGACTGTAGTTTAAGACCCCCCTTTTCTTTTCACACACAGACCCACACACACACACATACTTGTATTACATACATCCTCACCCATTTTATTCATTCTTTAGATATTAGGCATATAAAATTGTATGATAATGTTTATTGGTTGCAATATTAATTGATTTGATCATTTACTATTTTGATTTAATAAACTCTGTTATACTTTAAGGAGCAGTCGTCTGTGATTACGTGCATATGTGCGTAATGAAACTGTATGTAGTAGCCTTGTGTACGAACTTAACCCTTCACTGTCACTGAATGTGTAGTCGCACCCGACTATTGACATTATGAGTGACCACTAATTATGAGACTTTGTTTTATCGTTTGGTTATTGGTCCCTGTTCGCAGGGTGGTGCCCCGTTGTTATTAATAATCATTAGTAATTGTTACATACATTAATAATTCTATTGATGTCAAGAATTCAGTTTCTTAAATGCTGATAACCCAAACACGCTCCTTTAGATTCCCAACACTGCTTTGAGTCGACTGATTGGGATGTTCTGTGTGGACCACATGGGGAGGACCTCAACAGCATGACTGACTGTATCACAGAATACATCAAATTCTGTGAACAAACCATCATACCATCCCGGACTGTACGCTGCTTCCCCAATAACAAGCCATGGATCACCAGTGACCTGAAAGCTGTTCTTAATAAGAAGAAAGCAGCTTTCAGGTCTGGGGACAGGGAGGAGCTCAGGAGAGTTCAGCACGACCTGAGGATAAAGATCAGAGAGTGCAAGGACTCCTACAGGAGGAAGCTCTGCCACCACCGACACTATGACCCCCCTCCCCCCCCCCTCTCTGTGACGACTGGCCAAGTTAGGAGACAGCTGGAGAGACTCCACCAAGGCAAGGCTGCTGGACCTGATGGCATCAGCCCCAGGGTCCTGAATACCTGCGCCATCCAGCTGTCTAATGTCCTTCAACACCTCTTCAACCTGAGCCTGAAGCAGGAGGAAGTCCCGGTGCTGTGGAAGATGTCGTGCCTGGTTCCTGTACCGAAGAAGACGACACCATCTGGCCTCAATGACTACCGACCAGTTGCCCTCACATCTCATGTGATGAAGGTGCAGGAGAGGCTGGTCTTGGCGCAGGTGAAATCCTCACTGGACCCTCTGAAATTTGCATACCAGCCCTGTGTGGGAGTGGACGACGCCATCATCTACCTGCTGCAATGAGCTCAGTCGCACCTGAATGGAACTGGTGGCTCTGTGAGAATCACTTTCTTTGATTTCGGCAGTGCATTCAACACCATCCAACCGGTGCTGCTGAGTGAGGAGCTGCGGGGGGTGGGGGTGAACGCGTCCACCGTCTCCTGGATCACTGACTACCTCACGGGCAGACCACAGTTTGTCCAACTGGGCCGTGTGCTGTCTGATGTGGTGGTCAGTGATACTGGAGTCCCACAGGGAACTGTTCTGGCTCCCTTCCTGTTCACCTTGTACACCACTGACTTCTAGTGCAACTCTGTGTCATGCCATCTGCAGAAGTTCTCTGATGACTCTGCAGTGGTCGGGTGTATAAGGGACGGACGGGAGGAGGAGTACAGGGCAGTAGTGGAGGACTTTGTGGAGTGGGCCGGTAGAAATCACCTGCGTCTGAACGTGGCCAAGACCAGAGAGATGGTGGTCGACTTCAGGAGGAAGATGACGACTCCACAACCGGTGAAAGTACCTGGGTGTCTCCATCGACAGCAGACTGAACTGGAAGAACAACATCAACGCGGTGTACAAGAAGGGGAGGAGTCGACTCTTCTTCTTGAGGAAACTTTGATCCTTCAACGTGTGCAGCAAGATGCTGGAGATGTTCTACAGTCTGTTGTGGCCAGTGCACTGTACTTCGCTGTAGTCTGCTGGGGGAGCAGCATTGGAGCCGGTGACACCAACAGACTTAATAAACTGGTTAAGAAGGCCGGCTCCATCATTGGCTGCAAACAGACAATCTGGAAGAGGTGGTGGAGAGGAGGACTCTGAATAAACTATGATCCATATTGGATAACCCGGACCACCCTCTCCACCACCTCCTGCAGGGACAGCGGAGCACTTTCTCCAACAGACTGATGCAGCTCTGCTGTCACAAGGAAAGATACAGGAGAACATTCCTGCCCTCTGGAATAAGACTTTACAATAAAACAGCTCTGGCCAGATCATCCTCCACATAACTACTCACTGCTTCACTGGTTGCTGGGGTTGACTTTTGCACTACTGTTCTTCACCTAGTCAGAAAATTCAACACGATTCTATTTCATTGTATATACTGTGCATTTTTGTTGTTTTATCTTATATATTCTATATTCTGATATTTTAATTTGTCCTAGTCTGTTATTCTATTGTGCATTTTTTAACACTTAATACTTGGGTTACTCTGCTACTTTGCTAATTGGTGTGTCTCGCTGCTGTAACATACAAATTTCCCCCTGGGGATAAATAAAGTATCTATCTATCTATCTATCTATCTATCTATCTAGTTTGGTAGCTTGCACAAATCCTGCAGTATTGCACATGCAGAGAGGATGTTGACGACACTCTGTGGGCTCGTTTTGTAATGCAGCGCCTTCTTTGTATGTGTTGCTTGGTTCATCGCTAGTTTAACATATACATCATAGAAACCACACATCAAAGGGCTTTAAACTGGAAGTAGCAAGTGGCCCTATAGGAGTACAGAGATGCTGACTGTATAATAATACAGAAACTTTAGTGATCTTAGTTATATCCAAATGCTATCGCCAGCTTGCTAAACTTTAGCTAATATCACTAAAACCCAAACTCCAGCGAAGTGTAGCAGTTTCAAGTTTCAAAGAAAGTAGCCTCATCATCTCCCTCATGCTGGTGTCTGTCTTTTGTGGACTAATGTGCAATTTGTGTCTCACTCCCTGGTTGAGACAACAAACACAGGACCTTTACTCAGGGGACCGCTGTTCATGTCCCACTTTTTTTTTACTAATAGCGCTCTGTCAAGTGACACTTCGCCCGTAGCTTATGTTTCTCTACATGCATATTTATTTTGATTAAATCCTAGTTTATTTTATTGTTTAAAACATTAATGCCACCATTTCACAGCGTGAACTTAAACGTGACCACTTCACGACGTTAACCTTGTGTTACAATGTGAACCGCGACGTTTCCCAACGATAACCACGCACAAACCTGCAGCCTCAAAATACTACGCAACCGGCCCGACAGACGCTGGGGGCTTCTGCCCAAGCAGCAAATCATGAGCAATAGGGCTGAGATACCGTCGAATGTGCTCAGACTTGTCAAAATGTACATTCATCTTTATTTCACGGTGGGTTGTCTTTCAGTCATCTTATTCCCATTTTCTGCTGTCAGAAGGTACCAGAACTATCTGAAATGTGTGCTGATGACGGATGAGAGAGTTGTATTTTAGAATAGTTGCTGGGCTGACTCATTCCACCAGAATGAATGCACAAAAGTCCCTGTGGGCCTGCTGAAGGTGTCCCCCATCACTTTACCCAACAAGGGTCGAAGGGAAGGTCTTGGGTAGCTCAGTCCCTCCGTGACGTTCTTCAGGAGTTTTGACGTGGTGAACGTTCTCCGTTCCCCCTCCCAGGTTTCCAGTTTGAAGGGTGAACGTAGCGCTGGTGAGATTTATCACGCCTGGCTAATACTGCCAATGCTCAATGTGTCTTCTTACTTTCTTTCTCTCTCCAGCCATTTGGAGGAGGTGGTGTTCGACTGCGGCTGTGAGATCCGCTGGCTGCAGCTATGGCAACAGAGAGGAGAGGCGTGGCTGAGCAGCCAACAGTTGTACTGTGCTGACGGCGACACCAAGATACTGCTGCAGGATATGAACATTAGCAGTTGTGGTGAGTTGAGAGTGCACAGACACACACACACACACCTGGGAATTCTGACTGCTGATTATGATTTTTGTGTTGGAGCTGATTAAATCATTTTTGAATAAATCACACCCAACAATATCTACAATATCTACCAACAATGACTGACTTTGGCTCTCAGTTGGTTCCCACTGGAGCCTTAGATCTTCAGAAATGACTCAAAAAGTATCGTTTCTGTGGTTATGGATGGAATGATATATTCCCTCTCCGTCTCTCAGACATGCCAGACATCAGCGTCAGCCACAGCAACCTCTCCGTTGTCGAGGGTGACCGAGTGACGGCGATCTGCAATGGCTCTGGATCCCCGTTACCCGAGGTGGACTGGCCCGTGAATGGCTTGCACTCCATAAATGCGCAAGAGGTAAAGGAGGACACACACACACACACACACACACACCAAGGCAAACACCCAGCCAGACCTGTGTTCTGTTGCATTTTACATGTGATACTCACAAGCTGCTGGCAGTAACCGATGTGTCTGTTGACATCAATCATTGACATGCTTTTCAGCAGAAACACACATGGTACAGTAAGTGTCACAGTCTTATATTATTAACGAGCTTCAGCTCGTTAGCGTGTGAGATCATTCAGGACAGAATAGCAGTTTTGTCTTCCATTGCATCCATGACTTCCACCATCTTGACTTCCGTACAGTGCTACTGTTACTACAGAGACACTGTCTACTGAATATGAACCGGTCTACGGGTGACCCCCGCTTGAAGAGCCTGATTCAACTGCCAGTCTCACTCAACACTATCGGAGCGCGAGATACATTTTACAATTCATGAACAATTCTCTAATGGAAATGGAATTAGGGCCAAAAGTTCCACTTACAACCATGAAAAGCAAGTAGGCTAACAGAAGTGTGCGTGTCGCTGTGTTTTCAGCCCTACGGACAGCGCTGCAGCCACACATGCACGTCCAGTGTTCTGAAACAACAGCCAAGCGATAGTCACTTGTAATGTTGTTGCTTTAAATATTTTTAAAAAGATGAGTGAAGCTTTAAAAAAAAGAACTGTAAAAAAAAAACTGTTGGCTCAGTACTAAAGTACATAAAATCCAATATCAACACTTAAACACACACAGTTGGTTTGTGTTCCCATATTGACGAACCAATCAATAAGAAACACTGTAAAAGTATCTAATATAGGCCATTCAATGCTGAGTGCAGGGTTAACAGTGGGGCTACGACCTTGTTGCCATTCTACACTCGTACAATCGTGCCCGTTCTGTCCTCTCATCCCTTCCAGGCCAGAGTCTATGACAACAACAGCATCCACTCCATCAACATCACGCTGGTCAACGTCAGTCGAGAAGACAACAACTTCCTGCTGACCTGCACCGCCACCAACATTGTGGGCATGACCAACGCTTCCGTCCAGCTAACTGTTCACTGTGAGTACACACACACACACACACGCACACACACTCAGTGCTCTTATATTGTCTCTGCTCTAACGTCTTCCATTTAATGGTGACTCTAGGAAAACACTTATTAGTGTTATCATAGCGGTCAACACGCCCATCCGTCATCATTACGGCGCATACACATGTGACCTACAAAAGGAGCTTGTTTGCGTGAATGGGTCTGATTAATTATCCTGTCACATGGCAAATTAAAAAGGCCACAACAAGCTGCGCGCCTACAGTTCATCATAAAGGACAATGCATGCGCCTGCCAGTTGAATGCACAGTTGAGTCTCATTACAGCTGATGATGTCCTGATTATTCATTCAACCTTTAGAATGGCATTTTTTATGATATTATTATATTACATGGCTCCTATATTCTAAGTCATTGTATTTATTTGTTCAGTTGTCAGCACTCATTAGCTCGACTTCAATAGCTTACATTTGGCTTTATGTGAGCACTTTCTGCCAATTTAACAGAAATAATTCTTAATTGCACTTCTTTCAAAACCAATTGTCATTACTTATGACTCACAGTAGTCTCTGTTATGGTAGAAATTACCTCACAACAAGAGAAGGCCGGAGCACATGTGGCCGGCTTTGTGCCGTCGACACACACGCTGCAATAATAACGCTACCAAAACTGGTTTACAATTATAAGGAATTTAATTCCACTGATGTAAGTACATTTACAGTTACACATTGGAGTATATACTCCTATGACATATTAAAACAATAAAACCCCATTTGCAAAAACCTCACTCGGCTCCTCCGGTTAAAACCACGTCTGTCGTCCGGGGGCCATCACAGAGAGAGCGAGGGAAAAAGTCTTTTAAATTAAACCTCCCACCCCTGTTCGGCACACCCCCTCTTCCATTTATCTCGATTCCTATTGGCTAACTTCCATAAGTGTATTCGGCTGTCTGCCCGAGTCCACTAACACATTCAATGACTGTCAGTTACATTTTAACCCCTTCTATAATAATCCTTCAGTATGAAAGTTAAACTTCTGCAACTTGGCAGAAGCTTCATGTTTCTTTAGCTACTATTCCTACATCACTTTATGTTTATCTTAATTATGCATTCCCAAAACCCTTATGATTATGACTATTTATGAATTATTAATTGTTAAACACTTTTATTATATCTACTAACTACAGTTTTTTGCTCAAATTTCTTACAATTCCCCCCTAACTCACAGTTCACTGTGAGTTAGCTACTCAAATGTAGTTAGTTATTCAAATGTAGTTATTTACTCAAATGTAGTTATTTACTCAATGTCCCTGGAGACCTCCCCCCTACTCAATCCAGGGAGAGGCTCCCTATCTATCTAAACAGAGGCAAACAATTCATGCACACAGATATCATTTCAAGTATTTCTGTTCAGTTCGTTTCAAGATAGAGTGCGTTGAAAATCACTGCCTTCCATGTCTTGGGGCTGGCAGGATCAGGATACAGCCTGTAGGTGGATGTTTTAGAAGTCCATCTGGGCCTTTATCAGGTCCTTCAGGATCTCCGAGAGGATGGTCAGGAACCGCTTGTGAAGTTCTGCTATGGCACCGCTGGTGGCCTCATCTAGACTGTGGCCATCAGAAGCTCCAATTCGTCCTCATCCTCGTCACATAACTGGTTGCCTGGACTGGTGTCTGGCTCCTCGGTGAAGCAATAAACCCCTGTAGAGGTCCACGGATGCAAGGGAACCCCCATCCACAGACAACTCGGCGGTCTATGACGACAGCACACAGAATAATTACGATTGCCAAAAATGTATGTTTTCACTGGCCAAGCATACTTCCCAACCAGTCGGTGAACGGATTCGTGACACCAGAGTTGTCTGCTAGCTCTTGGCTGAGTGCTGTCAGTCCCTCCAGAGCCCTGGTCACCGATCCATCAGGAGCTGTGTTATTTGGAATGAAAGTACAGCACGCAGACCCAAACATCTGGCACACGCCACTTTTCTCTGCTAAATCATATCGAATGCCATTCTGTTCTGCAAGGTCATTAAACTAGTCTTCGCCAGCTGTGCATGCAGTCCTGATATGGCGTCACTGGTGAAGTTTACTAAACGCTGTTGGTTATAGTAAATGTAGTTGATCCAATCGACATTTTTATTAATCATCACCCTCTGAGAGAAAACAGATTCTAAATCTGCTGCTATTTGATTTCTGGCTTGAAAGTCATTAGACACCCGCCTTGGCACTCTTATGACATCTTATGTACACTTGGTCATCAAAGGCTCCCTTCGGGCCACCGGCATCTCTTTTGGATCTTCTGTTAGCATGTGGGCGTGGAGAGATGAGTTCTCTATAAGTTGCAGCAGTGACAGGCAAGATATAGAATGACAATATAAGTTGCACCAACGCACATCTACCTGTCCAATCTTTAGGCAGGATTGGATATATGGTTCTTCCTCCACACCATCACCATAAATCAGCTCTAGGTGCTGTCTGTCTTAACACACTGTTATATAGATAGTCGCTAGCATTGTGACTGTTGCTACAATTTGCAATAATTTGCAATAATACTACCTACATTGGGCCCCTTAGCTGTATCTGAGACTATACAATCAAATGGACCCTCTGTAACCTTGAACAGAGGTGGGGTATTATATTATACAGGTGGGTAATCCCAGTGTAGCCTCGGACAAGTGTGATGGAGGGGCAAAGTGTCATCAGTAAACAGAGTTAGAATACAACTAAATTCAGGACTTATGAGTCTGAATCTTGAAGGAACTGGTGTTGCTAGGGGTTGCTAGGTCCTGAACACACAATACAATCTGTACTACTGACTCTTAAAGGATTACATCTACCCACCCCCTTTGTACACATCACAGGCATAATATGATAACAGCTTCCCATACTTATGTGTGGCAGGCCCACACTCGTCAGTTATGATGCACAAGGTTTTGGACATCCACCCGTAGGTGTGTTCATACTTGGGACAGGAAACTACTTCACAGAAGTCGAACTGGACCGTTGATGTTGTACCTTCTTTGAACATAAGAGTGAGAGTTACATTTTCATAGGTGAGTGTCGTCAGAGAAGCCTCTCTACGTGGTCTGAGATCGGTTTGATTAGCTACTGAGGCTAAATGTCGAATCCTGATGTAGTCATGCATGTGATCTGGTTCCTGTCTGTGGTTAATTCCACATACTAAGAGGGAAGCTACTGAACTCAGGAATAAAATAATTACAGACTTCCATAACCCACTGACCCTAGAGTCTCCTACTGGACGCCCTCGCTTAAACTGTGGGGGAAACGTCATCTTCAGTACTGTCTAAACCCCTCTTTTGAGGTGTCTTTGGCTTCAAATTTTCCTGTTTGATGTTCAATCCTGTCTCTGCGAGTGTCTCACTCGTTACCTTCGCTGCTGCACAGTGAGTGAGGTGGTGCCAAGTAGCTCCAGTTTTACCTTTCACCTTTACTGCATGTGAGGTTGCCAATACTACCTCCCATGGACCGGTCCACCTTGGTTCACTCCACTTGCGCTTGTGGACTCTTATCCACACCAGACTGCCTGGTGACACGTCAGCCTGCTTCCTTTCGTCAGCTGCTGCTTCTGCGTTTGTCACCTGAGAAAACAACACTCGGCTCATGTTAGTTAGAGCTCCCGTATATTTCTCAATTTCTAGAGTTAGCAAGTCTAGTTGTGGTTTATCATGACGTCATTAAATCTCAAAAATTGTGAGTAGCACCTTTACTGAAAACTATTCTAAATGTGGATCTACAAAAAATGTTTGACACCTTACCATATCCCCCCTTCACCTCGATATCTCTGCTGTAAGGGATCACATGGCAACCATCTATGTATCTTGGCTATACACTGAACCTCCCCATGGTCCTGGTGACAGCATGGGCATCTGTTGATGTCTCATGGGAGGAGGTCCAGCTGGACCTGGTCGTAGGTACTGCTGATGTTGTGGTGGGAACGGAGCATGTTGTGGTGGTGCATTGGGCTGTCTTCCTCTTCTTTTATGTGGGCAATCTCTCACCCAATGACCTTCTCTCCCACATACGTAGCACTTCCCTCTACCTACAGGTCTTTCATACTCTCCTCTGTAGTTACCTCTCCCTCTGTTGGATGCTCGTGCACGTCCTCTGCCTCTATAATGTGGTGGAGGTTGGTAGTACACCACTGTGTGGGCTGGTACTGCTGGATTTGGTTGGTATGAGGTCGGGGGTGCAGCTGGATATTGGGGCTGTTGTGAGGCCTGAGCCTTGGCTACGGCCATCTGTTTCTTGGCCAGATGTTTTCTGCTGATTTCTCTGTCGACCTCTGCTACTTGCAGTTTCAGCAGTCGCCGCTGCATTCTCCTTATCTCCTCGTCTTCTTTACTTTCTGCTCGTCTTTCCTCTATCTGCTGTTGCAAATCTTTTCTGATGCGTTCTACTTCTGTTACTTCACATTTTAGTCTTCTTACCAGTGCTCCTACTTCCTTACTCTGCTTCTTTAATGTAAACATTATGCAGCCTAGGAGTATTCAAATGTGTGTATTAAATGTGCATGCTTGTCATCACATGAATCAAAGTCAACTCACCCTCTGTGCTGTATGGCGTGTGGCCGTTGACTCCAAAACTGGGATCCACTGCTTCACTTCCCAGATCTGGACCCACTCAACCACGCACCTTGACTAAAACAAACACAAAACTGCCAAAAGTTCAGCAGTAAATGTTAGCATACGTCTGTAGTGTAAGAGAGGTCAACGATCTCTCAAATATGTTTGCGCCGTCCGTGTCAAAATTGATTCTTAGGAACGATGTAAAATAGTAAATGTACCACAATTAGTCAATACTGGATATGTGAAGGAATCTCGAATCCAAAATTGAAGCTAGAATTCCGAAATCAAACTCAACATCTAAATCGGAATCACAATCACAATCCAGTTCCAAATCAGAATTCGAAAGGTTTAAAATTGGAAGTAAAATGAAATTAAAAAACAATGAATAATAATCAATTAAATATTAAATTCAACTTTAAAAATCAATAACTGTGTTCAAAGATATTCAATCAGAAATACCAATGCAAGTCAAACTGTTGAACTGCACTTACACTCTGGTCTGCACAATAATGAATCACAATTAAGTTCAAGAATTGAAGCACAACTGAAACCATTAATCTTTGTTAAAATGCTGAATTAAAACCAAAGTCAACAACTAAAGTTATAATGCTTAATTAAAACTAAGGTCAGGATATAAGCTCACAGCTCTTAGACAATGAATCTCTGAAAAATTTACCGATTCTAAACACTTCGCCGAACCGGAAGTTGTTCTGCGCCGAACCGGAAGTTGTCCTGAAACTGGCTGTTTTATAACGGATATGCTAACCGCAATGCTAACGACAAAAACGGAGCTTCTAATAAAGCATACGCACACACAAGTATCACCAAAATCCCACACTTTAATTCCACTGGTACGCCCTCTGTCTCCTCTCACACTACTGGTTATTTTATTTTATAAGCACGTTTATTTTACATACAGAGTACCGCAACACCGGAGCTACACGTAGCTAGCGTTAGCTCCTCACAGCGCGGCTACAGATCATGCAATGTTATTCATCATTTTAAACGTATTTCCACGCTGCTAAAACACAGACTAGTCACACGTATTATTGGACTTATTGTCCGGTTTTATTAAACCTTAAATCCTCCGGTTAACAGGCTAATAGCTCCTCCAGACCTGAGTTCATCGTTACTTACGATCGCGAGTTACAAACTACCAACGTCACAACACTCTCCTCAGTCAGTCTAGTTTCCCCAAAAGCCTACCATTCTACCTCTTCCGAATCACCTCCACGATCGCTATTTTTCCATTCACGGCCAAAACAAGCGAGAGTGTCTTTCCCGGAGCCGCAGCCTCAGAAGCTAACTCCCGCTAGCCTAGCTTCTCTAAGCAGCGTATGCGTCGAGACCTGAAACTCATGAACGAGACCCGCTAAGGGTTGCACGCCAAAGCCGGAATGCCACTATATTTCAGTCCGCCAAGCTACATACCTGCTTTAAACTAGCTATCTGCAGGCCTAACAATACTTATGTTGGGCCGAAGGAGGCTCCCAGCATGAGCAAAGCAGTTCGCCCGTTCCACAGCTGTTTGATTCCAATGTGGTGATTTAATTACAGCGCTGTCTGCCTTTAATTTCTTTATTCTTAGGATCCTTATACTCTGGACTAATCCCTTAGTTCATCATACTTCAGACAGTAAATCGTAGCTTACCTCAGTGGAACGTGGCCTCCTCGTGGAACGTCCCCACCGGCAACGCAGCGTTAGCCGTTAGCACACTTAGCCAAGCAGAAATACCTCTAACGTCCTAAAGCTACCTCACAGATTTCATGAAACGGCTCTGCCTACCGATATTATGGGCCCAGGATGTCTGCTTGACCAACGCTGCCTTCAGCACACACAGCGAGGCCGGTAAGACTGTCCCTTCGTGTGTTTGCCAAATTTGTTATGGTAGAAATTACCTCACAACAAGAGAAGGCCGGAGCACATGTGGCCGGCTTTGTGCCGTCGACACACACGCTGCAATAATAACGCTACCAAAACTGGTTTACAATTATAAGGAATTTAATTCCACTGATGTAAGTACATTTACAGTTACACATTGGAGTATATACTCCTATGACATATTAAAACAATAAAACCCCATTTGCAAAAACCTCACTCGGCTCCTCCGGTTAAAACCACGTCTGTCGTCCGGGGGCCATCACAGAGAGAGCGAGGGAAAAAGTATTTTAAATTAAACCTCCCACCCCTGTTCGGCACACCCCCTCTTCCATTTATCTCGATTCCTATTGGCTAACTTCCATAAGTGTATTCGGCTGTCTGCCCGAGTCCACTAACACATTCAATGACTGTCAGTTACATTTTAACCCCTTCTATAATAATCCTTCAGTATGAAAGTTAAACTTCTGCAACTTGGCAGAAGCTTCATGTTTCTTTAGCTACTATTCCTACATCACTTTATGTTTATCTTAATTATGCATTCCCAAAACCCTTATGATTATGACTATTTATGAATTATTAATTGTTAAACACTTTTATTATATCTACTAACTACAGTTTTTTGCTCAAATTTCTTACATCTCTGACGTCCCTATTGTGTGGCTCTCACTGCCAACAGGTGACTTTTGTTTTTGCTCAGTATTTTCTAAAACAGCTGGTCACTGTTGTTTTCATCAAAGGTTTCTCAAACAAGAGTATATCGTCCATTTGTTGGGGACTAGCGGATAATGAGTATGTGTGGCAGCAGGGTGGCATATGCAGGATTGAGTCTGAATAAACTACAGTGTGTGTGTGTGTGTGTGTGTGTGTGTGTGTGTGTGTGCTCATGGTAATGAAGACATTTCACCGAGCACCACTGATGAATGCACAATATTACCAGATACATTCACTGATTGGTTTGGCCTGCACAACAGTTGCTCTCCTACTCGAACATGAGGCACCTGAGCTTAAATGTTGAAGGGCCAGTGTGCAGCATTTAAAGGGGTTTGCAGAAATGGAATACAGTCGTAATAAGTTTTCTTTCGTATATAATTGCTTGACAATAACAATCATTGTGTCTTAGTTACCTTAGAACAAGCCGTTGATATCTACATACAGGCGTTTTCACATCAGGTTGCCATAGTTCTCCTAAAGCTTGACACACTGGAGAAGTTTCCGTTGGTTGCAATCTGCCACCTCACCACCGGATGGCGCCAAATCCTACACACTGGCCCTTTTCAGGTGCTTCTTCTGTCAGGTATTCATTTCTTCATAGCGTTCTAAATGCAGTGTTACGTCTTGTTGATGATCGTAGATTAAGTTGAGCGAGTCATCCACCAGGCTTTTACAAAATAGCATCAACCTGATACAGTCCCAGCCCTATTGGTCACTCCAGCAACAGCATTGACATCCATGTCAGCCAAACTTTCATGCACCCTGTTTTAACAGTGAGTAACAGTCATGATTTGAACTGATGAGGTTTCTACGTAACCTAACAAATTGCAGATTAATTCCACTAGAATATGGTACAAGCAGCAGTGGAATCATCACATCATCACAAATGCTCCTATGATTATTACACAATAATGGCAGGGACCTAACAAGCCTGTGCATGATAATATATCACTCACGGATGCACAAATCTATTCTCAGGGCGAGCTCCACCCGCGCATCATGCATATAACTCGCTACACCCAGAGGCTTGAATTTAAAAACACGGGGCCGCTGAGGAAACAAGTTTGAGTTGCTCTGGACTGGAAACTTGTTTTTTGCGGGTAAGCAATGAGAGCCAAAACTGTGCCCACTGCCGTCATCAGCTCACTGCATTTGATTCTTGAACTTTTCCTTCCTGTAGCCCTGGTAACTATTTGACGCTCCGGTAGTTTTAATGGCAGGACCGGCAGGACAGATGACTCAGAGCACAACATATTCATCACATTACAGCCATGCGTCTCTTTGTGCATCTGGACACAGTTGGATGGTTTATTGATTCATGAGACGTGCAGTGGGAATACGTGTAATACAGCAACAGGGATGCAGTCAATAGGGATGAGAAATGAGCTGTGAGGCATAAATACAATATGTATGCCGGCCGCCGGTAAACATTAAATGAGAAGAAGAAAAAACAGAGTGAAACGGCGCCCACGATCAGCAGGACGACTGATTGTGTTTACTATTTGAACCAGTTAACTTGACTTCTTCTTCCTTTCGCCTTCAAATCCAAAATGTTGCCGTAGTTTGTTTTCTCCGCAATGTCTCGTCACCCCAAAAAACACTTTCTAGTAAATAAACACAACTTGTGAAAAGCAGACAGGGTTTGTATTGCACAATGAGTTCATATTTTCTTTTGCTAACATTAGATATTAACTCAGCTAACAGCCATATTTAGCATTGCGATTAGTTTAAAAGGGCGTTGGCCAATGTTTGTCTTCAACAAAGTGAATTTGCTTCGGATCTATAGAGAAAGGGCTCAACATTTACTTCTACGACTTAAGAATCGGTCATAATCTGTGTTCAAATTGAAATCTCCCATTGGAGTTAATAGACTCAGGACCTGCCGCTAGTCTCCTAAAAAGGGCGGGGCAGTGGCGAAACCCACGTGACGCAAATACGGGACCTGACTCTCAGCGGGCCGCCTCCTTTCTGAACCATCCTTCTTGTTACTGATACAACACGAGCTGGAGTTGACGCAGTGACGCTGACCGCACAGGTTGCTGATGTAGGTTACTTGTTAAACAAACACTTGATCCATTGATTGGGTAAATAATCGGCAGATTATTATGTAATTAAAATACTAGCCCCTCCCCTCCTGAAAGCCAACCTGGTTCAGTGCGGAACAAATTGTCGGTTAGACACATACAGAAAGAAACCAAAGGAAATCCACAGTAAGTGATATTTATGGAAGTCCGTCCGGTGACAGTTTGAGTTTCTGTTTGTGCCAAAAGAGGGGCGCTATGTCTTGAATTGGCAAAGGCTTCTGGTGTTTCTCCATCTAATTACGTTGCCCCTGTTATCACACATTCCCTCGCTGTTGCATATTGTCTCCGTCTGCCATCTGTTAATGACATTTTCCAGCTCGTCATTTGGTTGGTTTCGTGTCTTGCTGCCAGTAGTTACGTTTTTCATACGTTTTTCGCCGGCGACCTCGTGGGGTTCAGCCCCCCTGAAAATGTTGTCCGACAAATGGATTTATTGTTTTGCTAAATATTGTGGATTTGTACATTTTTTTTACCAGATTAAACAGCAACGTATCGGCAACACTATCATATAAGTCACTTTTTACACACTCCAAACACAACTATAGACTACGAATATAAGCATCTAGAAAATGTGTCATAAAAGCATGAAATCCTGGGCATAAATCGACGTTACGTGTACGGCAAATCAATATTTGCACCCTGATGCTAGTGGCTAGCGAGCATTGCAATGCATTTTGTAGCATTAGCACTCGTGGCCGAACGCAGAAATACCTTCGGTTTTTCTCTACGTGGGACCAGAACAAAGCTGTGAGTGGAGAACGGTAGGATGGCACTGCCCTTCGCCGAAACAAATCGTGGGTTTTTGGTCACGTTTTAGGAAAAATTTGTTCATAAGCTACCAGCATTGTTGCCAACTGCATCCGGTTTACTGCCGAGCTGTTTCCAGTATAAGAGCGGTCAATCAGCTTGGGCGAGCGGTCAGACTTCCGGCGAGCGGAAATTTACACTCGGGGAGACTCGGCACTTCTTGCAACTTTACTGGCTGAATCTTCTGTCAGCTGCAACAGCTGGTTTCGAAAATGATCCTAAAATGTACTAAAGCCTCTTATTCTTCACTTTATCCCTGCCAAACGTTATTCTACGACCACTGATCATACATACATAGGTTGTGCTGTGATTTGGGAGAGTTTTAGGCAGCCAGCTGCATTATTTCAAAAACACAATATCAATGAAAGTGCTTGTTCTTCAGGCGAACCTGAATATTTTCAATTTGAGCTGTGTAATGTCTTCATTTACTATATTAACCAGCAACATATACACAATATTACCCACTGAACAACCTCACAAGTGTTGTGATCTGATTATAGCCTCAAAATGATTAAGAGGCCTACAAATAGGGCTAGCGTTTAAGAGGTTGGAAAAGGCCACCCATCCCAGTGTCCCCCCCACCCCCCTCCCCAGTGACGACTCTCTCTATTCTGGAGAGTGACATCAACAGGCAACAGTGCATTTCTACACAGCCATCATTGAGTCCATCCTCTGCTCCTCCATCACGGTCTGGTACGCTGCAGCCACAGCCAAGGACAAGGGCAGACTGCAGCGCATCATTCGCTCTGCTGAGAAGGTGATTGGCTGCAATCTGCCGTCCCTCCAGGACCTGTTCGCTTCAAGGACCCTGAAGCGAGCACGAAGGATTGCAGCTGACCCCTCTCACCCTGGACAAAAGCAGTTTGTGCCCCTTCCATCTGGCAGGAGGCTGAGGTCCATCAGGACCAAGACCTCACGCCACACAAACAGCTTCTTCCCGTCCGCAGTCGGGCTCATTAACAGAGCCCGGGTCCCCCACTGACTCTGTCATCCCCAGGAACATTTCCTTCCCTCCCTACTGCTCCCCTTCACATCACTTCATATTTAAACACACTTGTCACTTTTATATTACACTTGTTGACAGTCCTGTTATCTGTTTGTTGTGCACTTTATTTTATATTCTTTTATATTCTACTGTACATTTTTATATGTTTCTATTTCTTGCACTGTTGATTGTTGTTCATTGTATTGTCTAATGTTATGCACCACCTGCCATGACAAATTCCTTGTATGCTACATACATTGGCAATAAACGGTTCTGATTCTGATTCTGAACTTGATTTTATGTTCAAAACATGACAAATACATGCTGCAAACAGAATTGAGTGGCAGACTGATTTGTTGATTTTTTAAATATGATTTGGCACAAGTCACAACCAAATGCACCAAACATGGATACAAACATTAAGCAGAGTCAGAGTGACATTAAAGCTCCCATGTGGGCAAACTGAAAAATGCCCCCACCATCTGCGACTATGGTCTGGAAGCAACATATGGACAGCATTCATTTTCATCTAAATCCTCTCATTGTTTCATAAGGGTTTTTTTCTGCGAGTTTGCAAAAGGTTTCCCGACATGAGAAGTTGTGAGATACCTGAACACTGCAGCACGGGAAGGAGCTACTTGTTGTTTAGTTTGTCTTGTGCAGCATACAGGGACTACAACTGCTGTTCGTTTTGCAACGTTGTACAAGAAATGAACTTTGAACCTTGAGATGACGAGATATTGGCTTGTACCGATTGGTGATCAGAGCGTATATCACAGATTGTTTGTTCTTAGGCCAATGTTAAGGTGCTCTAACAAACTTACTTTAAATCTTTGCTCTGCGCTCCATAAGAGTAATTAACGTTATTGACCGTCTTTTTTCTTTTCATTTTTTTTCTACATTCGATAATATTTGAGACATTTCTTTACCACAGCAAATAATGCGTTGTTGGAAGGCTAAACACCAGCGAATAAGGATTGAAGCAGATACAGTTACAGTTGCAGTTACATAAAAACATTTTGGGAATTTTCGCTACTTGGTGATCGGTTCAACTCTCAGCAATCTCAAGCAGCCATGATCGGACGTTATGAAAATAGAAACAATTGTTCAACCCTCATATCATATAAAAAATGTATGAAAACCGTCGAACCTGATAGCAAGATACCAATGAACTTTACTCTGGATGTTAACGATCTTTAAAAGTTGGCTTTTCTTAAGAATTAGGTGACCCCTGACCTTTCCTCTAGCACCATCAATTTCCACACAAAATATTACAATCTAATTGCCCACAAATCATGAAACAGTATCAATTTCATGTTCCACGGTTGATAGAAGCTTTCCATATTTCATACCTCGTGACCTTTCCTCAAGCACCACCCAACTTCAATCTTTTTCCACTGATGGTACTGTGTGTTCAAATGTGAGAAGCTAATGCATATAAAGCCTTTGCAAAGGATAACAATGGACCTGTGTACAGGCTCTTGGTGGAGCAAATTTAATTGTTCGTGCAACCTCAAGACATTTTAAATTGATCTGTAATTCATGAATGCACAAAGAAAAGATGGAGAGGAGTCTAACAGCAAGTACATGCAGAGGACCCATGTCGGTGTGTGCAGTGAGTGCTGGCTATACAGCCAAAACACGACAGTAGGTAACATTATATTGGCGACTAAAATACGCATTGGAAAAGCAACTCCAGTGGTCAAATTCCTATGATAACCTGACACAAAACTTTGCATTGCGTCCTCAGCAAGACCAAGCTCTTTTGGGGTTTTTTCCATCAAAGACAATAGCATTGTGGCGTGCAGTTATTACCGCAGCCCTTAGGTGCTGCTAGCGTGGCATTGGTCTTGCTAATTATTCTTACTGGATGATTATTAACACCCAAGGGTGCTTTCATCCAGAGCTGTTTTTACTCTCTTATGCATACACTGTATGTCAGACATATACTCTCCAAATCCTGTTGAGCATCTGGAGCTTGTGAAACTCATCCCAGCAACTCTGATGATGTATTATCTTGTGTATCTGTGTGTGTGTGTGTGTGTGTGTGTGTGTACTTGAGAGGATGAATTCCATTTGTGGAAACAGTGATCGTCTTTCTCTGGTGCCGGTTTTGAATGTCTCATCATGGGCTGTCGAAAGACGATGACACTGTTTGCAGCCGGCCGCAAAATTGTGTTTGCATTCGGAAAACGTTTTGTCTGTCAACAGAGAGAAACACGAGAGCGGGAACACACACACACGCTCACACACTCCAAATCGATCGGAACAGATCGTGATGAGACGGTCATATTAAAATGATCATCAAGGTCTCTCCCATTCTCTATCACTCTCCCATTTCCTCCCTTTTACTTTCATGTGCTGCCACAATACATCCAGTGTAATGACCGACAATATAAGCTTCACTCGTAGTGCAGCTACACTGAAGTACTTTCATGTCCTTTGTTTCAATTACAAAGTGGAGTGCTCATCTGCCCTCTGCTCTCTTTGGTCTCTTCAGTTCCTCCCTCCATCGTGAAGCTGAAGGAGCCCGAACGCCGCCATGACACCTGCATAGAGTTCACTGTTCGAGGGTCGCCCCACCCGACGCTGCAGTGGTTCTACAGAGACAAGGTGCGTTTGTTCCAACCGTCAGCGTGTCACTAAGTCACGATCCAATCAATCTATTGTGCATATTGTCTAAGTGATGTTCTATTTCATGGCTGCTCTTTCTAAGCAATCATTCATTTACCTGAAAAGAATGAACAGTTTGGCATGAAATGCACCTTGGAGAAACAAAAGGATGTATTAGATTTAACAATGGAACCGCACATTGATTTGAAATATATCTATAATCACAGTACATTCATTTTCAAGGTGTATCATCGTGTCTTACAGGCTGATGACGTGTTTTGTATGGGAAAAAAAACAGCTGTCAAATAAATGGTGCCAGTTGATTCAAAGTTTCAATATTTCTCTCTGAAGTGGATTAGAAGTTGTGCGGACATGATCTTTGGTTTCACCAGCCGCCCACACCAACGACCGCAGGTTTATGGTGCTGCAGATCAACGGTGGAGAGATTGAATTAAACAATACATTTGTGCTGGAATTAGCAGGAAGAGAGCTAATACATGTTAGCTGTTAGCTTAGCATATCGCAACCAGTGGGCAGAAAAGTCCTCCTTGGCTAAATAACGGAGCTATCAGCCAACGTTAACAGACGAAGGCATTGAGTTACACTGTGACGTGTTCAAGCTCTGTTCAGTAAAAATGAGTTTTAGGCAAAAGCTAATTATAATATAATCATGATGTGTTCAAGTTGTTTTCACAGCAATATTTAATGGATGACATAGCTGCCAGACAGTGGCTGAAATCAAAGCTGCAGGCACCAGCAGCTGCTGTCGGGCTTCATGACTTGATGTCACCGTTCATTTGTTCTGTCACTGCCCTTTCAGGAAGTATCCCACACTGAGTATGTGCGTCCTGATATGGATATTTACCAGGACTACATAGAGGGCTGCCTGACCTTTAAGAACCCAACGCACCACAACAATGGCAACTACACTCTGACGGCCAGCAACTACCTGGGAGTGGCCACCAGTAGCGTGTACGGCCACTTCCTCGACAAGCCCTTTGATGGTGAGTTGGGACCTTGAGGCCATGTTGAGTTTCTGTTGCATGTGTTGAAGAAAAACGAATCGGCAACAGAAAACTATCTGCACCTGTTCCTCTCAAGTGGAACCATCAGAACAGAACCATCAGTCCTTTAGTGATCACTGCTGTTGACATGCTAACACACCATGGCAGTACACAGCTGTTTTACATTGTGGCTTTGTGTTTGACCTGTTGGCTGTAAAAGCTAAAATCACAGTATTAAATGAACAATGCTCATGATACAGTCTGCAAGCTGCTGTTTTGCTTTCCTTCTCATTCTTTAGATATCTGTTATATGCTTACATGCAGCGACTATAAAAAGTTCCAACTTCTTTTAGATTTTCACTCTGTTGGAAGACGGAACCATGAAGTGTTTTCTCGCATATCTCTTCCCCACTTAACTTTCGCCCAAATTCAAGGTTGCCAGCTGTCTCCACAAACACACAATCCATTGATTGGAGTGTACGTGCCCGTGTACCCATGTACTGCTCACATGTGTTACGCTTGGGAACAAACGCAGCACACACAAAACGTAACGTGAAGCCTCTAAACTGCTCAGTGGATGATACTCCAGTTCCAGGTACGGTCAAGAGGCCTGTGCTGGCAATACTGTGAGTGGTGATCGGTCAAGCAGATGCGTCGTCACATCATTACAAGGACAACTGCAACAGACAGTGGCTGGCTTTTAGCAGTGATGCAGATATGGAGCACAGGCACACAGAACAGGAGGAACAATGCATTAGAAAGAATGACACTTCTATATATACAGTTAAGTAAAGACAAAGATGGGCCAATCTATGAATGGAGCAATATGAAGTTGAAAATAGTCGCACATATTGGCATGAGTCACAAGAGCCTTCAGAAGATTTCCGGGTTGTCCGACCTTCTGTCCGATCCATTCGCATCCACCTTGAGTCGATGTTGTTGGGCAAATGTCGAGGTCACTGTGACATGTCATGTCCGTCCCCTTCTCGTGTTTGGTTTAGCCCTAAGGTCGACGCGCGGTGTCAGCCTTCCCTCAGCAGCACCCCGGCTGCGTTCTGCATTGCATGACGTGGTGACATGAAGCTTATATTTAGTCTAAGTGTGAATGAGATGCGGAGAACAAAGTTATATTCAGGCCGGAGGCGACGGTCTCGTTGACGGTGTTATTTCTGGTGTTTTGCTCTTTTCACACCTTACACCCAATGCTCTGTCTCTAATCTAAACATTTGCTCCACTTAAACTATTTCCATCTCTCGGTTATGCTGTTCTCACGTACACTCAGATACCATACTTATACTCGTCTGTGCAGCGTGTCTCACAGCGTCTTGTCTATCTGCTCTTTCATCTTCCACAGGCCCAGACACAGACTATGAATATGGTAAGTGAATCCCATTATGTTATCCTGGTTTAAATGTTCATGGTTGTCAAGGAGTCAGCTCCTCAACATGACATCCTCTACATATGTCAATTTTGCATTTTATACAATTAGCTCAATATCGTTTATATGTCAAAAAACTTGACTCATGACCCGAAAAATTCCACAGACTGACAGATGTTGAAGGCATGAATTGGTGTCGGAATGTATAGTCCGCTCTATTTTAAATACAGGCTCTCCTATTAAATCGAATGCAATCCAATACGGCAGCTCAGCCATACATGCTACAGCACTTCCACTGCTGCCAACCCTTATAATAAACTCAATACGTCTCTAAAGCTCGACATTGTTATATTTGCAAATGCAGATCATATGTCTGAGCTGTTTTATTATTTATTTATTGGATTGCATTCGATTTTACCGATGTACAGAATAAAGTTGTCACCAAATTCACAAAGAATGAATTGTCGCCGGTGATGGCACCATCAACTCGCCAAACCTCCAATGAAGTTTTGCAGCTGAGTGCAATTTGCTCTTGTTTTCTGTGCGTCTGGTCGTCATTACTCATGTTGTTTTGTAGACCAGGCTCTGGACGGACTCTGACTCATTTCATTTCTCGTCTGTCATGGTGCCTATATACACCTGGATGTCGCCAAAGACACCCAGTTCCTAAATATTGCAATACTTGTATCACCTTACATATATGGCCCAACAGTGTAAGATAAAGTCACCAAACTTTACAGATGTGTAGTTGAGATCCAAATGAAGGCGTGGTTTAAAGATAGACATGCTCTGAGCGGGGGGGGGGGGGGGGGGTTGTTTTTGTTTTATCATTTATTTTTTTCAACGTCATGCAACTTGGATCTAAATGTTATTAATGTCTGCATATTACCTCATTTATATAAAATACTACATGCTCGGCAGCGCTGTTAGGAACCATACGGGTTTTTGTCTTATTCGTGCAGGCTTAGAAGCTGCAAAAGCCGCACAATTCGTTTGCAAATTTGACCCTGAGTGTTTAATATTCTTCATATTCTAAAAGGGACAAGTCTTTATGATGAATAGTTTTTATACATTGCACTTTGTCTCGACTAGAGCCTTTTTTGGAGGCTAAGGTTATAGGAGCTTGAGAATAATACATATCCAGTATCAAGGGACATATCTTTCTATCAACATAAATAAATGTCTATCTTATCAAGGTGTGCCTGAGTAAATATGTTTTACAGTTGAATAATACACTTATACTAATCGTAACGTTTTATTTTAAAGATGTATACTTCCCCAGAAATGTGATCTTTAAGAAGATAGGATTTATTGTGGGACTGTACAGATGATATTGTTTCCAGCTTCAGTCTGAACTGGCCTATAACGACAACATTGCATGACTTTCATCTCTAAGTTGTGTGTATTTCGCCTCCTTTTGTCTGCAGCTCTGTGTTCATTCTTGATTTGAGTAGTTTTTCTATTTTTGTTTTGTGTGATGGCTTCTCTGCTCAGTTTCCCTGCAGAAGCAGCAGCAGGTCTGTAAACTGTTGTGATTTTCACAAGCCAGTCTGTATCTTATTGTGCTTATCCTCAGTGACCCCGACAGCAGAGACTCACAAACCAGAGGAAGATCATTTTGGGGTGAGTGATCGAAATGTTAAAACATGTTGAGTGTTTGGATGAGATGTTGTGCTTCTTCGTTTGGTCCTCGAGCAACAAAAGCCCGTATTGAAAACGTCCTCGTCACAGGCCGGTATTATTGATTGTATGAAACAAGGTGAGGTTTCTCAAACGAGCGTTATCACATGTTGTGTGTTGAATCTACATGAAAACGATCGGATAGAATGACGGACTTGACGTGGTTGAGGTCCTGCCAGCGTTGCGTTTTCAAAAGACTCAAATAAAAGTCTTCTTGAACTTATGTCGGCAGAAGAAATGACCAGTTTAGCTCACACTTCAGTACAACATCACACGCATTGCTCCGTGTTTTAAGGTTGGGATGACCCTGAATAGAGGAGCCTGTTTCAACTGACAACCTCAAAGTTGAAGCGCTGCAGTGGTGGAAAAATGTGGTTATGATTTAAAGGACCGTTCCATTCTGGCTTAATGTGGGTGCTGGATGTTTGATCTTACATAGGATTGCTTGGTTTTTCCAAATAAATCATGAAATACGGCCTACAGAACTAGGTGCAAAAGCTCTATTTACCACTATGAAAGAGCTGGCAGGTTGAGAAACTGTGTCCGTATCTCCATTCCAGTACTAAGGATGCTTCCACACACACACACACATTATTTTATTTTGCATTTCCTGTGTGCGGCTTCTCTGCTGCCAGTGACAGACAATCCGAAAGTTATAAGCCCATTGAGTGGATGTTATCGGTGGTTATCACGAGCATTCTAATGCTTCAGATGCTCCAAATGGCACCTATCCGTTGTGAAAGTGAAACAAAATACCTGTAGTTCTAGGCACCAAAAGCACTTGGTTAGGTTTAGGCGTTAGTGGTACAGCGTTAGTTAAGTACATAGCAACAAATGTAAATGTATTTAAACTCGTAATGACCGTTATGTTAAAGTAACAGTGCAAAAGAAGACCAAAAAAAAAGATGTGGAACAAAAGAGTAGAACAAAAATCTGAAAATGTAGCTCAGGAAGTGAAGAGTGTCGAGAGCGGACGGTGCTATTTTAATCAAGCCTTTCCTTCTCCGGCATTCGCCCGCTGCCGTTTGCTGCTGTCTGCCAGAATCCCCTGGTGGTCGGTGAGCCTGAGAGTCGGTTAGAAATGTAATTGAGTTCTTTTTTCCCTGTAATTGACTGGGAAAAGATAACTGTTGAAGCAGAGGCTTTGACGGAGCGAGCGTAGTGGGTTAGTGTATGTGTATGGGTGCCTTTTTTCCTTTTACATAATTCTGTGTTTCGAAAAATACGAATACCTGTATGCATCTTTAGATTCAAGTGTATGACCGTGACAGATATCGTCCAATCTAAAGCCCAGCTAGGGACCTCTAGAGGCTGCTGTGTTTCATTCAAGCTCATAATATGAAAGCAACTCACCAGTGAGCCGATAAAAAGTCAAATTGGTCCAAATGGTGGTTGCTAGAGGAAAGCACAGTCATGGAGTAATTAAAGCCAAAGCATTTATCTCCTTCTGAATGTGAAGAAGAAGAAGTTCTTTATTAATCCGTCTTGGGGATTTCATTCTCTTGGTACACACGGGTACAACATACACACATATGACCCATTGACATGCATTACTGTTGAGAGATGGCAGAGAGAAGGGGCTGCCAAGGTCAAGCAGCACTGAGCAGTTTGTGGTTCGCTGCCTTGCTCGAGGGCAGCCGCACCAGGCCGTTCCGTATGGTCGGCGCTGGACTTGAACCGGCCGCCCCGAGCCAAGTCCTTAATGAATCAGCTGTTGCCTGATATCTGCTCATACCCAAAGGGTTCATCGACTGGGGACTAAGTTGTTACAGTTAGGGATTTAAAATATCTGTCAGAGAGGAAACATTAGTTGTTGTTGTTGTTGTTGTTTTTTTTGGGGGGGGGGGGGGGGTAATGGGGAGCAACCGCCTTAATTAATAAAAAAAGGCTAATGTATTTGAGGAAAACCACAAGATGGCCGCGATCAAAATGCAGTTGACTTTGACATTTAGCCGTCACGTCCTGTTTTTTTACAACCTGAAGTGACACGAGAGGGTGGACCTAAGTGCAGCTGAATGCTAACTAATGCTGCGTTCACACCGGTCGCGTTGATTTTTTGACGCACTGCAAAATCGCGTCCAACGCACTGCACAATCGCGTCCAACGCGCCGCCGGTCGTGTTCACACCAAACGCCGCAAAATCTCGTAGCGCCGGAGAGGGGGCGTGGTTTATCGACTGGAAGCCGTTCACCTGGCCGTCATTTCTTTCCGCTGTCAACCGTGAAAGGAATAAGGACAATTGCTGCTTTGTACGTGTTGTGGAAGTCCCTCAAACATCGGAATGCCAAACGCCGTCATGTCTGGTTCATAATATTGTTCAGAGGAGCTCCGTGGATTGTATCGAGCTGTATTCACTGTCTAGCAAGCCACCGGTCGTTTACTACAGCTGTAGGAACACTAAATAAACTGATTTGGCTGTGATTCAATGGCAATAAACCGACAAAAAAGGGACTCCGAAATAACTACATAATGATGCCGATTTGTACTTGTCTTCTCTGACAAAAAGGGACTCCGAAATAACTACGTAATGATACCGATTTGTAGGTTACTGGTCTTCTCAATGGAGCTCTGATGGATCGGTGCTAGGCTATGCTAACATCGTAGCAGCTCCACCAGCACTCAATAACGTCACGTAGACGTAAATACGGCAGCGTCTATTCATTGTTTGTACCATATGGTTTACACACACACACATGTATACACATAGTTTGGTCCAGTCTCTATTGATATGAGGTATCGTAGAGCTCTGGGTGAACACAGACGGCTACAGGATTTATTTCCTGATTCAACAACGGCAGGAAGCCAGTGATGACAGGGGGAGCAACTCAACGCTGATAGGCTATCGCGCCACAGCGTCACGCGATTATTTCTCAGAAGTTGAAAAATTTCAACTCGTGCGTTGGCGATTTTGCGGCGTCCAACGCGTCCACCGCACTGCAATAACGCGTCCAACGCGCCGCGCCATCGCAAAATCGCGGTGCGCCAGTCTCATCGCGTCTGTGCATAGACTTTGTATGTAATCTCGACGCGCGTCAAAAAATCAACGCGACCGGTGTGAACGCAGCATTAGAATTTTTAGGTGACCAAAATATTACAAATCACTTTCATGTGGTGAAAACTCACTGTGAAAGGGTTAAAGTTGTAAAACAAAAACAGGGGCAACTCCCAGACCGGAAAACGTTAGTGACCTGTCAATCACAAGGTAG
This sequence comes from Melanostigma gelatinosum, assembly GCF_949748355.1. Lineage (NCBI taxonomy): Eukaryota > Metazoa > Chordata > Actinopteri > Perciformes > Zoarcidae > Melanostigma > Melanostigma gelatinosum. The sequence goes on along the minus strand of NC_136634.1, from coordinate 29,652,377 downwards.
CCCGCACCTAAAGCATCCCCTGCTTTATGGTCTGTTTGAATCTAAATGGACCATAATGTACTAAATGAACATCATGCTGTATTGAAGAAGACTTGAAACTAGAGATTGAGACCATAAACTCATGTTTACAATGTTTACTGAGGTAATAAATCAAGAGAGAAGTAGAGTCATCTTCTCATAGACTTCTATACAACCAGAGGAGTCGCCCCCTGATGGACATTAGAGAGAATGCAAGTTGAAAGCACTTTTGCATTGGCTTCACTTTTTAGAACAGAATGTTGCCGTCTGATTTATGCGCATATTTCAAAATTGTAAGCTCCATTCATATCGTTAATGGTATGACGCTGCCACCTTGTGGTTTACCTGCAAGACCTCGCAATATGCGCAGGTTGTATTTTTTCTAGCATGTTAAACAGCCTCCCAAATAATATATATATACCGTATATATTTAGCTGTTCCCCTGTAAGGCCTGCTGAGGTCCTTGCTGTGCAAAAATCATCCTTTCTTTATTCCTATGTATGTTTGCAACTGCCCTAACACTATCCCCCCCCCCCCCCTGTAGGTCTCCATAGCAGTCGGCCTGGCAGGGTTTGCCTGTGTGATGCTAGTGGTTCTCTTCCTTCTCATCAACAAATACGGACGACGCTCCAAGTTTGGCATGAAAGGTAAGAAGTGTCTCTAAATCTATTTGTTCCGTCTTCTCGAAGATGTCTTGAATCAGGCTCTTAGTGTGCGACACTGCTCTTGAACGCCGCTGAAAGGAGCGACTCGTGGACGGAAAGGCTGAATCCGTCTGCTTTGCCAATATCTTTGTCGTATTCATACTTTGTTTGGTGGACTGAATGGAAGGATGAAGGAGTTACGAGTGACTGAAAGGAAAGATTGCAAAATAATTAAAAGCTTGAAAGATCGAAAGATGAAAAGCACGAAGGGAGGAAGGAAGTATGGACAAAAATAAGGTTGCAGGGAGGAAAGGAGGTCTCACTCATAGCTTTGCGAACATGGAAAGCATAATTTGAACCAACAATAGTCCAGTAGGAGGAAAGGTAAGGCAAGATGATGGAGGACAGAAAGAGGAAGGCAACAAAAGAAAGAATGTGTTGGACGCTTGCTTTATTGTTTGTTTCCTAACGGCCTTTCTTTCCACCATGTTTCTGTCTCTCTTGACGTGTGTTCCAGTCTTTGGTGTGGACTTGCGTCTATGTCCTCACATCCGCCTCAGCTTTCAATATGAAAAAGAGGATGAAACCGCTTTCAGGATTTACGCTCACCTGAAGGCAGTGTTGCTTGGATCAGAGTTAAATGTGTTATCTAATGATGACCCTGGTAGGGTCAGCTAGTTTCTCTTTGAGGAGTTGTGTTGATGTGACTTGGTCCTTTATTAAAGTCCACTGAAGTAAAGGATTAAGCATGGGGCTGTTTTTACATTTCTCTCTCTCTCTTTCTGTTTGGTTTTGAGTCATAATGTTTGTCATCATATACAGAAGCCGGTTCATACTATGGGTCATTGGTTTTTAGGCGCACCATGATGACATCACAGCTGATAACTGTATCTTGGTATCCTGAGAAAATAAAAACTGCTCATATTTAAGAAAAGTCTTAAAGGAGACATATGGTGTTTCTACCAGAACATGTTCAGATACTTTAATGTTGAAACAACTCTGCTTTTTCTCATACTTACTGTCTGAATGTACCTGTATTCACCCTCTGTCTGAAACGCTCCGTCTCTTTAGCCCCAAAAAGTCTGCTCTGACTGGTCAGCGTTTTTCCGCATCTTGGCTGTCCCCGCTACATCTATACAAACAAAAAATAGAACTATAAACACCATATTGAAAACTCAAATCTAATGTATCAACAGAAAGACTCCAAATAGCTCAACATTAGCACAATTCCATTGTCTTCACTCAAATAGAAATTCTAACTAAACCAAGACTGACATCTGAAGGATTTAACCGCACATTGAAACAGCAGTCACAGCTTGAAAAGAAGAAAGTTAAATTGACTGTTGAATATTCCAACCTGCATTTCACAGAAATGGTACACTACAAACAATGTGTTAGATCCTGGGGTACTTCTGGCCCGATACGGGGCTACTTTTAATGTTTTAATGAATGTTCTTAATTGTTTTTAAATCTCCTTTTCTTTTGCCTTATGTTTTGATGCTTTTAATGGTTTTATGTGAAGCACTTTGAATTACCTTGTTGTTGAAATGTGCTATACAAATAAACTTGCCTTGCCTTACTTACTGACTCCGCTCTCTATTAAAAGATTGTCGAGCTGGTGTTCTTGCGAGGGAACTCGCCTGGCTCTTCTAACTGCCGTTACTCCCGACGTCTACCCTGCTTCCTCCGGTCTGAGTGCACTCGGCCGAGGGGCCACCCTGACCCCGGGCGCTCCTACCAGTCGCCTCGGTTATGGCAGCTTCCCTCTTCTGGATCCGTGCTCTTGGTAAATGCCAGGTTAGGTTTTAACGGCTAGGATTACTTCTAAAACCGTAAGGGATTGTTAAGTGGATTCGGTCCTAGGATAACCTTACAGAACTCAGTTGTTAGACATACAATGGATTTAACTTTTTACTGCCACGAGGAACTTTTACTACCTAAGCAAATAAATGCACTTGAGAATTTTACTTTAAATGCAGATTAGATATTTATTGCAGGTTATATTTAGTTAGTTAGCAAGGGTTAAGCTACAGCTCACATAAAATGTTACTACACTTGATTCGTTACTTTCATTTTCTTCTTAGATTATACTCATTAGTTTTAGATGCCGAGACGGTTCGGTGGAGCTGGATTGTCGATGTGATGAAAAATCCTTTTGGGGTTTTTAGGAGCGAAGGTTCGGCCAGACCCCCCAGGCTCCTCCTGCGCGGCAAACGAAGTCCGTTCAGCGATCCTCAAGGCTCAGTACAAAGTCTTTAAGGCGGCTGTGTCCATCCGTTGTCCAGTTGTTAAAGTCAAGCAGGGGGGAGAGGTGATTCTCCGTCTTTCAATTTTTGTCCACGAACGGCGGTCTTCTTTCCGTGAACAGAGACGAAGTCCTGTCGAACGAGGTCCAGTGTTTCTCCATGGATGGCTCGGTCGGCGTCCCATCGTGAATTCCCGTCTTGCTGTTTGCAAGTTACTTCTTTTATAACACTTTTGGGCTGCCTCTCGCGTTTCTCCCCCCTCTTCCTCAACACGGCCTCCCTCAGCCCATGATTAACATGACATCATTGATTTGGTGCATGTGCTTCGAAAAGTACCTAACTTTTGTGTGTGTGTGTGCATGAGGAAATCACCCCAACTTCCCTGTCTGGGCGCCTACTTAATCAAGCTCTGCGCGTGTCTGGGTGTTCAGCATCTGTTGTACTTCCCCTTTTCCTACACTCACCCATTTCTAACAGATTAGTTATCATAATCACAGTTACAGTTGTTATAATCAGTTACAGTTGTTATAATCAGTTTACTTAGTACACATTTGCTTATAAAATGATTATTGATCTCATCCTTCATCATTATTGTGCTTTGTGTCTTTTCTTCTCAACCACCATTATTTCCCCATCCCTTGAAGCCAACACCCTGCTTACGTCCTCTTTCTCCGTACTTTCTACGCTCAGACTGCACTATACTCAGATACACATATTATTATCAGGTTTACATTTGTTAAATCACTCTATGTATTAAACATTTGTTATGTAACGATCATACACTTTATCTTTCGATTACACTTTAACTATTGATTTCTGAGTATATGCTTTATGCTTTTTATATCCTGACCTTCCCCTGATCGTGTATGCATGTTTTCGAGGCAGCTCTCGTGAGCTCAACTCTTCTCGACACCCCCTTCTTGAGGTCACAGGCTGCCTCGCCTTAGCTAGTAGGAATCTCACAGGAAGTTTTCGTCGGCCGGGGCAGTGATGACGAGCACGTCGTCCTCTTGTGAAGACGGTCCTGATGCCTGCTCCCAGCTGTCGATCACCACTAGGTGATGAAGGTTAACCTTGTTAACTTCTCCACACGGCATGTACCGCATATGCATGCATCCATAACCTTCACCGGTTTATGGCGCATGCGGTTAAACTTTTCTTTTTCCTGTGACCCGGAGTGGTTTCTGGTCTCCGGGTCCCTGCCATGCAACGGCTAGGGTGGTCGGCAGCAGGCAGACCACACAGTCGTTCTTAATTTCTCTCCATTGCAACACTTCTTTTTCTCCGGAGAGAAATCACTTCTTGCATAACCCAACTTCCTCAGGGCTCTTCCTGCCCAGAGCCCCGTAGTACTCCTTCTCATGGTAACCACCCCTTTGACATTGGCCACTCTGACGTAGGGTGGTAAATCTTGTATGTTGGTGGCCATTCTTGAGTTCCTGGTTTTCTCCTAATACGGAACTGGCTTCAGCTGCCCCACTCCTTGGATTCCTCTTTTCTTAATGGTGAGTCCCCCCCTCCCTTTGTCCTCTCCTTCCTGCATTGTATCAACCACACAACTCACAGTTTTTTTAGGATTCTGCGGACTTCTTTTTCAAGAATCCAGAGTCGCTGCTTTTCCAGTTCCCTTTGCGTTGGAACGGTGCCTGCATATCCTAGTGCGCCATGCACTGCCTGCACCACCTCCTCCACGCTCTCTTCTGGGACTACCCTTCCTTTGGGCAATTCTTCCCACTTCTCGATCCCAACAAAGACAATTTGTGTCATCTGGACGAAACGATCCACTTCTTCGTTTCCTTGCCAGTGAATTTCGAGAGGTTTCTGACTTGTGTGAAATACACATTTGAAAGTTAGAATGAAAGCTCTTAAGGCTCCAAGAAAGACTACTTGGATTCTTTTTTTTACGTTAGTAAACTGAACAAGGCCTCTTAGAAATCCAAACCAAAGAATTGTCAAGTATACGACCAAGGCCTCAAATGCAAAGACAAAAAATGAAGGGCAGATTTAGATGCACATCGTAATGAAACGGGATGATTCTTACTGATAATATTCTTCCTCAGAGGCTGAAGGAATATTTGAATGGCATTTTGCAGTTTTTTTTTCGGGTACCTTCATTAATTATTTAAATCTTCCTCCACACCAGAATAACGTAATTGACCTTCACACTGATGAGCTGCTCCACACATTCTCCATATTATACAAGGAGATCTCTTCCTGGTTCTCTCCTGTTTCTACTGAAAGCAGACATCCGTACCACGTCTCCAAATCAGTCAAAGAAACGTGACCTTTCAGCCCGGAGAGCGTGAAACAGGAAGTCAGTGTTGGTGTATTTGTCACGTAACTTGTGTACTTCAGTAATGGCACTTCCGTCGACATTTTAACCCAAACCTAACAAAGTAAGTTTGTTACCTAAACCTAAATAAGTAGTTAGTTGCCAAAACCTAACTAATTTGTTTCTTGTGAATACCTAACTTCATTTTGAAAAGACTGCTTGCATGTAACGAGCGGAAATTGACACGTGTTGGTGGCTTTTGGTGGAAAATGTACGAACAACGAGAGTATGTTTTTCCATGATATCATACAAACAGTTGGGTGGGAAACGTAGGACTCACTACATTTTGGTTGCCCAAAACAGGTCGTTTTTGTTGTGGTTTGCTGCAACTTTTTTCCATTATTGTTGTTCGGCAACCACCGAATGAGTGCTCAGGTTAGGTTAACACGAACCATAAACTGTACCCTACCTAATAGTATAGAGTGCCATACAAATGGGGTTGACGCTGCTGTTCCACTGATGGCACTAAATGTAAAATATGCTAAAATGACACGCAATTAGTTATAATGCAGGTAATTCCATCCCTCGTTTTTTTTACCCTGATTGGCATCGATTTAAATACCAGCTCAAGTGAAAGTAAATTACTGAAGAAATATAAGAGTGTTATGATAATGGAAATTGTTTTCAAAATATACTTTAAAGCCCTGCTCTCTTTTGCTCTTAATTCAATTCAATGTTGCTTTATTGCCATTAAAGTTTCAATGAGTATTTTTTTGTATTTCAAATGTTAGAGTTTTAATTTAGAATTTAGGATGACAGGTTATTCCATTGAATGTTTTACATTTTAGGAGGAAGTGCATCTCTCTCTCTCTCTCTGTTTCCCTCTGTCTCTCTCTAACACAAACACACACACACACATACAAACCCCATGTCTTAAGGGCACACACACACACACACACACAGAAACACCATATCAACCATCTGTTGATTACTTCGATCTGTTCTGTTCTTACAGCCAGCCCACATTACTGCCTGTAGGGTGAGTGTGCACTTTCACACACGCACACACGTACACACACACACACACACAAACAAACTCTGGCATTTGACTCGCGGTACACACAGAGATGAAGTGCACTGATACAGAGTCTCAGACGCCCAAAATGGATGCTTTTTTGAAGAAGACGGAGCCGAGCAAAACAGCGATGATTCTATTATGTCTCCGTAAGTCCTCCTCCTCATACACTCCGCTCCTCTGTTTTAGGAGGAAATTGCATCTCTGTTTTCTCCTCAGAAGGAATATTGTCATCTTTATCATGCTGTAATCAGATTTTTAGATCCAATAGTCTCTTAATGTCCAGAGAAAACTGAGAGACATCTATCATGTCTGCCTGCCAGCATCCGTCTCTCTTTTGCTCTCCATCTCTGTCCCTTTTGAAACTTGATGGACATGAAGGCATTGGTCTTCTGGAGCTGAAGTGGAAGTGCATCGGCCATGAAGCTCAACTGGTTTAGCTACACTTGGACACCTTTATGTAAAATATGTTCTCCTCTTCTCAACTGCGTTGTTGAACTCTGTGTGGCTCTTCTTCGTCAGACACTGCAGATTATGGAATGCTGGAAACACAAGCCATCAAACTCCTGCATCCCCTTTGGGTTGTTGCTGTGACAACTGAAAGTCTCCTCTCTGCAACGAGTCATTTGGCCCGGCCTCTAAAGGGTTTTAATCATCTTTTTTCAGATTTAATCAATCGCTGTGTGGTCATTGCTCTGCCGACAATCCAACACACTCCACTCCCAACCCGTCAAATACCGACTGTTGTGAATTCTTCACGGACAGAGACGATAAGGTTAAGACGCTTTTATTCGGAAACTTAATTTTGATATCGCAAACGGTTTCCGCTTGCGCTAATCGTATGTGCTACGTAGGACTGACGGTACAGTCAGATCGAGTAATTGATGATGTGAGTCATATTACTGTGACTTTGGACCTATGCGGCGAAACTGTTCCGTTTTGTAGCTGTACTTATGTTCTTAAATGCATTTACTGTCAGTAAGTGTTTGTCATGCAATTAGCCGTTCAAATAATAGCCTAAAGTTGAGCCAAGTGGCTAACCTGGCTAGCGAGCCTGTATTCCTGTGAATGTATGTGTATTAATGCTTTAGTTAAGGGTTCAACATTGCAAATACTTTATTACGGTTCTGTAATTCGTTTTCTGTGTTTATTTCAGAAACTCTTTCAACATCTGTAACATCGTTCAAAATCTGTCACCATCTGTCACCAAGCTATAACACTGTATGCCAGATTCAATGCAGTAACATGTGGAACAAACAGATGTCTGCGTGTTCTCTGACCAGAACCCTGTAGTGGTCAATATTCACCTGAACACCAGTCTCTCAGGGGTCGAATCCCCAACACAGACACATGGTCCGTGACGCACCAAGGCACCTTTTAGGGTCTGTATGAGACGCATCGTGCTTTTAACTCCAATGTAAACCCATCCGTGTCACTCTTCGATGGTCAAAGCAACTGACATAGTATGATGAGGAGGGGTGGATGGTTGGGTCTACCACACAGGAGCCCACTATTCGTGTCCCGTGTGAAAGTCAACTTATTTTACTTTACTTTTGTTATGTGACTTACATACTTAACTAAGTTACGCAACAAGCGTATTTATTTTACTCAACAAATGTAATATTTTAACCCTAAACCAACATCGGAAGTTTATTTTGAGAAGACACAATGCATGTAACGAGTGGAAACTGATCATCCCTGACTGATGGGAGGTCTAGAGCGTCATCGGTTGAAGCGTTGGGCCACTGAACAAGCTTCGGATCTTAATTGGGGGTGAGAATGTTTTGCCATTTGGATTCTTTCTCAGAAGAAAATGTCTACATCGGAGAGGAGATGTTCACCTAAATGGAACAGTCACGAAGCTGGACCGCAGCCAAACTAAAACCTACAATCAGTAGTTTAAGGCAGTGATGGTCCTACACAAATTGTGAGAAATGATGTGAAAATGGTAATTGGTCATTGTTAAAGATATTGCATAAAATATACTAATCACCAATTCATGTATTAACCTTTAAAAAACCCAAACTGAGCCGAAATGTTTCTGAACTTTGACCAGAGCCCAGCTAGCCGTCTGCCCCTGCTTCCAGTCTTCATGCTAAGTTAGGCTAACATCCTGACTCTAGCTCTGCAGTGAACACACAGCCATGAGATTGATAGGCTAACATCCTGACTCTAGCACCGTAGTGAACACACAGCCATGAGATTGATAGGCTAACATCCTGACTCTAGCTCCGTAGTGAACACACAGTCATGAGATTGATAGGCTAACATCCTGACTAGCTCCGTAGTGAACACACAGTCATGAGATTGATAGACTAACATCCTGACTAGCTCCGTAGTGAACACACAGCCATGAGATTGATAGGCTAACATCCTGACTAGCTCCGCAGTGAACACACAGCCATGAGATTGATAGGCTAACATCCTGACTAGCTCCGTAGTGAACACACAGCCATGAGATTGATAGGCTAACATCCTGACTAGCTCCGTAGTGAACACACAGTCATGAGATTGATAGGCTAACATCCTGACTAGCTCCGTAGTGAACACACAGCCATGAGATTGATAGGCTAACATCCTGACTAGCTCCGCAGTGAACACACAGTCATGAGATTGATAGGCTAACATCCTGACTCTAGCTCCGTAGTGAACACACAGTCATGAGATTGATAGGCTAACATCCTGACTAGCTCCGTAGTGAACACACAGTCATGAGATTGATAGGCTAACATCCTGACTAGCTCCGTAGTGAACACACAGCCATGAGATTGATAGGCTAACATCCTGACTAGCTCCGCAGTGAACACACAGCCATGAGATTGATAGACTAACATCCTGACTAGCTCCGCAGTGAACACACAGTCATGAGATTGATATCCTAACATCCTGACTAGCTCCGTAGTGAACACACAGTCATGAGATTGATATCCTAACATCCTGACGAGCTCCATAGTGAACACACAGTCATGAGATTGATATCCTAACATCCTGACTAGCTCCATAGTGAACACACAGTCACGAGATTGATAGGCTAACATCCTGACTAGCTCCGTAGTGAACACACAGTCATGAGATTGATAGGCTAACATCGTGACTAGCTCCGTAGTGAACACAAAGTCATGAGATTGATAGGCTAACATCGTGACTAGCTCCGCAGTGAACACACAGTCATGAGATTGATATCCTAACATCCTGACGAGCTCCATAGTGAATACACAGTCATGAGATTGATATCCTAACATCCTGACTAGCTCCGTAGTGAACACACAGTCATGAGATTGATAGGCTAACATCCTGACTAGCTCCGTAGTGAACACACAGCCATGAGATTGATAGGCTAACATCCTGACTCTAGCTCCATAGTGAATACACAGTCATGAGATAGACAGGCTAACATCCTGACTAGCTCCGTAGTGAACACACAGCCATGAGATTGATAGGCTAACATCCTGACTAGCTCCGTAGTGAACACACAGCCATGAGATTGATAGGCTAACATCCTGACTCTAGCTCCATAGTGAACACACAGTCATGAGATTGACAGGCTAACATCCTGACTAGCTCCGTAGTGAACACACAGTCATGAGATTGATAGGCTAACATCCTGACTAGCTCCGTAGTGAACACACAGTCATGCGATTGATAGGCTAACATCGTGACTAGCTCCGTAGTGAACACACAGCCATGAGATTGATAGGCTAACATCCTGACTCTAGCTCCATAGTGAACACACAGTCATGAGATTGACAGGCTAACATCCTGACTCTAGCTCCATAGTGAACACACAGTCATGATATTGATAGGCTAACATCCTGACTAGCTCCGTAGTGAACACACAGTCATGAGATTGATAGGCTAACATCCTGACTAGCTCCGTAGTGAACACACAGTCATGCGATTGATAGGCTAACATCCTGACTAGCTCCGTAGTGAACACACAGCCATGAGATTGATATCCTAACATCCTGACTAGCTCCGTAGTGAACACAAAGTCATGAGATTGATAGGCTAACATCCTGACTAGCTCCGTAGTGAACACACAGCCATGAGATTGATATCCAAAGTGTTGAACTATTCCTTACTTTAGTTTCAACCCAGTTGAAAATAAATCCTCGAGTGACAAGTATATTTGAAGTATAGCAAAGCTTTCTTCCCGATTATATGAATTTGAATGAGGCAACTGAGGTTAAATGATATGCATCAACATTAGCAGTTATACTGAAGCAGCCTGGATGTAATTACTGTGAACCTGCATCGCGCTCCTATAGTTTCCCACAATGGATGCGATCTTTCTAAATAGGTGATAAACAGAGGTGAATTGAAGTTGTGGAAAGAGAGAGGGGCATTCGAGGACATTGAAACAATTGCATGGAGAAGTGAGGCCATGAGAATATATTTGGGCTCGTTCAGGGTTGCAGGACATGACTACAGAGTTCACCTGCAGCGCTTCTTATTTCTTGATGGGGATTGCATATGCTGGTGTTACATATTTCGGTAGTTTCTCTCCGAGATGGAGATGTTTTTGATTCCCATCGCCAGGCCTTGAATGGTTGAAAAGGGTATGACCATTTTCTTTCCTGTGGCTAAACAGACTAGCCAAGGATATAGCCGCAAGGATAACACCACTGTATAAGAATACATCAGAATACACAGAGAAGTCCATCATTACAAAAAAGTCTCATCCTTACCGACCTTGATTCTTTGACTAACTGCTCTAATTGGCTGTGTCTCTAATCAGGTCAGGTGATTTAACGGCTTCTGATCTATTATCCGCTATCAAAGGCAACAACTCACATATGCAGAAAAAGCTTTAATTGAGAGGTCAGGGAGTATGCAAACATTAATATACAAGATCCTTTTACTGTGCGAGCAGTGAGCTTTGCAAACACCTTTCAGCAGACCTTTATGGACCAAGGGGGTTCAGATGTGCCTTCAAAAGGGGGTAACTTGCATTCTCTCTAATGTCCATCAGGGGGCGACTCCTCTGGTTGTATAGAAGTCTATGAGAAGATGACTACTTCTCTCTTGATTTATTACCTCAGTAAACAGTGTAAACATGAGTTTATGGTCTCAATCTCTAGTTTCAAGTCTTCTTCAATACAGCATGATGTTCATTTAGTACATTATGGTCCATTTAGAGTCACACAGACCATAAAGCAGGGGATGCTTTAGGGCGGGGCTACCTTGTGATTGACAGGTCAACTCGTGGCTTTTAAATCCGTAGTCCACAAACTAATGTGTGGCTTCACGGAGAGTACGTCCACTCCTTATACACTGTCAATGCTTCAAACTGATGTCTTGGTCTTTGGTCTGTTGTACCTGCACTCTCAATCCTCGTTCTTTTGCTGAAGGAATCCAGTCTCAGTTCCTTGGGGAGTCGTTCAATGCAAAGCAGTGAAAAATGTATTTTAAAAGATATGCTTGATTTTTCAACAAAAGTAAAACAGTTGGGGAAAATGAGTAAGCAGGACACAGCCTAGTCACATACAAGACTGTCTCGCAAAACTAAAAATCATAACCTACGCCATAGCAGTCTGCTGCGGAGCTGCTGTTAACCCCATGTATCCCATGATCCCAGTTTACCTCTGGTGGACACAATGTTACACTACGTTAAAAAACATTGTGAAGCTTGTTACTTACCATCGTGTAAGAAAGTCTGCTGAGAAGAGTTCATGCTCGATATGTTGTAACGTCACGTCGTTACCGTTATGTATTAATGAAGCATATTTTATAAATAATTTATATATTTGTTCATTTTTTTTCTGGCACCTGGGTCGTGTCAAGATGTCAGGTCCTTTTCAGAATAGCTTTCTTTTGATGCCTCTGCACTGGTGAAGGATGTGAAGACACGAGTACGTCCTCCTTCCAGTCCATTCACAGGAAGACCTGGAGGGATTTTTTATTTTTATTTTTTAGCACAAATGTCCACCTGAACTCAAGGATGAACTTTTTAGAATTTTGTTGTTAAAAGGTCAATATGATTTCAATCAACATATTTTTGGCCATAACTCAAGAATGAATATGAAAATGATGACTATTTTACATTTCACATCATTAGATTTTACACAATCTAGTATTGGTTTAATTGGAGAATATGATGAAGGGATGACATTGGACAGACATGGATGTAAACCAAAACTTGACTGGTTGGTGGAGGCATACAACCGCGAGGTTCTCCATTTTGGAGCGGGCCCAACATTTTAAATCTGTGAAGACTTCAACCCTGGACTGACTCCCAACCAACAGGACCAGGTCCTTCATGGTTGAACTCATACCAAGTCAGTGACTGTATTGGTTTAATAGTGTTGATACATGTCGCAAGATTACAATGAATTCAAATATTGTATTGCATTATGAACACATTTCTACCCAAAACTTGTTTAGAGTGGAGAAAGAGAAAAGAGAATGTAGAGGAGGGAGTATTCTTCACTTTGTTATTTCTGTTTCTCTCTGTCGCTCTCTGTGTCCCAGATCATACTACCATCTGCTCTGGTGTTTTATTAAAAACCAAACAGCCTCCTCGGGGCCTGCTTTACTTATTCACACACAAACAGTGACTAACACTGGCTCAGGCTGTTTCTCTGGGATCGCTCTCTGGCTTCTGTGTCCGACAGCTCAGAGGTTTGCAGAGATTTCGGACTTGGGTTTGGCTCTTTCTATTTGTTTACATGAGTGACTTTTATGTAACTTCATTGTTATATTTCCACAGTTGATTTGTATTCAATGTGAGAAAACAAAAAGAAATGTCATGAACATATCATCTCCATATGCCTGCATTTATTCTAGAAGATGGGATGACAGTGTGGACTAAACAATCGTGGTTTGAATTATATGCAGACACACTTGATGGCAATCTGGACTCTACTCAGTGCACCTTTCTTCCACAGCATTCATAATTCATTTCAATCTATTTAGGGCAATTATTGATGATAATTAAGAAGATAAAACCAAACAAACACCAGCCTTTAATGGGAATACCTAACCTGGCTTTGGCCTATGTCTGACGACGAGAAGATGAGTAGAACAGGCCCCCACGGATGACGCGATATTACACTTAGCTCTTCATCACTCATTGAATGTTGACTTACTTAATTACATGGTTCATATGTGTGGTTTAATCAGTGAACTGAGCATTTCAACATTCATCCATCCGACTGAATCTGTGCCCGCATCACGTCAGCCTATTGGACAATCGTAACATGTAGTCAACTATCACTGTGCATTCATGTGACTAGCTCACGCATCAGAACACTGAGACACAGATGACTTAATGAGCTGTGACATGATGGCACACAGTAGTTATTGTCAAGTGTGGCTGTAACAGAAGGTAGCCTTCTCACAGGGATGTCATAACATGTTCAGATGTAATGGACTGCGTTAATAGGTTATTTGCGTGGCAGATACTTGCTCTGTGATTCTACACATTTGGCTGTGCAAATGCTCAGGTGACTAATAATGATAATGATGCAATATCTTTACATTTAAACTGCTGTGGCGTTGCAGCTTCTAAAATTCTAATTAAGGAAGTGAAATCAATACCGAACAAGAGAGAAGAAAAAAAAACAGAAATGAAAAGAGGACAAGAAAGTGCTCCCCTTACATGAGTCACACCAGATGAATGAAGGTATTTATCCCCTTAAGGAAGACTGCACGCTTACTGTTCATTACCATTTAAATGGGACCATCAAACATATACATAATTACACTCTTAACTTCTCTCTTTCTCCAGTGTAGATTTAAATATCGCTTCATGACACCACGGCAGTGTGGCGCCCTTACAAAACACTCACACATGCGGTATCTCCCCAGACAGGGTGCTCATTGGTTAACGCTCCCAGTGGAAAAAGGAACTGGCTCATTACAATTAGAAGAAAGAGTTATCATCGTTTCCTCATGACTGGCTTACGAGAACATGAGCAGAGTTCAGAGAGAATGTTTTGTGCCACAGCCTTATAGAAATCCAGCAGGGATTCTGTCCGTTTGATACACACGCTTCTGGCTCATAACTTGTGTGTAAATGAAAGGCAGCAAACGCTGGATGTGACAGAAGGATTTCTTGGCTTGGATCTACAGTGGAAAACCTCCTGGGAATGACGCCCGCTTCGAAATAAATAACACCGTTTTGTTCCATGAAATGTGGGCTGTGGGACCGGCCTGTATGTAAAAAAAAAATAATAAAAAATTTGTGATTCTATTTTGAAGGCCATTTTTTATGCAGCGGAATTATTCCAGCATTTACGGCACTTGTTCAGCGGTGCACGAAAAACACTGACCAATGTGTTGTGAATCACATCACATGATGCAGCTCAGCCAATCAAATATGAGTATTCTGACAAGTTTCCTGACTTGAGTGAGATGTACAGACACCGTGACACACGGGGAGAGACGAGGATACAGAGAGCAGAGCAGGACTGTTGAAGTGAGAGTTGTGAAAGTCAAATCATAGGACGATCTCCAAAAGAGAAAATGACCAGAGACCAGAGTCATTAGACTCTGACTGGACAGACTCATAGAGGTGAATTCTTCCAACACTACTTTCTCTTTTTAGAAGATGAGAAAAATATAATAGTGTCTTCTTCACTTCACGCTGAATGAACTGAATTTAAAGCTGCAGGGCAATTCAGTGAACATAATTTATCTAAAATGAATTGTGTTACGTAATTTATTTTTTAATCCAGCCGTTATTTTACTTGAAATGAGAAGAACATTTATTCATGTATTTCTATGTATTATTTATAATCCATCCAGTTAAATTTGAAAAATGAGAATATTTGTTAAAATATAATTGATGTGTACTTTCTTTATTTGATTTGACAGTTTACTACACAGAGACGTTACTAGACTTCTTGAATATAGATATACCCAAATTATATACAAATATATATATATATATATATATAAATATATATATATATATATATATATATATATATATATATATAAATATATATATATATATATATATATATATATATATATATAATTTGAATATATAAATTATATATATATGTTGGGAACGTAAAGGAGCGTGTTTGGGTTATCAGCATTTAAGAAACTGAATTCTTGACATCAATAGAATTATTGATGTATGTAACAATTATTAATGATTATTAATAACAACGGGGCACCACCCTGCGAACAGGGACCAATAACCAAACGATAAAACTAAGTCTCATAATTAGTAGTCACTCATAATGTCAATAGTCTGCGTATGACTATACATTCAGTGACAGTGAAGGTTTTTAAGTTCAAGCACAGGCTACTACATACAGTCTTATCAAATACATATGAACAAGTAATCACAGACGAC
The DNA here is from genome assembly GCF_949748355.1 of Melanostigma gelatinosum. Classification (NCBI taxonomy): domain Eukaryota; kingdom Metazoa; phylum Chordata; class Actinopteri; order Perciformes; family Zoarcidae; genus Melanostigma; species Melanostigma gelatinosum. The sequence continues at coordinate 29,636,812 of NC_136634.1, read as the reverse complement.
TGCTCCTTAAAGTATAACAGAGTTTATTAAATCAAAATAATAAATGATCAAATCAATTAATATTGCAACCAACAAACGTTATCATACAATTTTATATGCCTAAACTAAAGAGTGAATAAAATGGATGAGGGTGTATGTCTGTGTGTGTGTGTGTGTGTGTGTGTGTGTGTGTGTGTGTGTGTGTGTGTGTGTGAAAAGGAAGGGGAGTCTTACAGCTATTGCTAAAGACTACAAAGATGGCGGCGTCGAGTGACGCGGACAAAAGGGGAGGGGCCTTAAGATACTACAGCTAAAGACTACAAAGATGGCGGAGTCGAGTGACGCGGGCCAAAATGGCAGTGAGACTGCTGTATGTAATCACGTGTGCCTGGGCAGCACGTGATTGTGAGGCGATCGTTTGAACGGGGTTTCCCTCAGGGGCAGAGATAGGAGCTGTGTGTGTTTGTGTTACGGAAAACAAGAGGAATAAAAGGGGAGAGAGAGGAATCAGAGAGAGGAATCAGAGTTTCTGTGTGCGATGTCGCGTTGTAGTGAAAATGAGGATCGCCGATCGTATCTCACACAAGTTGCCGTTGTCGCTTCGCGAACTGACGACACTTATGCCCGATAGTCACGTTTCCACACTTCACTCACAGAATCGATTCAAGGAAATAGAGCAAGAACAAAAATGAAATCAAATAATCCCAAAAGCAACAGTCAAACAGTTAATACACAATGCAACGGAACTTCTCTGGTCCGTAATGATTGCGTAAATACCTCCGTATAATGCGACAGTGTCTTAACACAAACAGAATACGGGAATGCACCATAGAGCGAATTTTCTGATCCGCGAGGGATTGCGCAATGCCTCGATATCACGTGACCGTAACCTAAACACACAAAAACACCGGAATATCAACATATAAATAAATGGCCTGAATTAAATTTAAGTGAATTTAAGCTAAGCTATGCCCAGATACCATGAATCTTACTTGTCGATGCTTCGTTGCAACGTTGGAGTGTGTTCGTGGCAAAGTGGTCCCTTTTCCTCGTCAGGAAGGGGGAGCAGGGGGAGCTTTCAGCGCGGCCTTGCAGCGGGCGCTGTGTGTCGCACGGCTTTTGCTGGTGCGGCTTCGGTCCGTTGGCGTGGCTCTGGAGCAAACGCAGGTCCGATCTGTACTCGCTGCAGGGAGGACAGTTAACTTCGGCTGAGACGGCGTGTCTGCGCGTCTTACCGGGAATCCTCGGTCACGAGAGGAGCGAGGCTTAGTCGTCTTTCCTCTGTGCCGGTTTGTGCGCAACAAAAGGGGGGAAAAGCAAAAAGCGGAGAACGGATAGCGGAAGCGGATTCGTCTCGCGGGCTGAGGGGGCCTTTACTCAGAATAGAACACTGTCGTTTCGTCCAGCGAAATGGCTCGTGACCGGTCAGGGTTTGATGAGGGGTGAAGGCCGCAGCTTCCTCGTGGCCTCCGTCGTGCTGGAGGGGGGAGGAGAGGCCGATGTGTCTTCATGTGTCCAGGACGAAGGTCCGGGCGAAGAGAGCGTTGTGTGCTCCCTGTTCGACGGAGGTCGAAGGGAAAAAGCATGGAGGTGTGATCTGCAGGCACTTTTGTTGGACAGTGGTTGAACCACAGGGGTCCTGGGGTCTCTTGGCCTTCGGCCAATGAGATTGCAGCGGTGCATTCAGGTGACTTCAGGACCATAGTTTTTTTGGGGGGGGAACTACAAATCAGGATGAACCCTTTGTTTCAAAAAGGGAAGGCCTGATTCTCTTTGTCCACAGCACATGTTGAAGCCATTTGGTCAGACCCCAACATATATATATATAATTTGGGTCGTGGGTCCCGGCTTGTCATTAAGAGGTGATGGTGGGTCCCGCAGCCAGACCAGTTGAGAACCACTGCTTTAGGCAGTATCAGGCAACATCTCCTCTTTGTCCTTCATGAAGATGAAGTGCAGCCTAAGAGTCACAGATTCACTGAAGGTTGATTCTCATCCAATTAACAAGTAAATGTTGGCTGTGTTTTTCTAAATATCTTCATATGAGGGTTTGAATGATATCTTACAAAGCTGTTAGGATCTGGTATGAAAACAAAATGATTGACATTAATAAAAATATTAATATCAATACGATTATTGACAAATAATAATGAGGCACCACCCTGAGATCAGGGACCAATAACCAAACTATAAACTATAAAGTAAGTCTGCAAACTATTCCACATTCAGAGTGAACGGTGAAGGTTAGGCCACGATATCCAGCTGTTATCACAAAACACATGCACAGAGTAATCACAGGAAGCTGCTCTTTAAAGTACAACACAGTTTATTCAATTCTAACAACACTGATCAAGTCAATACTATCTAAAACTAACAACTACTATATAATTACGAGCCTGCTGTCTAAAATCAACAAACAATCAAACAATACGATGTGTGTGTGTGTATGTGTGTGTATATAGAGGGGAGAAGCAAGAGCAAAAGAAAAATGGCGGCCATGATCTCGTAAGTGGTCACGCCACGTGAGACTACAAAATGGCGGATGCAGACTCGTATGCGAGTCAATATGCGAAGCTAAAAAAAACGGCGGCAAGGCCACGATTATTAAATGGAGTAATGAGGCACACAGTAGAGGCCGCGTTTACACACCACGTGTGTCTAAGATGAGATAACAGCACAACCTACATGTCTACGTGTGTGTGTGGGTCAGAAAACACTCAAAGCAGGGCAGATCCTCACCGCTGTGAAATACAGAAACCCGACCGGCAGCTCTGGGCATTTGACGAATAAAGTTACAGTTACCAAGCTGACTCATGGTGACTGATCTAAACACAACACCATTATATCAGCATGGACTTATAGCAGCGCTAAACTACTATCGGAGCAACGACACAATAGCGATTTACACATCACTAACGGAACTCAGCGGTCCGTAGACATACACTATAACACGGTAACATTACATTTAAACTTAAAAGAGAACAAACAAGGTTGCAAACACACTGTGACCTATCTCTGCCGAGACAAACACCTCTTACTTTCAGATGGCTTCATAGCAGTTGGAGTGTTTCTTTAAATTTCTATATTCAATTCGGGACCCGGAACTTCCACAAATATAATATACAAATGTATATTGCGGGTTATATGCAAAATAATGTGCAGTGTTTTTTTGTCGGTATAACAGCCTTTTTCATACACAGTTTTTATTAGCTTGTTTCCTTCTCCCTGTACTGCTAATCATTTGTCACTCCCCTCGCTCTTTAATCCAATCTGTCATCCAACAATGCTTTTAACATTGGTAAATGACAGAACATTCCTTGAACGACGCATACCCCGATGACATGCACACACACACACTCACACACATATTTCGCTCAGGTCTAAAATGTCAGCGTGTGCTTTTCTGAGTTTGGTGGCAGCTGCAGTGTGTATGCTGGTCTGGCAGTAGCAGTCCACAGAGGAGAGCTTTACTTTACTTTGCTTGGCTCAACAGTGAACGCAGGATGACTCATAACAAACCCCACTGCTTTTTTTCCTGCCCATCCCCCGGCTCTCACTTTCTCTCTGTTCCCTGCATCTCAGTAAACCAAATAGAAAAAGCAATGAGGGATAGGACTAGGGCTGTGTATCACTATATACATATAGTGTATATAATATATATATCAATATAGTTATATATGAGACGAGATATTGTTTTAGATTTTGGATACCAAAGGTAAGGTGGTGTAGGTGTTGTCTTTTCCTCTTTTTAAAGGCTGTTTTACAGTAAAGTGATGTGATTTTCTGAACTTACCAGGCTCTTCTAGCTGTTCCATTATTTATCTTTACCCACTTTAGTCATTGTATCCTCTTTACTGATGATTGATTATTATAAATATTGTTAAAATATTTTGTGAAAGCAGCAATAGTCAACCCTGCATTGTTGTCACAATATCGATCGAGGTTTTTGTTAAAAGGAATTCTTGATATTTGATTTTTTTTTCCCCATATTGCCCTAACAAGGACCAAGAGATCTTACACACATCCTCTTGTGTTGAAGAATGAGCTGAATCTGAAGGCGAGGGTCTTGATACCATGTGTACATGGACTGTGTACATCAGGGGTGTCCAAACTTTTTTCAAAGAGGGCCAAATTTGATAATGTGAAAATGCCCAAGGGCCAACAGTCCCTGCTGACATTATTTTAAACAATACAAGTAGCCTATACATACATTGTTATTTTATCATTTTATTTTCAATGACAGCAAATAGCAATGTAACCAAATGTAAGCATTCATGTGTGAACACATCTCAACAACTATTCTGCCTTTCTTTCACATCTTGAAAGTCAGATAACAAAGAACAAGCCATCTAAAAGCTAATTACATAGGAACCGATCAATATTCTCACCTCAAGACAATCTTAAATATGACTTATGGGTGATGAGGGTGATGAAAAGTTGTCTAACATTTAAATTCAACACACATGAAACAGGCTCACGAAAAAAATCAAGTTGTCTCTTCGTATCTGATGATAGCTCTTCAGTGTTACGAGCCAGGCAAACATTAGCAAACTCTGTCTTCTTCTCGGGGCAAATGTTTTCTGCTATTTTCATAACACAGTCTTTGATAACCTCACATTCCGTAAAAGGTTTGTCATGTTTAGCAATTACCACGGCCACTCCGCAGCTTACTTTGATGATGTTTTCATGTGAAAGGGACCGCTGCTGTGTGGCCAAGTTATCTTGGAGTTGCTTCACTTTTCCAGCACGGACGCTCTCTGATAGCTTGTTGTAGCATTAGCACGTTTGGTCTCGTAGTGTCTCTTTACATTATATTCCTTAAACAAGGCAACAGTCTCATGACAAATTAGGGAGACACAGTTGTTTCGGTTTTCGGTGAAAAAAATATTGCGATCTCCACCTCTCCTGGAAGCGGCGGCCCTCATTATCGACTTTCCTTTTTTTACTTGCCGTAGCCATGACAGTTCAAGGGTCAGAGCCAATTTCAAACAGCCAGACAGTTACAGAGTGGTGCTGCCACCATGAGGTAAAAATAGGAATTGCATGTTGAATTTGTATGATTTATTCATTCCGTTTTGACTGTGCTGGCGGGCCATAAATAATGCATTTTAAGACAGAAGGCGCGGGCCGTATAAAATCTGACCTCGGGCCGTGATTGGCCCGCGGGCCGGACTTTGGACATGCCTGGTGTACATCAAATGTACAGTGTTCTTAGATATTAGGGTCATTATTGTCGATTAAGTTAACGTTTTTGGGTCCAAACGTTAGTAATAGTTTCTACCTTTTCTGGGAACTCAGGAACTTCACCTGCAATTTGACTTGAGGAACCAGGTTCACATCTGTCCTCACATTGGAGCTCTTATCAAATCTTTGCACGACCCAATGAACAGAAAATTATTGATGGTAATTCAAAGTAATATTTATATAACAATTCCAGAAGTCTAAGTTACTGCGTGGAACTTTTAACTGGTTAAAAATGAATTAATTTGGAGTTATCTGTCACTGAAATGAGGTTGTCAGAGTCATAATGTAATTTTGGGTAACTTTTCGCTTCATTGGCCGGCTCTGCTTCCTGATTGTCTATTCTAACTGTAGGCTCAGCATTCTCATCTGTATTCAGAAAGCTTTCTTGGAAACTACCTGCACTTTAAATTGAATCCATGATGTGACACCAGCATCTGCAGTAACAAAAATTGCCTTCCGAAACTGGTAGAATATTGCTGTCTCCACCCAAAATACCAGATGCTCAAGACGCTCAAGGGAGACCTGAAAACAATGAAAGCATTCACAGAGTCAAAAGATAAACTGAAATAATCCCATGCATGAGAGAGTGAGGTGAGAAATGAGGACGCCAAGGACAAGAATATGGGCATTCAAAAGATTAGTTTCAATTAGGTTTTGGCTCATACCAGAACTTCGATCACTGACTTTACAACTACCATCATCATCTGTAGAATTAAAGCTGCATTAGACAATAAGGCTTTGGTTAAGAATATATCCGTTTCATCTGTCGGAAGTCAGGATCACTGGTTAAAAGAAACAATGACGACTGTTGGTGGGAAACCAATCAGCAGTCAGCCTCTCCATCAAACTCTCACGCATTGCTGAGCCTTCCGACCACCTCTCTGAGCGGAGGCTGTGCTGGTTGGAAGGTTGTGTCCGGCAGAGTTCTAATTCATGAAGTGGTTGCCGGTGGTCCTCGACAGTTAAAAGAATTTTAGGTTTGTTATTCGCCCTAAAATGCTGCAAATGGTATTCTCCAGTGTGTCCGCTCTCTTGCCCCTATTCAAACAGAACAAGGAATCTTGCCTTTATATTTGATCTTCAATTGTAATTCGAACACCATGCCAATAAACTCAAATGAAATAAATAAACTAAATTCAATCCTGTTTTGTTTTTTTAACTGGGTAACATTGCAAAAACCACATCATTATTATTAATGGCTTTTTATTTAACTTATCATTCACACCGTCATATTTTCCCGTCTTGACTTCGTCAATGCCATTTTCACTTGCATAAGCCAAACTGCACTGTCCCGTCTACGGGCTGAACTAAATGTAGCAGCTAGGCTCTTAACTAGGATGGAAGGAACATCTCCTATTGCTCTCCTTGAGATTTCTCTTCTTTTTTTTACTCTTAAAATTTTTTTCAGGGGGAGAGTTTTTCCTTAAACAATGTGAGAGTCCAAGTACTAAGGATGTCATTTGTTGTACATAATGTGAAGTGTGAAATGTGTAACTGGTGGTGATATATGGATACAGTTTTACTTATTGACTTACTTACTATTTGAACAAGTAAGAAATGGTGTGCTTTTCTTGTGAGGACAGTCTTTTTCATTGACAGCTGTAGACAAACTCATTCAGGGTAAGTCATTATGCAGGATGTGCTGGTCATAGACGTTCACTGCACAATCAACCAGCCTGTTGCATCAAATCTGGAACACATTACAAACTCAAGTTCATTGTATTGGATGATATTCTGATCTCATTCCCTATGGTCTATAGACAACACTCCAACTGCAGTATATTGGAGTGTTATTCACAGATAAGGCCATTGTTTTTATATGCACTATGAGTTAATGAACGCAGCAGAATATGCATGCGTCGTTTCTTTACCCCAGACCTTCAGATCAACATTTCAAATTGTCGACTTGTGATTACAGAACTATTACCCGTGCTGCGCAGAAAAATTTAAACTCTCACTCATCAGGCATTCACTGCACTTCCACTGGCCTGGCCTGGAGGGAAAGAGAGAGAGGGATAGGGAGGGGGTTGGTGGTGGAGAGAAATGGTGCAAGGAGTGGGAAGAAGAGAGTGCATTGAATGAAAATGCGAGATATCTGGTAGCTGTCAGTGTTGATGTTAGGAACATGCGGTTTCCTGTCGAAGTGTCCTTGAGCAACACAGCGAAGGCCCTGTGGCACTGGTGTAGTCCCAGAGAGTCTCTCCTCTATAGGCTTCAGCTACAGTCTCTGAATGTAAACATGGAGGGTTTGTGGTTTTACTGCTTGTTGGCTGTTTGTCTGTAATGGTTTCACGGAGAGACATTTGGAAGATATCTCTGGAATGTGTGTGTTGCTGGCTTGCTTTCTGCTATCTCGGTTTGGCTGGTTAGCCTTTAGCTTTCACGTGGTAGCTCAAACCGGAGTGCGTAGCTCGTGGACTCATGGCGAAAAATACAGAATATTGTGGTAAATCTTCTAGTTGATTATATTAGTTGTGTAGAATTGTGTTTGGAGTGTGTAAAAATGGCTTACATGATATTGTGGACTTTGCTTTTTAATCTGGTAAAAACATGTATACATGCATTAAATTCGCTCTCGATAAGCTGGTTCTAAAATAATAAAATGGTTTTAATACTTCCTCATTTATAATTTCATGGATAACAAATTACGCCAAATTACGTTTTTGTGGGTTTTTGCTATGAATGCTGGATAAGACCAGCCGGCTTAGTGACACAGAGCAGCGTCTGCCATTCCGTTTGAGGTGAATTGTTGTACTGCCTAAGCTACTGTCAGCTATTTGATTGACTTTCCTTTTTGCCAAATACTCTGAGTAAAATTGAGTTCCCTCTGGTAAACAGCTACGCAGTGTACCTGTACCTGGGCTTCATCATCATTTATTCACCAAGTCTGTCTCTGCTTTCATCCAAAAGCACATCAAAAAAACTGATGGATGGAGAACTCATTGACTGGTAGCTGAAGCAACATGTTCACACAACACAACTCAGTGCTGTTTCCAGTAACAGACAGTCGGTCAGTGAGGGAGTGTCGGCCGGCCACCGCCCCCAGTCAGTGTAATTGTTTCTTGTTTCTCTCTTGTTTGTCTACATGGCACCGCTTTGCTGTCAGCCTCTGTGACATCCTCCTCTCGCCTCCAATACCCACCCCCCACATCCCCAGCCCCAAGCAGCAAACCAATTACGAGAGAGAGAGAGAGAGAGAGAGAGAGAGAGAGAGAGAGAGAGAGAGAGAGAGAGAGAGAGAGAGAGGAGAGGAGGGTTTGGGCTGCTCAAGGCTCTCAGATGAGAACACTCTGCCTGCCTCTATCGTTTAGCATCACACACGTGAGTACGTGTGTGTATTCTTGGAAGGAGCCAATTGTCAGTGTTCGACCTTCAGAAGGAGGACATTGATGTGAAGTAATTCCAGCGGGTCCCCAACAAGGAGGCTTTAGCAGACCTGGATACAGTGTTGGAGGTCCCGTTTATTCCTACAAAGGTTACATTGGAACCTGAATAAAATGTAACTTGAGTAAAATTAAAAAATAAATAAACTAAAATAATGATTTCCTCCAAGCAAAAGGCTCTGAGTGAATTTGAATTCCCTCTGGTAAACAGTGACTTATGTGTCTTTTATTGTGAAAGGGAAGGACGGGAGGAGTGAGGCATGTTATTCATTTATTATCTTGTAATATTTAAGTATAGGCACAAGTCAGATTTTCATTGGCAATGTTTCTCGTTTAATAATGAACACAACAACTCTGATGATCTCACGCTACTTCTTGATGTTGTTTTGTTTGCCGAGCAAACGTACATGCAGTGAGTTAATGCTGGATGAATCTTTATCTATCAACAGCTGCTAGCTCCACATGTTTCACAATTTCAAGCCCTCTGATTTGATGTTTTGCCATCTTGGTTTTTATGGATCCCGCCAGCTAAAAGCCGTTGCTGGAGTCATTATGTTTTTGGGCTTTCTGTCCGTCTGGTCCAATTTTTGTGAGCGCGATATCTCAAGAATTCAGAGAGGAAACTGAATCAAATTTGGCACAAATGTCCAGCTGGTGTCAAAGATGAACTGATTAGAATGTAGCGGCTAAAATAAGAGTTCACTTTAACCTCACACAAACTATTTTGGGCCAAAAATGATTTGCTGCTTGTGACAATTTCACAAACAATGTTTAAAAGGATAAAATGATAAAGTGATTTGGACATTTTGGACATTTGTGTGTATGTAAACTGCAACTCTACTAGTTTGCGGAGGCATGCAACCTTTTTGAGGTCATTTTGGATCCAGAAGTGACGGGAGAGGGTGCACAACTAAAATGTTACAATTAACTTTAATGAACTGAAAACACACTGTGAAAGGGTTAAATTTCTAAGAGGAAAACACGGAAAGCACCCACACCGGACAACCTGTCACTTCTAAGGTAGCCCCGCCCTAAAGCATCCCCTGCTTTATGGTCTGTGTGACTCTAAATGGACCATAATGTACTAAATGAACATCATGCTGTATTGAAGAAGACTTGAAACTAGAGATTGAGACATAAACTCATGTTTACAATGTTTACTGAGGTCATAATTTAAATGAGAATTAGGGTAATTTTGTCATAGACTTCTATACAACCAGACTTGCAACCGGAGGAGTCACCTCCTGGTGGCCATTACAGAGAATGCAAGTTCAAGACACTTTCACATTGGCTTCACTTTTCAGAACCGGAGGTTTCCCGTGGGTTGAGGTGACGTGAAGATCACGTGTACTGCTTTCGATAATGTCGACAATGGAGCATACGAACACACATATTTGACATGTTGCTGTATCATAGATGCTAAAAGCCCAGATAGCTCACACCAGGGTGGAGAACACACAAATTGTGATTGTCGCTGTGTGACGGATGCTTGCACTCAGTCCTCTGCCTGATTTACATCATCCCAGTGTATGTGAGGGAAAAGGGAGGGCCTATTTCCGTAGTTTGTTTGTTTGTGTGTTTGGCAGGGCAGGTGTGAAGGTGCATTTGCAAAGTGTCTGTCGGCAGAATGATTTACAGGTTTTGGGAGAAGGAGGTCTGAGGGGATGACAGGAGAGCGATGGAGCACTGAACCCACAGTAATCACAGAGCTCTGAAAGGAAAGTCATTTATATTGACTGCGTTGGTGCTGCCACCACTTGTATGTTGTGTAAAAAGATTTGTAGAGACGTATGGTTTCACTTTTTGTGCCAAACTGCAATCATAAATATGGAGGAATACAAAACCTTTTCTCCATGCTCGATGACTCACTTGCCATTTAGCTTTCCTCAAATACCAGAACATTTTCCGATTAGTGATTTCTTGTATTACCGCCCTTTGCAACCACTTTCTTTACTTTGACATAATTTACAGATTATCAATTTCTTCTAGCTGTCTGACATTTTAAAACCAGAACCATGTCCATACAATGGAAGTTGAACTGTTTTTTTGTTGTTTTTTTACCAACTCCTCCTCTTCTTCATTATGTGCAGAGCTTACAGACTTGATGGGTCAAATAAACTGGACAGACTCACTCAGGAGACCACTGATTGTGTCAACGTTGACTTATTTTACCGTATATAGAAGGACTTGTACTTGTATAGCGCCTTTCTAGTCTTCCGACCACTCAAAAGCGCTTTAACACTACATGTCATTCACCCATTCATACACTGATGTTAGGGGCTACCACCATCCATCAGGAGTAACTATACTAAGCAGTCAGTCTTTCACACACCGATGGCACAGCCCTCAGGAGCAATTTGGGGTTGAGTGGTTATGTTACATAACTGATGTACTTAAGCAATGTCAGTTACATAACAAGCATACTTATTCTTATGTCAAGCTTTAGTTATCTTGAAAAACTATTTTTTTTCAGGATAACATCACCTCCCATTTCTTTCCCTTTTTGCCATCCTCCATTACTTTGTCCCAACTGCCGTTTGACAGTACATTTGTCAGCCAACCTTTGCAGTGAAATGCATGTGTGTCCTGATTTCCCCCCGAAATAATGAAGCGTCATCATCTCCCAAGCCACAAAGCATTAACACAAACGGCCCCTTCTTTGGGTTAGCATGATGTGATATCTTGGATGCTCCAGTGCTCAGAACTGGCAGAGCGACGGAAACAGCTGAGCGGGTGATTTATGGAGTTAATGAAGTCTGTCTGACTGTTCTGAGAGCCAGTGAGAAGCAGGTATCAATACTGGGGGCCTATTAGATTGATGTGAGTAATAAAGTGTGATTGAAAGACTGTGGTGCCAATTGGGCACAATGGAAAACAGAGGGGTGGTCATGTTATAAACTATGGCATCAATCACCATGACCTAAGGACACTTATTTTTATAATACAAGTGGATTCCCTTGTAGTTCCAATAAGCCATTAGGGTATCTGTGTTCCAGTAAAATTGCAAGTAATTGGGCACAGATGCCATTGAAGAGTTCAATTTGTAATGGTTACTACATCACTGCATCACAGTTGCATTCTCTGAGAAAGTCGTGTCATTTCCATTCAAACAGCAGCAATTGCATCATTTTGAGTTTTTGAGTTTTTTTCTGTCAACAGTTTTTATACCATGTTGTTGCATACAATTATCAACATGTTCATAGGTAGTGTAGTTTGACTTCCCTGCCAATGCAATAGTGCTTTTGCACTATTATGACCACTGTAAGGAGGAAATAGATGTCAGAAAATGTGACTGGTTGAAGCAACAACGTCAGTGGATGCGTTCTCCGTCTGTACTGTATTTACACAAGCAAAAGGCTTTAAATACATGATTTTGGGTGCCAGGCAAACGCCGTGTTATAAATCTGAAATCTGGAAAAGGGGCGGGACCCGAAATAGATTTTAGGTAGGACATCAAATCTCTCCCTTATTGACTAAACTGCAAACCCTAGGCTCTGTGGCCCATAGATGTTCTGTTATATACGTATGTTACTTCTAAGTAGTGAGATGTGCAGTTCTGACTGTAAACTAGAAAGACAGCAGCTACCAGTCAGTATTCCCAGTTCCTCAGCGAGTCTGCCCGATGGCCCACTAACATCATTCAAGCTCTGACCTTTGTGCTCTATGAAAACTGTCTACCTGACATCTTCCTGCCCTTCTGCATCCCCCCAAATCTCTCCTTCACTCACTCCTTGTCCTCTCTTATCCATTATCAGCTGACCGTTCAGCCCACATGTCAGCTTGTCTGACACATGGCCATAAATATTAACACGTTCTTTTCAAGTGTCCTTCAGCATCCGTCCAAATCCCAAACCTGCTCACTGAGAGTCCCTGTGGATGACAGAGCTGCTGCAAACCTGAGCTGGAAACCATGTGCATATCAATGGAAACATTGCAAGAATATGCAAGTTAGCATATCTGCTGTCAAACATACCTTCATCAGTAATAGGAAACACTGGTGCACCTAAAACATACAAGCCTGCATGTTGTTCCTTTTAATTGAACTATGGTAGTGTGAGCAGTTGTGAACACAGTGATTGCACATAATCCACCTCATAATCCACCTCAATGGCAGGAAGTGAACCACAATGCAGCATTAGTGGGCTACCTGTTCAAGCATCTATTGAGATGGACACAGCAAAACGACATTGACGAATGGGAGAAGATTGACTTGACCTCTGCAAAATATAACAAAAATGTCTATTTCCCAATATGTTGAGCTGTTCCATAAATAATCTGGCACCCCCTCCCACATGACACACTTTAAATGTGTACCTCCATTATAATTTAGAATTTTGTCCAGCATTTTGTTCTGCTTTCCAACAAGTTTTATAACCTCAAAGTGCTGCAAGTAGGACTTTTAGACTGCTCATATCAGAAGGTGGTAATGCAAAATACTGCGGGGCATTTCTGTGTGATCGGTAATTAATGATCGCATTCCTGCTGAGATCCAACCTCACAGTTCGTCATCCTGCCACCTTCCCTCCTTTATCCATGCTCTCATCAGTTGATGTCTCTCATTTCCTTTCTTCCTCTCTCATGTCCTCCTGTCCCCCGTTTCCATCAAACCCCCCCCCCCCCAGCACCAACTCACAGCGCGAACACTTCCTTGGTTTCTGTCTGCTGTGAAGGTTGACTGTGTCAGTCATAGTAACTGCAGGTCGGTGTGTTCGGTTCCATCAGACACAACAGCAGACTCCCTGGATCCCCCGGGGGGAAGACGTACGTATATAAAGGATGTTCGGCTGCTTTCTTTATATACCGTCCATTCCTTGCTGTGACCTTTCAATCATCATAGATACTAATTATAGACAACATAACCATCATCATGATATTCATCAAAACTCCATATTTACAAAATAGCATTGAGTAGAATTAGATGAGAAATATATGTATGACCATGAATACAAAACTTGAAATCAAATTGGTGTCAACTAATAAAAAAAAAAGGTCTTTGAGTTGATATGAGAAATAAAGAAATGAATAAGAATGCAGCCTGAAACTCAAATTAATAATCTATACTGAACATTAAATAAAGTAGAGGCCATTATGAACGCTACATCAATTGTTGATGGTCATAATTAGTCATTGGCGTCAATAGACTGTTGAATCTTTGTATTTGTCCTTCATTTATAGGCACTCCTTTGACATTTCTTGTCGATTATCAGCTGACTCAGGCTACGTTCAGACTGTGAGCCTCAGCGCTCAATTCTGATTTGTTGCTCAGATCAGATTTTCTTTTGTTTGGCTGTTCACACTCTCTTTTAAATGTGACCAATATCAGATTCCAGTTTGAACCGGTCACAATTATGAACTGACCCGAAAGAGTCGATAAAAAAAACATCAAATGCTGCACATTGTCGTTGGATAGCAAACATAGAGACCATGGAAGTCAGCACGGTTTCATTTCTAAGTTAGTGTGCTGTTTTATATTGTTTTTATATTTTGAATTGAGCCTTTTTGTGGAGCAATGGCTGCTACTTCTGTACAGAGGTGTGTGTGGAGGGGGAGTCAGAGCCAAGTGTGGTGGGATCATGACGAGAAAGGCTTCACTGCCCAGAATTCTGACGAATGTCAAACTAGAGTGACATAAAAGTTGCATGAGGTTGTATACCATAAAAGTCTGACCTGTATCTGATGTAGGACCACATATGAAAGAGACCCAAACCAGAATTGAAAAGATCAGATTCCATATGAGTCACATGTCTGTCAAAAACATCTAATCTAAACTCTGCTGATAATATCGACCTGACCAAGGCCTTGGTTTTAATGGAAGGGTGTAACAAAATGTTCTGTTGTTGTATACTTGTGATATTAACCACATATTTTATTCAGTGGAAAGGAGGCGAGGAAGGTTCTTTGAGAAACAAAAATTAAGGCAAAAAGTTTGAACCTTTAAAGTTTGACATTTTGGGAACACACTTATTCGCTTTCTTTCAGAGAGTAAGACGGTCAGAATGATGCCATTCGCGTGTCTGTAAGGTAGATATCAAGCTACAGCTAGCAGCAGGCTATCTTAGTCTAAAGTCCCGAGAGTTGCCCGACAATGGTCCCTTGTTTATTTCGGTAAACAATTAGCACAGACGTTACTAATAACCTTGACAATGGATCTCTGCTATTCAAGTGTACCAGTAAGATGAGAGTGAGCCAGCATGCATAGTACCAGGACCATGTAACCTAAAGAACAGCAACTTATCCTCATACAAATAATTCTGGAAATAATAACGAGAGTTACATGACAAATTAGTCAACATTGACTTATGGTTTCACACGGGACGCAGACAACGGCCTCCTGGGTGAAAGTCTGGTGCTTTTGGATCAAACTTGACCTCCCTATACAAAGTGTGTCGCTCTCTATACTTCCTGATTTACGATTCGTGGATGACATATCAAATACAAATTATGGTGCATTATTTTTCATAGGTAAAGCTCCATGAACAGTGTATGAGAACTGCCTGAGAAGAGTGGACAGTTGAGGTTTATGTGAAACATCATGGGCGTAGATGAATAAGTATAAATGGAGAGTTGAATATCTCATGAGAAGTTTTTCTTCCGTTATAACAACACCAAACAGACCAATCAACCTAATAAAGGGAATACATGCTTTGTGGACCTGGTCTTATTGCTTTGGACCAGCCTCAACCCTGCTCTTTACTAAGTCAATATGTTCCCAGAGTATTCCAGAGCAAAGACATGCAGCTCAGGTGGATTTAAGTCTGAAAGTCTCTAGGTGTGACAGTGAGGGTGTTTGTGTGTGTGAGTTGAGACGGACTGGCAGCTCGTCCGTGATGTTTACCTGCCGTCTGTGGTCTCCTCTGAGTTCAGCTCCCAGCGGACTGCACGATGTGGACTACAAAGCAGACCTCCTGTTGTGCTGCAACTGAAGCTTCCAAATATTCTTCAAGTTTGTGCTAGATTTTTTTTCAGGGTCAGTGCTAAATATATGATTTTTTTTACATTTATATCTATTTTATATATTATTTTATATTCAGTTTTTTTTCCAAAGGACAATCATAAGCTAAATCAGCAAATTCATAAATAACTCAAATCCATCTTACACAGCTACAATAATAATCTAATGACATACAGACATAAATGTAGTCAAATAATAAGATTAATTTTGAACTCCACATAATCTCTAAATTTTCACAAAACATAGTGGTGGTGGATTCAGCAGTCTTGGTGAGGGGCACAGTGAAGTCAAGGGTTCTTATGTAAAACAAATATAGATCAATGATATTTTGTGCACACATGTAACAAATAACACAATAATGAACTGTATTCTATAATGATATATTAAAAAAATATGTAATGCACTGACTTCACATTAACTTTATTTGAGACATTGCGCAAACATGACAACTCGGCCATGGTGTTATTTCAATGAAACCATGGATGAGTCCCTTCTTGGTAATCTTGTATCTCATTTATCCTCTCACATGATATTGCAATGTGTCTAACAGCAGATCCATTAAATGGCTTTAAAATGCTATGTTTTGTAAAAAAAACTAAAGATTGGTTCCCTCCTCTCCTCCCGTCCTCTGAACCACTGCTCTACTTCTAAAGTTCCTCTTATGCCTTTAAGCCGCCTCCTCTATCTCTGAACGTCTCCTCTCTGAATCTCAACCACTGATGTTACCAATAAAGCTCTTCCTCCACCTGGTAAAGCTCTGTATCCACCTCAAAAGGTTCCTCCAGATTCTCCACCTCTTAACTTCCATCACTCCATTTAAAGGGAAGTTCCGATATTCATCGTTTTTCTGCCATCCTTCCTGTCGATAAGAAAACACTTAACTCACACAGCTTCATGCTGAAACGTGGGGATGCGACACTCCCACTGATAAGGATGATGGCCAAAGCTATGAATAAAATACTTTCCTTTTTCTACTTTTCTACTTTTTCTACCTTCTGTATCTCTAACCTCTGTCCCAATCTGAACCATAGACTGCATGTAAGAAGTCAACGTAGTCGCAGTGAAGTTGCCCATTAGTTTGTGGACTAAAATGTTGAAGCCTCAAGTTTAGCATTTTGGTCGCCGCCATCTTGGTTTGTGGCCATCGTTCTTTTTTCAACCCCAGAAGGGTTGCAGGGTGGGGCTAAGTATAACTGATAAGCTGGATAGGACAGTTTTTTAGAAAATCAAAATGATACATTTAACTTTCATGAACTGAAGACCCACAGTGAAAGGGTAAAAGTTCGAAGAAGAAAACAGACATTTCCCCGACCGGACAATGCCATGGTGGAGAAATGTCAATCACAAGGTGGCCCCGCCCTAAAGCATACCCTTCTTTATGGTCTATTTGACTCTAAATGGCACCATAATGTACTCACTAAACATCATGCTTTGTTGAAGAAGACTTGAAACTATTGAGACCATAAACTCATGTTTACAATGTCTACTGAATTTGGAATTCGTCAAATATGTTTCCAGAAGTTGCACTACTTTGGTTGGAGTGTTGGATGGGAATGGCAGTTTGGAGCCTATATTTAATGTGTTTTTCAGCTGCAGTGAAATGGTGGCATGTATAAAGTAGCCAGTAGCAAGAATGCGGTTCATAATTGAATGGATGGCCGGGTGTAGGTCTTTCTTCATCTTTATATCATTGAGTCATCTACATTTGGGATTTAATTCATTTACTGTCACGGAGTGTCTTAATCTACGCTCGAATACATTTTCAAAGAATGGAATGGAAAATGGGAGTAGCTGAATCTGTCAAAATGACAAGATGGTATTCATCATCTTGTTTTCATTCTGATTCAAATGTGTATTATCACACACCAATATTCGGTGGGAGCAAAATATGATGGTGATTCGTTGACTGGCTGATTCAATTCTTAACTACCCAGCAGCCTTGCTGAGTAATTGAATGCATTAGGGATAGCATGATGTAGTGACTGGGTGACTGTCTGGCTGCGTAGATGATTGGCTGACCAGTTCATTAACTAGCTGCTTGGATGCTGCTTAGGCTTGTAGTTTATTTCTCATACATCTGCCATTCACTCCTCACGCATGCTCAGTCATTATTTCCTTGCTGTTATTGTTTGGGGCTGTCAATCACGGTATCAGTTGTTTAGATCAGCTGGTCTCCTTTTTCCAATAGCACAAGGACATCGTGAGCCTGTCATCTTGCTGCTGTCTCTTTTAAATATGATTGTCTCTCTACCTTCAGTATGTTCATGTTGCTGTTACGCAACTCTCCACGTCCCCATCTCCGCCCAATCTTCATCAGATTCATCATCTTCATCAACTCATTATTCTATCGGCCTCATCAGCCACCATCACCACCAGTGTCTGGACTCCACGGGGGGGATTTAACTTGATGCTGCTGAGGGCAGACGCCCCGCGATTACAAATCCAAGCGCCAAAGACTCTGTCAAAACTTTATCATCACATATCATCCGATAATAATGAACAATTATCTTTTCTTCATCTGACTTGTCTCTCCTAATTGAAATAAAGTTGCAACTGATTGACCGTCAGTCCAAAACTAATATCTCTTCCAATTCCTCATCTTCATCGTCCCTCCATGCCTGATCTTCAATTACAAACCAAGATTGTTTTTAAGAAATCAACGTTATCTCATAGAAAGACTTAACACTGCATTACGGAAACATATGATGGGTTAAAATAACGTAATTTTGAAAAACTGAAATTTTTGCTTTTGGTTATATAACCCACGCGATTTAACAAAGTCAACATTGCCTTTTTTTTTACAACAGACAAACACCGCTCTCCCGTTTTTGACCCATCCATCCTCTTACCCCAACCTGCTCCCTGGGGGGACTTTGATTAAAACATATCTTTGTTGAACCTGGGAATTTGTGTGTCCAACACAACAAAGGTTGACATTCCTTTGTCATTGTTTTCTTACCACCACCATGTGTACGCTGTGAAGAGGTTGTGGTCATTTCACGGTTTTTTTTGTTAGAACCAGGCTCGAAGAAATTGTTCCAGAATTATGAATATTAGGCTAGATTTTTTATCAAGTATTGGCTTTTGTTTCACCTACAGGTGTTAAGTC
Organism: Melanostigma gelatinosum; assembly: GCF_949748355.1. Classification (NCBI taxonomy): domain Eukaryota; kingdom Metazoa; phylum Chordata; class Actinopteri; order Perciformes; family Zoarcidae; genus Melanostigma; species Melanostigma gelatinosum. Next base: position 29,618,145 of record NC_136634.1, on the reverse strand, counting down.
TGTGACTCTGTGTTTTCAGGACCGGTAGCAGTGATTAGCGGTGAGGAAGACTCCGCCAGCCCCCTTCATCATGTGAACCATGGAATTATCAGCCCCTGTACGCTGGATGCCGGGCCGGACGCCGTGGTGATTGGACTGACCAGGATCCCTGTCATAGAGAACCCACAGTACTTCAGACACGGACACAACTGTAACAAACCAGCCACATGTAAGTACAGACATCTGGATGGACCCACACACTGTGCAGGCGTTGTAATATGTAATATGTTTGTGGCTCTTTCAGTTTTCACTCATTTCATGGTCCTTGCCGGCAATGGCTGAGGCATTATGTTTTTGGGTTGTCCATCTGTCCAGTCCATTCTCATGAATGCGATATCTCAAGAACAAATGTTCACTTGGACTCAAAGATGGACTGGTTGGAATTTGGTGATCGAATGTGACTGACCTCACAAAACACGTTTTTGAACATGAATCAATTATTCATACGAGTTAGGGTTAGACAGAGGATTGGACAGACAGGGCTGTAAACTGCAACATAACTGCTTGGCAGAGGCATAGCCACCCCGTAATTCGCCTTTTCCTTCCATTTAAGTACAGTGAAGCTAACATTGCCAACAAAGCCAACAAGTGCACTTTCACACCTGCTTGGTTCGGTTCAATCAAACGTTGTGTTGGCTGGTTGGCATTCAAACTCTGATGGTAACCAAACAACAAGACCAAACCCTTTGAAAAGATGGGTCTCAATCCGCTTCCAACCATGAGATTCAGCTGTTGTGCAAACGCAAATTGGACCAACTGCAAAATTGAGAGTATATATGTGACATTGATGTGATTTCAGATGCCAAACTACTATTAATAATATCACGTGACCTATCTACGAAATATTGGAACTACCATTAATGCGATTTACTGTCACGGTTTAGGCTTTGCCCCCTGTGTTCCTGTGTCTCTGGCCAAATCCCAATGTCCTGCCTTACGGACGCACGGACTTTGAGGCGCGTTCCCGCGAAGTCCGTGAGGGTTTAGGGATGTCCCACTGTCAAATCGTCAAGTGTTTGAGGCTCTCTCGCAGACATTTTGAGCCCTTTATGAACCCTTTCCGTAAGTCAGCATGGTATGCTGACTTAGCCTAAGGGAATTACCCACAAATCATTGCAATGTGACGTTACAGTTTTTCTCGATTGCTAAGACACATTTCTTGAAACGGTCACCCATTCTCTCAAAACTGTAAACACAAAACCTCATCTTCAAGCACTATTTACAAAACCTCTGAATCCTCTTGCAAAATGAAACTTTCGCCTCAAAACAGTTTCACCTGTGCTCAAAATCAAACACTGCTCTCAAATCATAAACAAAGTGATCAAAATAATATACACTATCAAGCAGTCAGTAAACAATACACCAATAAATAGAAAACACATTGTTCAAAACATATAGTTCTCAGGGAGAAGTCGATTTTTAATCTCAAAACAAATTTCATATGAACGAAAACATGTTATATTACAGTAGCTCAAAATTGATCAGAAATTACTACTGTGCTTTGCTCTTTGCAATTTATTTTGTTCTTCCTCCTCCTTGTACCCCTATTTGTACAGTACTGTACCCTGCATCTCACAAACGTGTCCTTTGTCTCTGTGATACTGTAATTTTTGTTCTTTGTTGATATGAACCTGCAGCCAGTCAACATCTATTGAGCAGTCAGTACTGTTACTGGAACAAATAGAAAGCACGATGTCCTCTCACATTGTTTCTTCTATCCATTCTCAGACTTTCTCCTTCCCACCTTCAACCACCTGTTTGCTCTCTAAACTGGCTTATATTGGTTGTGTCACATCATTTGATACAAGTGAAATCCATTTTGAGTGATTGTGTTTAATCAATGACATGTGTTCTCTATTTGTATTTGATTGTTGCCACTTGTGTTTACCAGTATGGATGACATGTGCATTAGAGTGCAGAATGTGTTTTGAGACTGAGAATGTGTTTAGAGTTTTGCTGAAAAGTCTAAGTGAGATCTGCAAATTGTGTTTTACCATGTGACACAGTTTAAGGTATTGACAACAGACTGCACAATTAGCTAAATGAGTTCAGGCAACTGAGAACTTTGTTCAGCCAATGGGTTTTAGTGTTTTAGCAATTGAGAAAAACTGTAAACACGGGTAACCAGTGGACGCATGGAGACGTAAAAAAAAAGGTAAACAAAGAGGACGGATCACGTGTGTTCAGCCTGGAATATTCCATTTACTCAGAAACATTAAGGGTTAAAGATGGAACAAAAAATAAACATGAAATCAGAGGTTATTTATTTATTCATCAAATATTTGATTTTGTCATTGAAGCTGTTTTGACAAAAACGAATAAATAGATTATATGAAGTTACTTCATCTTGTGAGGAAAGAGCCTGAAGACGTTCAAATCGGGGAGTACGAAGTATGAAATAAATACACACAATTATACATATTTTTTGTTGTTTTCATGGTAACATGATATGCAGCAAAGCGCTGTCCCATTCCTATTTCCACCATCTCAAGCCCTCAGTCTCTCACACTCAACCACTTACCAGGTGATGTCAATTAAGTCCTTGAGGGTTCAGGGCTTAGGGTTTAGGGGGGACATTGGGATTTGGCCTCTGTCTCTGTGTTTTCCCTGATTGCACTCATCCTACTCACCTGCCCAGTCCACCCAGCTGCCTTCAATCTTCTCATCACCCCACACATATATACTCCCCTGCTTTCCCTGTTCTGGTTGTCAGATCGTCTTTGTTCGTTCCCCTGTCTGTTCCGGTATTGTGTCACCCTTGTGTTTGCTCGGTGCTCCAGCGTTTGCTCCTGGTTTGTACATTCGCCTTTTTTTGTGATTTTGGATTTTGGCCCGCTCCTTTGGAGTCGCTTTAAGTTTTTGTTTGTGACTTTTTAAGTAAAAGACTTTTTCCAACTTCACCTTGTCTCCAGTGTCTGCACTTGAGTCTCTGATCTGCCCCTCGGGCGTGACAGAACGATTTGACCATGAAAGACTCCGCAGACAAGTTTTGGGGAACCCGCTTGGCCAGGGGAGGGCCTTTGAGCGTCCAGAAGGCTAACCACGAGCTACGCCGCCTTTCCACCTCTAAGAGGACCATGACCGACTCAGCAGACCACTGTTTTGTGTATGATGCACCACACCCGTCTGACCAGTTTTGGGGAACCCGCCTGGCCAGGGGAGGGCCTCTGAGCTTCCAGAAGGCTAACCTCGAGCTAAGCTGTCTTTTTAACCCTAAGAAGAAGAGACACAGGAAGAAGGAGCGGTTCCCGCTGGGCTGCAGCTGACTCCAGCTCCCCGTGTCCTGTCGGCGGTCCGGCCGACTCCAGCTCCCCGTGTCCTGTCGGCGGTCCGGCCGACTCCAGCTCCCCGTCCTGTCGGCGGTCGCCTCAGAGCCGCAGCTATCCCCGGACCAGGCCGCCGTCTCCTCAGAGCCGCAGTGATCCCCGGACCCGGCCGCCGCCGTCTCAGAGCTGATGCGATCCCCGGACCCGGCCGCCGCCGTCTCCGAGCCACTCCCAGTTCCTGCCGCCGTCTCCGAGCCGCAGCCGCTCCCTGTCGCTGCTGAACGCCAGAAATCTCCAGTTCCTGCCGATGCCGCCTCCGCGCTGCAGCAACCTCCAGTTTCTGCCACCTCCGTGATGCAGCGACCTCCAGTCCATTACCCCGCTGGGCCATCACTTCATCCCCCTGAGCCCTTCGGGCCGTCCGCCTGAGCGCCTGGGTCCAGAGCAACTCCGGCAGTCAGGTCGGCCACCCGAGATCCTGTGTCCAGATCCCTCCTTCCCGTCCGACCGCCCTCCTGCCCATCCCCCAGAGCCCTGTGGCGGGTTGGATCCATATAGCAACAAACTGAAACGTCTCCCATGTGCCAAGCGTGTAGGACAATTGCAGTGGCTGTCGCAAAAACGTGAATGTCCCCATCTAGGTTTATCCGTTCTGGGCTACTGTAGAAACAGGTTGACTGCCTCCAAGAAGAGAACTGCTCATTCTAAAGTACTACCACACACTATTATACACTAAAGGCAACATACTTAACAGTATATCCCATGTCTGCCAATAAATGCTTGACACTGTACCTTTTATAGAGAGAGTACCTTTCAATACCGTACCTTTATCCTACCCTGATCAGTTGTTTCCCCCACCCAACTTCCGCAATCATGAGAGAAACAATTGAAGGAGAAAGGCTGTATGATATGTACAGTCCAGTAAATCCAGGGATCAACACAGCAAAGTACTTTAAGCATGTGACAATGCATATGCCAAGTCGACCTCATCCCAACTCTTGGTATTTTGCAAAGTGTCCTGAAAGTTTGCAGGTGGTTAATGTCTTGAAACTGTTGGGGGACAATGTTGTTACTTTTGGTTAACGTTTCGGTCGGCAGCAAAACCGCTTTGTTAGGGTTAGATAAAAGCATCGGAACTTGACGCTGGGACATTAATTGTAATTTCAAAAAACAGCCAAAGATTACGAAAATCACAGGCCTAGAATAACAAAGACAGTCTCTGATTTGGGAATATCAGAGAATACAAAAACATGACAGGGTTGTTTGTTGTGTAGAATGCTATACCTGAAATTATTGCAGGGCCCATGCTGTATGAGATGTAGTTGTAGTCTCAACTAATAAGTTTTGACTTTGAGCTCTTTGACATCAAATAAATCCAGGCTGCAGTAAAATGTAGCGCGTCCACTGGAATAAACTGTTTTGGGGTTCATATGGTGCCAATGATCATGATAAGTCAGTTGATATGAGTTCATGTTTTTTTTCCTTTGGTTCAGACCAAATGGGACAAACTACAAGTGTGAGGGACCTTAATTGCCATGGTTTCAAAAATGTGTGTGCAGAATAGAAGCTCAGTCTAAGCTACTGCTTGTCTATTCTATACTTTAGTGACTATCAGGTGTCCCAACGATGTTTGAAGAAAGCACTGAAAACAGTTCGATGCAGTAGTTTATTCTTTTGGCAAAGAAACAACTCGTGAGCTGGGCGGCGTAGACCAACCAAACATTATGCTCCTTTGTCCTGAGCCAATGTTTCTCCTTTCTTTTCAAACTTAGTCTGTTGCCTTAGAAACAATAGTGTTATCTTTTATGGTCCCTTCCAGGTTTCATTTTTCTAATGATATCGTAACAAAATACTCTGAGCAGGCGGCTTGGCATATCCCCAAGTTTCACTGCCAAGTTTCATGATGTGATGACATTCCTTTAACTCCAGGTTACAGAAGAAGTTGGTGAAGATAAAGTAAAGATGACAACACAACTAGCAACAGGCCGTTAAGTTGACATTTGCATAATGAGGTTGCTAGTCAAGTGTGCGAATCAGGCAGGTGGATGTGGGGATGGTTTTACCATCAGTCATGTTGATGGTAAAACCCCATTCCAATTTTTACTGAGTGAAGTTTTCACTTAAACTAGCCAAAAAGCCTTTTGCTGTCCCCAACTGTCCACTTAAGACCAGGTTTTGTTACCTAAAAACATCAGCTAAACTTTAATTTGATAAACTGATCAGCATAAGTCAACTTTCTACATCCATAATCACACTAGGTGACTCACAGTTGGGACAGTTTGAGACTTGTGTGGACAGTCCTGATTGAATCATCACTACGAAAACTGAAATTGTGGGAAAATATCTGGTTCACGAAGGGACATAAAACCTGAAAGAGGGAAATCAATGACTTCCAAGGTGCATTTCAGCAAGGAACATCCAATCAGAGCTTTAAATCCAGTTTTGTTCTACGTTAAAGGCAAGCGGCAAAAAACGTGTCCTTGTATGAATTTGATGAACATTCTGCAGCTTAAATGAGAACTCTCAGCCACTACGATGTTGTGCAAAATTCCAGAACAAAACATTCTCAAAAACAAAGCTGAAATAACTCAAACTGATTATTACAGAAACCAATTGTTAGAATAAACCAATTGTTAGAATAGCAAGGAGTCAACTGTGTTTTCGCCTGTGGCTTCTATCCCCCAACTGTCACCTCACCTTATGAGCTATGAATTTACTGTGAAAAGTAAACCACTGACTTAATAAAATGGATGGGTCAGCACCATCAGCACTTGTTAATGTGACAGTGATCAACACGACCAATAGCTCTCTTTCCATCCAATTGTCATGCAAAGAGGCTTTCTTACAGTCCTGTCTCTACCCGTTAGTCAGTATTCATAACATGTCGTTGATTGCAGTCCAATATTACTAATTCTTCTTGGAATCAGTTATTTCTTTGTGAGAGCAAATAACATAACTGTACACATCAGAAGCATTAAAGTGCTGCATAAACTTCTGTCAAACACCGGAATTGGATTTCCCCACGTAAGCCCTGAAAAGTCTTTATGACTTCCTGTTTACTCATCTTGGTTTGTTTGCAAAAGCCAGTGTAAGCAGAGACCTGGACCAGAACTAAAATGTGTAATTCATTACTTTAGTCAGAACCAAACTACAGGTGGGAAAGCACCCAAAGAGACCAATTGATGGGCCAGTGTGTAGGATCTGGCAGCATCAAGCGGCGAAGTTGCAGATTACAACCAACTGGGAACTTGCTGTTTGTTCTGGGCTATTGTAGAAACACAATGGTCAGCTTCGTGTAAAAGGCCCGCTCCATATATAGATACAAACAACTCGTTCCACGCTAACGAAAATTATTTTCATGTGATTATACAGTAAAGAAAACATACTGATTCATATTATATTACATTTCTACCAATAGATCCCCCTAAATGCTGCACAATGTAATAATTGAGGTTGTTGCTGAGATTTGGTAAGTTAATGACAAGACTAAAATGAAGTCAGGTCAAAAAAACTTGAGTCTCGGATGGAAACAAACCATTCCCCATTATCAACTGTCTGTTGCAATGAGGGACTTTTACCGACATTTCTGGTGTGCTCACATTCAATTTGTCTTACATGATGTGGATAAACGCTCGGGCTTGTTTACAACCTGTCTGATCGTAGAAAAGCCTCCGCTCCACCAGCCTCCGTCTGACTGACTTTTCATCGAGGCTTTTCTTATATCTGCTAAAAGGGCATTTACAGCAGAAATTGTAAAAAAAAAAAGTGCCTTGTCATTGTAAATATTTTTATTTTTTTACATTCAACATTTTCTCATGAGTCTTAGCCACGTTGGTTCTGTAAAAGCCTCATGGGAGCTGAGGTTAGCTACCTGCTCCTTCTCTCTGTCTGTTATTCCAGTAGTGTGTGTGTGTGTGTGTGTGTGTGTGTGTGTCTTAACTGTGTTTCTTCCACCCATGCGTCTGTGATCATAAACCCATCATCATCTTCAAACTCACTATTTCTCACACACACACACACACACACACACACACACACACACACACACACACACACACACACACAATATACTTCACACAATATACTTTATGCATTATCACTATTGAGTTCACTTTCGACTCTGCACACAGTGAGCACAACAGATTACTTTTCATGCTTAAAATGCTTTCAATGACCACATTTTTCAAAATCCATGAAACGTTCTCTCACTCAAACACCAACCAAACCTCTGCATTTACATTCCATTTTACACATTTCATAGCATTGTAAAAACGGTTCGATTTACATTTATAACCAAACTAAAGTAATGACTGTGAATTAGACCGAAAGACTTAACCTCCAACCCCGTGGCTACTTGGCTCTAAATTGATACTAACAAAGGTAAAGTCACACAAGTGACCTTGTGGCACAGTTTCACCATGCTAGCTGAAGTGCTGAAATGAGAAAAAAAGCATCTTGGTTACGATGGAGCCTTCAGTTCCAATGAAGTGTATTCTGTATTTATTATGCAAAAAAGCATTGCATCAAAATATACACTCCATAACATTTTGGAGGTGAAGCAATTGTGTAACTAAAGGGTGTGATCCAGCGATGGTATATTTCCTTTGTTAAATAAAGTCAACAGACTCACTACACTGCTCACTATAATTACTGTCCGTCTTCATGCTGCCGTACCAAGTTTTTAAATCATCTGCATCCCCACAGGAGCCTATCATCTTGTTTAGTAATGCCAACAAATGCTGGTTACTACCTCCATCAAGGTGTCAGAGCTGCCATGGAGGCCACACTGTCCCAAACTGCACTCTTTAAAGAAATATCACATTTTTGAAAAATGAAAAATAGATTTCAGAGAGAAGCTGACAGAAAGGTTTACAATATGTCTTTGAAGATTATATTCAGGATGTCAAACTGATTCAGCTGTAAAAAAGGTTACGCCCACATATCTCAGTCTAAAAGTGAACCACCACATCACTTGGCGATTGAGACGACAGAAGACAATGATATTGTGTTCCTTTAAAGCCGAGTAGGTCTTTATTCAGTGTTACTGAAAAGCAAAAGCAGCAAGTATACAGTTAGTATACCTTCAGTGGGTAGAAGTGCTATTGCTATTTAATGATGTGCTAAGATGCTCTGCTAATGTTAGCTCCACAGGTTTTTATGTAAAAACGCAATGTTCTTGAAACTCATATCTCCTTTCAACCTCTCCGGGTAACCAGAGTCACTGTAACACGTTTAACTATGACTCGCTCCAAATCCATCAAACCAGCCTGAACATAAAGACAATCTAAAAACCATTGCATGAGTCTGTTGAGCAGTGCCGGGTAGTTGTCGGAGCTAGCCGGTGCTACGCTACGATTGGCCAGTCTGCGTTCAAGGGGAGGGACTTAGCGGAAAGCCAATTCAGCAAAGTTTAATATTTACATCACAGTAGTATTAGTCCTATTCTATACTATAAAGCTGTGCTATTACGCATGACCTTGAAGTGTCTGCAAAACGTTTCTTCTTTTATCATGTGATTGAGATGATTCCCATTCATTCACAATGTGCTTATAATGCATTTAAAGATTGTGTTGACTTGATTGAGAGGTCCTTTGTTGATGCAGTTTGCTACGCTGCCCTTCTCCCTCCTCGAAGCCTCTATAGCAGTTATATGTATGCTGCTGGATGATGCGAGTCCCAGAGCTCATTACAGCTTCGCTAATAGCAACCCAGTGGCGGAACGGTCAAGTCATTCAGCGAACCCTCATTGCGTGTGTGCGGGTGTTTTTGGTGAGTGTATCGTCAAAGATGTGTTCTTTTGCGTGTGTTTTGGTGCTTGCACGTCTTTTCTTTCTGTATTTTGTGCGTGTGTGTCCCCACTGTGCTGAAGCCTTTCAGCCATGCACACAGCACTGCCAGCTAGAAAGCAGTGTGAGCTCAAGGCGGGGAAGACTTTGACAGTGTGTTAAAAGTTAGAGGTCACAGCGCTGAATCTTTAAAGCAAGAGCTGCTAGCAGATTCAGGCTCAGTTTAATGCAGTCTTTGATGAGCACCATACCGCATCCTGGGAGTGAGACTCCCTCACCAGTCTGTCTCACAGGGTTGAAGGCCTTCATAAACTAAATTATTGCACATTTCAAAATAAATACGACCTCACGTTGTGTCAATTGTGTTTAAATACCGACTTTTCATCTGAAGTTTGCGGAACAGGTTCGTCGTCGTTTTTTGACCACTTGGAGCCAACGCAAATGCCGACATCATAATCCAAACTGGCAACTGATGAGCTGAATCACTTCGTCCATTCATCTCCCAGCACAAAGCACTTTACGACAAATAAATACAGAGATGCAGCATTTAAAGATAGATTGTGACCGGTCTCATTTTTTGGTCCCAAAGGAGGGATTGGTGGTTTGATCCCCGGCTCCGCTAGTCCATGTCAGCGGGCAAGATTCTTAACCGCAGATTGCTCCCGTAGGATGTGCCTGCAGTGTATGAATGGTTAGAAAGTCCTGATGGGCAGGTGGCGCCTTGCATGGTAGCCCCTGCCATCAGTGTATGAACGGGTGTGAATTTTCCAATTCACCAAAACAAAGGATGTACGAAAGACCAGACAGTAGTGATTGTGCTCTAGGCAGAGAAAAGATAGCTTTTCACTAAAGTCATTCATTCGTTAGCCCCATTTGGGACCAGCACTGTGATTGCACCCACCTAATTCATTTGATTTCGTCTACTATTGTGACATTTTACAACCAATTGAGTAATAAATCGCAACAGACTCAGTGTGCAAGGTTTTTGTGTGTTATCTGATGACACATTTCAAACACACAAACAAAATTGGACTCAGCGTGCTAAAGCCTTATCACAAGATATCCATCCAGCCATTATCTGTGAAGGCAGGGTACACACGGGACTGGTCTGCAAGCTATCACAGGGCTGTATAAATAGAGACAGACAAACATTCACATCACACTGTCGCCCTGCACACAGGTATACAGATTGTGATTGGGTATTGTGTCCCTCCAGTAACAAGGCTAAAGGGTTATGCCATTAAATCAGTCATTCATGATTTCTTTCTCATCTCAAGCACCACCTCATGACAATTTGTTTTTTTGCACACAGTCTAATATCACGAAACATAAAAGGTGCCTCAGAGGGCTGTACAACATACGACATCCTCTGTCCTTGGACCTCGCATCCGATGAGGAAAAACTCCCCCCATGCCATGGTCCTTCCATAAACACTTCTCTCAGACTAAATGTTGCAGTTTGAGCCCCACCATTGTGAAGGTTCTAGTACACTACATGGCTAGAAGTGATCATCATATGCCATGTCCACAGGATCAATGCTGACCTCTGCGTGGCGAGCAGCCCGAATTGTAATTTCAGGCCAACTGCTCATGTCTACTATAAACAGAACTGGGCATTTGTTTGCAGTGCACCCCACTGTCTGTGTCCGTTTGGATTACATCTAGCCCTAAATGGGTTACCACAGTATGTTTTTACCTGGAGAACGCTGCAGGTGGTGGCCATGAAATGGTGCAACTCCTCACCATCAATGTACGTTTTTTTTTTATTGTTGCAACTATTTTTTTAGTGGATGTACATTGATTATGAGGAGTTGCCCGAAGCGATTACACTGCAGCCCATTCAGCGGCTGCAGCGTTCTCCTCGATACTTGACCGCTTTCAAAAATTGTTGCCCCCATTAGTCACTTGGAAAACTCCTGGTTACACTTTTAGTCTTCACTTTTTGTCTACACTGTTTACTGCCTCAACATGACTGCCTCAACATGACTATGCATATATATATATACATATATACACATATATGTGTATATATATATATATATATATATATATATATATATATATATACAAAATGTGTATATATATATATATATATATATATATATACACATATATATATACACACATATATATATACACACATATATATATACACACACATATATATATACACACACATATATATATATACACACACACATATACACACACACATATACACACACACATATACACACACACATATACACACACACATATACACACACACATATACACACATATATATACACATATACACACATATATATACACATATACATACACATATATATACATATACATACACATATACATACACATATACATACACATAGATATATATATACATACATACATACAGTGAGGTAGATGATGGGTCGCGGCTTGCCATTAAGGGGTGATGGTGGGTCCCGCAGCCAGACCAGTTGAGAACCACTGCTCCAGTGGCAAACCCATCTACCTCACTGTCCCCATCCAAAGACCAATTTTGTATTCTTATCCTTAAAGGGGATAAATACATAATTCAGAGAATTTCTATTGGATTTAAACCAATAATCAACATTTTTAATGAATTTGGCGTATTCTTGCTGCGCTGTAGTCGTCGGCTTTCTTCCTTCTTGCTCATTGCTTTATTAGCATACGAGTCCCTTTTGCTAAAGTAAGAGTAGAATCAGAGAAAACAATATCAACGGTGGATTATTTTTTCTGAATATAAACAGAAAATCATCTGATTATTCAGTTTTGCTCAACACTAATTAATATCAGCTCATGTATGCATGGCCACTTATTTATATATATCAATATCAATCCCAAAGTGCTTGGGTTGCAAAAAGATATCACACTGTATAGAAATCTATGAGAAAATGACTATTTCTCACGTGATTTATTACCTCATTCAGCATTGTGAACATGAGTTTGTCTCAATCTCTAGTTTCAAGTCTTCTTCAACACAGCATGATGTTCATTTAGTACATTATGGTCCATTTAGAGTCACACAGACCATAAAGCAGGGGTAGCATTTAAAAAAAAATAATAATAGTAATGGATGTCAACTCAGTCCCTTTGTCTCTGTCCCGCTCAGATGTTCAGCATATTAAACGGAGGGACATTATTTTGAAGAGGGAGCTCGGAGAAGGAGCCTTCGGCAAGGTCTTCCTGGCTGAATGTTACAACCTGAGCCCCACCAAGGACAAGATGCTGGTAGCTGTGAAGGTAAGAGATAGAATCAGAGTGTGTGTGTGTGTGTGTGTTTGTGTGTAAACACCAGTAGTGTGTGTAAAGGCATCTAGCTGATTGAACAAGTGCGTTCCAGCAGGCAGCAACAGTCAGCTGCATCTCAAGGAGAGATGCCGACAAGCTGACACACACATGAACGCACAGCAGCTGTGTGTTCTCTGTGAAGTTAAAGGCTCCACAATTACAGACTGATTGTGCACGTTGGTTTACTGGTTCCGTGAGGTGAATCAGCCCTGTAATGGTTTTAAGTGTTGACTTGATGATGCTTCTTCGTTTGGAAAGGAAATTCATTCAAAGAACACTGTCTTCAACACACAGCACAAATGAGCCAGTTATATTTGCAAAACAGCCACCGACACAAAATCTATTTTAGGTTCACCTGCAAGTACAAATAACCTCACCCCCACAAAAAAGAAACTAGACCAGCAGGCCTGCTCAGTCAGAGTAGTTGAACACCTGCGTCGAACTGCTCCACGAGCTGGCCATTAGTTTGGAAACGATGGTTTTGTGAGAATGTTGGGTTAAAGCCTCCCTTCCGAGACATTTGAAGAGTTTTAAATTATACAGAAAGTCACATGGTTTGACCTTTACAGAACAATAAACTCTAATGTTACTCTACTACAGAGCCACTCAGCTGGGTCATGTGATTAGTATAATTGTGAAAACTCTTGATCTCATCCGGTTGAGAGTGCCTCATCAGCGTGAGTTTGGGACCTTCCTGTTGGACATCGATGCACAGTACGGGGGACCTTATCTACCAATCAGATGTGCGCCTGCGTAGTCATGGGGTAGTTCTGGAGAAGTTCTATTTGGGATCTGTAATAAAAAAATATAGAGACTAACTTGTTCAGTTTCTCAATCATTATATGCATACAGTGTCTTTTCTTTTTAGATTTACTTGGTTAGCTTTAGGCAACAAAAGTACTTGGTTAGGCTCAGGAAAAGATCGTGGTTGTACGTTTGTTACGTACAACATCTCCAGCCCATGAACTTTACGCCACATTTTTGTTTTACATTTTCATCTTGTCGTGTTTATTACTGGAGCGCATATGGCATATGACAGAGATACTCATCAACAATGAAGAAGGAAGCACGGGGATGGAATAGAGTGCAGGGGACCTTTAGACGTTCGCTGCGCATGGCATCCTCCGATCTGCCCAGCCGGAACCAAACCCACACGGAAGCAGAGCGGTCCGCCCCAGTAGGAGAGGGAGGACAATCGAGATGGAAGCTAAGCTAACCCGGCTAGGACCTTTGGCTATTACATTACCTGGTCAACTTCTGTCCGTAGGAAGATAAGATAGATGAAGTAAGACTTCAGACTAACCCCGTAGAGCAACTACTGGCTTTTATAGTGGAACCCTACGTTCTATATTGACAATAAATGATCCTTTGATTCTTAAAATAAGTATGCTTATTAACTGAGTAAGTTAAGAATGTATGTTATACAACAAAACCAAGTTAAAATAAGTCAACATTGACTTAGTTTCACACAGGATACGAACACGGGTCTCCTGATTCATAGTCCTGTGTTTGTATGACCCAACCTTCCACTCCAACCTCCTCCCTAAGCAAACCTTATCAGTCTGCATACTCTGGTGGTTTCTCTGACCGTCTAATAATGACGCAGGTGGGTTTATAAAAGCCCGGTGCGTCACTTCAAACGCTAAATTTTCCGGCGGTATCAAATACTGAGGGGCACCGACCTAGCGTCGCTGTTTGACGATTTTGCTTCCCTGGTCTGGGGTTAAATGATCTCCAGTTTCCAAAAAACAGATTTTTAACCTCCACTTTCAAGATTTATTTTTACACGAAATGACCTCAGACCCTTTTTCTGCAAACGTGAACAGGAGGATGTGCAGTTGGAATATATTTAAGTGCAATGTGATGGTACTCTTAGAAGATGCCACCAGCAGCTCTCTCTGTTAAGAGTTCTACAGACGTTTGGGAAAAGTCCAGATTTCCTTAAATGATGCACCAAACCTAAAGGAGGCTCAGTTTATTCGACTCTACATGAATATGTTCGCAAACATTTTCTTTGACGACGGTGAATAAGAGTAGTCCACCTCTGTGATGTACTGCAGGCCTCCACTACAACACTCCCATCTGAGTAGGCATCAGCTCTTCAGTAGAAGGCCCAGCATCTCTCTCTCCATTAGGGGTGATATTTACTGAAATTGAACAGTGACAAAATCCATTTTAGTGCTGATGCACTTAGCGTAATCTCAGTTTTGGATTTGGAGACGACAAATGAAGCCTGAATTACAAAACGCAGGTGGGGAGTCTGAAAAAACATTTGTTCTGCAAATGTGATGTACATATGGAAGGAAGAACTGGGCCTGAAAAGCATCAGTCCAGTTTATGACGTTAACACTCAGTAAAGCTGCCATATGGATAATATGGCATGGATTGGATGATTAACATGACATATGTCGAAGACAGACAATCTGTTGTAAGCACCGCAGCGGTTATTAATGGAAACATGGCCGCCACATTGACCTGCAGCAGACAGGTGTTAGTCTTAGAGAGAGGATATAGGGAGATTACAGCTGCAGCCTTTTAAATCACACAGGATTTATTGCTCTTTGCAGCATTATGTGATTTTTTGCCATCCGTACAACCACCCAGCCCAATTTGAGACACGCAGCACACACACACACGCACACATACAGTCTGTCTCACACAAACTCAGTTTTTGTCAGGATCGGTTTTCATCTAGGACATGGTTCTGCATAGACGTTTCTGCTGAGTCACATAATGCGGGACAGGTGAAAAGGCTGTTTGTGTGACTGCATTGTTGTTTTCTATAGTTTTACAATACATTATCTACGGCACTAACATATGCATATCAGTCAACTGTTGTCTTTGGTACATAAATTATGCTGGTTGTATTGTATACACATACACAACACAGTGTGCTTCATAAGACGCGCATGGCTACTATACTTATGGGAAATGCCTGTCGACCACTATCCTAAGAATTACGTACATTTTGGACAAATTTGCACCTCACAATTGAACTCCAGTGTGAATGTTCTGTGTCAGTGCAGGAACTCGTGGACTGTTCATGAAGTCAAAAACAAAGGCTGCTTTATTCTTAATCAAAACCACAATCGTTTCCAGACTTCGCCTTCAATAAGTTGCCATGTGCAGAGTTTAATTTAGAGTGTGAAAACTTGTGGCAGAAATCCATGTATTTGCAAAAACCTTTTACTGAAAATGTTTTTTTTCTGGCGATAGCACTGGTATGTACAGCTTTAAATCACTATAGTATACTATTTTGAATTTTGATCTATGCAGGTTGAGCCTTAAGACAGAACCCATAGAGCATCAGCTGGTGATATTGTAAAACAAACTCCTCAATCTCAATATAAAGCCATATTAGGGGGGAAACACATTGATTTCTAAGATAAACTTGCTAATTACAGTGGAATTGATTGAAAGACAATAGCATTTACATACAGTGTGCTACAGTGATCATTGAGGTTTAGCTTCTTTAACAGTACATGTCGCAGTTCAACAGGATCATCTGGGAATATTTCTTGGCAACTGTACAAAAGGAAGTTGGATTGGTCAAGCAAACGCCTCACTTTCACCCAGCGTTATTTTACCATACTTTTACTGCAACTTGCATACATAACTAACACCAGTGACGTAACAAACACTTATTTTATGCAACAAACATACCAAACCACGACCTTTTCCTAAACCTACCTGTGTACTCTTGTTGCGCAAGTAAACCTAAAATGTATTGAACTGAAATTTATTTTGAAAAGACACTATGCATCCAAGGAGCCAAAACAGACACGCTGTCGCCGACACGTCCACAACTGACACTAGAGGGGAATCGAGAGCGTCATAGTTTGAAGCGTAGCACTGGCCAAGCCTATTATGCATATTTAGATGTTCGATGCCACCACAGTAATAGCATCCTGTTTACTTTTGCTTGCAACCTGGATTCGTCTACCGTACTTTCCGGACTATAAGTCGCACCGGTATATAGGTCCTAATTTTGAGAAGACAACGGAATATTTACTTATATAAGCCACATCGGACTATAAGCCCAAATGCTACCTGCGATTAGCATTAGCGATTAGTATTAGCGATTAGCATTAGCGAAAATAATATATCTTTGTATCCACCTTTGTACCGTATATCTTTTCATGCTTCATACAGACATACCTACCGGTTCATGATGTGGTGTGTTCAAAGACCCAAATGCAGACTCGGGACAGCAGAGTTATATTGCAAACCAAGATGATTTATTTCTCTCACTCAAACAGGCACACAAAAAAACTCTTGAACAAGTTTTGTAGAACTGTAGAACAAGTTTTGTAGAACTGGAAAAAACGGTAATAAGTCAACTAGGAGGCGTCTCCACGCGCTCCGCACAGGTCCAAGCCGGGAAATGGCGTACGGTACTGGTAATCCCTCTGATCCGAGCCGGAAAGTGGCTGGATCGACACAGGATCGCTATTGATCGCTGTCGCCATCGTCCTCCTGTGCACTAAAACCATTGAAGTCCTCTTCTTCAGTGTCGGAATTAAACAGCCTCAGAATTGCTTCGTTCGTGCTTGCAGTCAGTGTTTCGTCTGCACCCTCAGTGTCACTTTGCTCCCGAGGCAAATCCGCCCCTGAGCTTGCGCTGTCCTCCTCATTGCGCTGTCCTCCTCATCTCACAGCAGTCCAGCCTTTCGGAACCCGTTGGTGATGGTGGATTCTTTCACACTGCTCCACGCTGTTATGATCCACTGGCAGACTTGAGAAAAAGCTGCTCTTCTCATGCAGCGTGTCTACCTTGCTCATATCTCTGAATAGCATTTACGGCTAACTGGCTTGGCCAGTTGCTGCTAGCACAACAGCTATTCAGAGCTATGAGCAACAACAGTTATTGCCTCATTGCTTTTCGTTTGGTAGCCATGAGAGACCTTAGTCTGTAATGCAAGTATGTCTGCATGAAAAGATGTACAAAGATATATTATATATTCGCTAATGCGAATCGCGGTTAGCATTTCCCCATTGGCCGTAATGTTAAAATTAGCTTAGAAGTGTTATGGAAGAATTTTACCTCACAACAAGAGAGAAGGCCGGAGCACATGTGTCCGGCTGCCTTGTGCCGTCGTCACACACGCTGCAATAATAACGCTACCAAGACTGGTTTACAATTATAAGGAATTTAATTCCACTGATGTAAGCACGATTACAGTTATACATTGGAGTATATACTCCCATGACATATTAAAACAATAAAACCCCATTTGCAAAAAACTCTACTCAGCTCCTCAGGGTTTAACACGTCTGTCCTCTGCGAGCATCCAGGTGAGAGAGAAAAAGGCTTTAACTTAAACCACCCACATCTGTTCGAAACACCTCCCCTTCCATTTATCTCGATTCCTATTGGCTAACTTCCAGGAGCGTATTCACTTGTCTGGCTCTGAGTTTATTATCACATTCAATGACTGTCAGTTACGTTTTAAACCCTTCTATAATAATCCTTCAAAATGAAAGTTATACTTCTGTAACTTGGCAGAAGTTTCATGCTTCTGCATGTTTATGTTTATCTTAATTATGCATTCTCAAAACCCTTATGATTGTGACTAACTATGAATTATTAATTATGAATTATTAAACACTTTTATTATATCTTCTAACTACAGTTTTTTACTCAAATTTCTTACAATTCCCCCCTAACTCACAGTTCACTGTGAGTTAGCTACTCAAATGTAGTTAGTTATTCAAATGTAGTTGGTTATTCAAATGTCCCTGGAGACCTCCCCCCTACTCAATCCAGGGAGAGGCTCCCTATCTATCTAAACAGAGGCAAAGAATTCATGCACACAGATATCATTTCAAGTATTTCTGTTCAGTTCGTTTCAAGATAGAGTGCGTTGAAAGTCACTGCCTTCCATGTCTTGGGGCTGGCAGGATCAGGATACAGCCTGTAGGCTAGAGAACACATACTGAGAAGCCTTGACTGTTCTTTTACACGTGACAAAATTACATTTCTTAATCTTTACACCCTAAAATCCCTTTATAACCCAATTAAACAAAAAAATTAATCTCCAAATACTCATCCAAAACAATCCGTCTATTTTCCAAACTTCCAACATCTCACTGGATGTTTTAGAAGTCCATCTGGGCCTTTATCAGGTCCTTCAGGATCTCCGAGAGGATGGTCAGGAACCGCTTGTGAAGTTCCGCTATGGCACCGCTGGTGGCCTCATCTAGACTGTGGCCATCAGAAGCTCCAATTCGTCCTCATCCTCGTCACATAACTGGTTGCCTGGACTGGTGTCTGGCTCATCGGTGAAGCAATAAACCCCTGTAGAGGTCCACGGATGCAAGGGAACCCCCATCCACAGACAACTAGGCGGTCTATGATGACAGCACACAGAATAATTACGATTGCCAAAAATGTATGTTTTCACTGGCCAAGCATACTTCCCAACCAGTCGGTGAATGGATTCGTGACACCAGAGTTGTCTGCTAGCTCTTGGCTGAGTGCTGTCAGTCCCTCCAGAGCCCTGGTCACCGATCCATCAGGAGCTGTGTTATTTGGAATGAAAGTACAGCACGCAGACCCAAACATCTGGCACACGCCACTTTTCTCTGCTAAATCATATCTAATGCCATTCTGTTCTGCAAGGTCATTAAACTAGTCTTCGCCAGCTGTGCATGCAGTCCTGATATGGCGTCACTGGTGAAGTTTACTAAACGCTGTTGGTTATAGTAAATGTAGTTGATCCAATCGACATTTTTATTAATCGTCTCCCTCTGAGAGAAAACAGATTCTAAATCTGCTGCTATTTGATTTCTGGCTTGAAAGTCATTAGACACCCCCCTTGGCAGTCTTATGACATCTTATGTACACTTGGTCATCAAAGGCTCCCTTCGGGCCACCGGCATCTCTTTTGGATCTTCTGTTAGCATGTGGGCGTGGAGAGATGAGTTCTCCATAAGTTGCATCAGTGACAGGCAAGATATGGAATGACAATATAAGTTGCACCAACGCACCTGTCCAATCTTTAGGCAGGATTGGATGTATGGTTCTTCCTCCACCCCACCATCATAAATCAGCTCTAGGTGCTGTCTGTCTTAACTCACTGTTATATAGATAGTCGCTAGCGTTGTGACTGTTGCTACAATTTGCAATAATTTGCAATACTACTACCTACATTGGGCCCCTTAGCTGTATCTGAGACTATACAATCAAATGGACCCTCTGTAACCTTGAACAGAGGTGGGGTATTATATTCTACAGGTGGGTAATGCCAGTGTAGCCTCTGACAAGTGTGATGGAGAGGCAAAGTGTCATCAGTAAACAGAGTTAAAATACAACTAAATTCAGGACTTATGAGTCTGAATCTTGAAGGAGCTGGTGTTGCTAGGGGTTGCTAGGTCCTGATCACACAATACAATCTGTACTACTGACTTGAAGCCGTCTATTGTACCCACCATAAATTCCCATCTGCCATTCCAGTTTCCACCCCTTACCTCATTCTCTGCGTCAGTCGTATGTCGAACCTGGTCTTTTTACAGGCTTAACAATAATCCTAATGAGCCATTGTGGGGCAGGACTATCAGTAGCCTTTCCCTGTATTACGTAAAGTCCTCAGTCAGTCAATTTAGGTAAGTCTTAAAGGATTACATCTACCCACCCCCTTTGTACATAACAGCTTCCCATACTTATTTGTGGCGGGCCCACACTCGTCAGTTATGATGCACAAGGTTTTGGACATCCATCCGTAGGTGTGTTCATACTTGGGACAGGAGACTACTTCACAGAAGTCGAACTGGACCGTTGATGTCGTACCTTCTTTGAACATAAGAGTGAGAGTTACATTTTCATAGGTGAGTGTCGTCAGAGAAGCCTCTCTACGTGGTCTAAGATCGGTTTGATTAGCTACTGAGGCTAAATGTCGAATCCTGATGTAGTCATGCATGTGATCTGGTTCCTGTCTGTGGTTAATTCCACATACTAAGAGGGAAGCTACTGAACTCAGGAATAAAATAATTACAGACTTCCATAACCCACTGAACCTAGAGTCTCCTACTGGACGCCCTCGCTTAAACTGTGGGGAAAACGTCATCTTCAGTACTGTCTAACCCCTCTTTTGAGGTGTCTTTGGCTTCAAATTTTCCTGTCTGATGTTCACTCCTGTCTCTGCGAGTGTCTCACTCGTTACCTTCGCTGCTGCACAGTGAGTGAGGTGGTGCCAGGTTGCTCCCATTTTATCTTTTCTGCATGTGAGGTTGCCAATACTACCTCCCATGGACCTGTCCACCTTGGTTCACTCCACCTGCGTTAGTGGACTCTTATCCACACCAGACTGCCTGGTGACACGTCAGCCTGCTTCCTTTCGTCAGCTGCTGCTTCTGCGTTTGTCACCTGAGAAAACAACACTCGGCTCATGTTAGTTAGAGCTCCCGTATATTTCTCAATTTCTAGAGTTAGCAAGTCTAGTTGTGGTTTATCATGACGTTATTAAATCTCAAAAATTGTGAGTAGCACCTTTACTGAAAACTATTCTAAATGTGGATCTACAAAAAATGTTTGACACCTTACCATATCTCCCCTTCACCTCGATATCTCTGCTGTAAGGGATCACATGGCAATCATCTATGTATCTTGGCTATACACTGAACCCCCCCATGGTCCTGGTGACAGCATGGGCATCTGTTGATGTCTCACGGGAGGAGGTCCAGATGGACCTGGTCGTAGGTACTGCTGATGTTGTGGTGGGAACGGAGCATGTTGTGGTGGTGCATTGGGCTGTCTTCTTCTTCTTTTATGTGGGCAATCTCTCACCCAATGACCTTCTCTCCCGCATACGTAGCACTTCCCTCTACCTACAGGTCTTTCATAACCTCCTCTGTAGTTACCTCTCCCTCTGTTGGATGATCGTGCATGTCCTCTGCCTCTATAATGTGGTGGAGGTTGGTAGTACACCACTGTGGGGGCCGGTTCTGCTGGATTTGGTTGGTATGAGGTCGGGGGTGCAGCTGGATATTGGGGCTGTTGTGAGGCCTGAGCCTTGGCTACGGCCATCTGTTTCTTGGCCAGATGTTTTCTACTTATTTCTCTGTCGGCCGCCGCTATTTGAAGTTTCAGCAGCCGCCGCGTCATTCTCTCCAGATCTTCCTGTCCTCTTGTCTCCTCAGTTAGATGTCTCTGGTTGTAGTGAGTTAGGTGTTCCCTCCACATGGCATCTTCCATGTTGCTCAAGCCTACCACTCCTCCCAGCGCTGTCTGTACTGGTAGGGGCAGGCCCTTCTGCACAGTGTGTCGCCATACTACAGTGGTGGCTTCATTGCCGTCATGTCTCCCCCCTGTGGCCTCATGCCACTCTTCTTCAGCTCTTTTTAGATACCGATGCAGCTCTTCTTCTGGTTTTAGCTTCAATCCACTGAGGGAAGTCATGTTTGGCTTCGTGGGCCAGATGCTTCTCATAGTTTCCCAGTAGATTCCTCGGAAGTTGTCGAATGGGGTCTGGTCCACTCTGCGGGCCGTTCCCGTTCCTGCTTCTAGGGCATTTAACTTTATTGTCCCCTCTGTGCGGATAATCATGGCCCGTATGTCTCCCAGTGCCAATTTATCCGCTGCCGTGAGTTTTTCAAAGAGACGGATCCAAGGGCTGGCTCCTCCTCCCAGCGGTGGCAGTGCCTTCTCCAGTGTGTCCATGTCTCGATGTCCCCATGGCACATACTCCGCTTGTCCGTTGTATTTCACCAGCAAGGGGTACTGTTGGGTCTGGGCTAATGGTGGCATCTCCCCTTTTACAGGATAAAGACGTTCTCGATAGCGTTCTGGTGCCTTCCTTTTCCTGTTGAACCGTCTGGGAAGTGGACAACCTCCGGCTGCTCCACTTACCTCTTCTCTTCTGTCCTCATCAGTGTCGTCAAGGGTGTCATCATCACTTGTGGCTGCTCTCTGTCTGTTTCTGGGTTTTGGGAACACATAACCGTCTGTCTTATACTCACCACTCCCCATCTTCCACTCCCGTTTTATCTTTTTTCCTCTGCACCCCATTTGACCTGCTTCGTCCTGGCAGCCCCCTGGAGTCTCCACGTCCATGTCCCCCCTTTATTCTGTACACAGGTGCCCGGAACTGCGTTGTTCCTGTAGTCAGTAAAGTGAGTCCGAGTGTGGAATCTCCCCCCTTGACAACTCAGATTGTGGGGGAACAGAGAAACAGAGACAGCAGCAGTATATTTTGTCCAATAAATGCTCTAAATGTGCTGTGCAGTGAATCAGCCTGCATGTGACATTCTAAACACTTTACCATAATAGTTAACGTAACTTGCTGTAACTTTCTAAATCCTTCAATCGCATGTGTTATGTGGGTGTGCGTGGTGTTTGTCTAGTTTCTAATGTGTGTGTTAAATGTACACACTTGTCATTGAAGTCAAAGTCAACTCACCCTCTGTGCTGTATGGTGTGTGGCCGCTGACTCCAAAACTGGGATCCGCTGCTCCACTTCCCAGATCTGGACCCACTCAACCACGCACCTTGACTAAAACCAACACAAAACTGCCAAAAATTCAGCAGTAAATGTTAGCATACGTCTGTAGTGTAAGAGAGGTCAACGATCTCTCAAATATGTTTGCGCCGTCCGTGTCAAAATTGATTCTTAGGAACGATGTAAAATAGTAAATGTACCAAAATTAGTCAATACTGGATATGTGAAGGAATCTCGAATCCAAAATTGAAGCTAGAATTCCGAAATCAAACTCAACATCTAAATCAGAATCACAATCACAATCCAGTTCCAAATCAGAATTCGAAAGGTTTAAAATTGGAAGTAAAATGAAATTAAAAAACAATGAATAATTAATCAATTAAATATTAAATTCAACTTTAAAAATCAATAACTGTGTTCAAAGATATTCAATCAGAAATACCAATGCAAGTCAAACTGTTGAACTGCACTTACACTCTGGTCTGCACAATAATGAATCACAATTAAGTTCAAGAATTGAAGAACACCTGAAACCATTAATCTTTGTTAAAATGCTGAATTAAAACCAAAGTCAACGACTAAAGTTATAATGCTTAATGAAAACTAAGGTCAGGATATAAGCTCACAGCTCTTAGACAATGAATCTCTGAAAAATTTACAGATTCTAATAACTTCGCCGAACCGGAAGTTACCCTGAAACCGAACCGGAAGTTGTCCTGAAACTGGCTGTGGTAACGAATATGCTAACCGCTATGCTAACGACAAAAAACGGAGCTTCTAATAAAGCATACGCACACACAAGTATCACCAAAATCCCACACTTTAATTCCACTCATACGCCTTCTGTCTCCTCTCTCAATCCAGCAGTTATTGTCTTTACAAGCACTTTTATTTTTCATACAGAGTACCGCAACACCGGAGCTACACGTAGCTAGCGTTAGCTCCTCACGGCGGCTACAGATCATGTAATGTTATACCTCATTTTAAACGTATTTCCACGCTGCTAAAACACAGACTAGACACACGTATTATTGGACTTAATGTCCGTTTTTTTAGTAACCTTAAATCCTCTGGTTTAACCAGACCCTACGATCGTCGTATATAACCTTTCACCCAGTGTGTTCTCACAATCGTATCTCCCCACAACGCTATCGCCAACACGGCAACCACGCACATGACAAGACACAATTGTTACCGGACTTATTTATCTTTTACCCACCCGAACGTCCTTTAATATCTTGCATTCAAAAGCCTCCCAGCACCCCGCGGGCACAAGGCAGCCGGACACATGTGCTCCGGCCTTCTCTCTTGTTGTGAGGTAAAATTCTTCCATAACAAATTTGGCACCGCAGATGGGACTTCCTTACCGGCCTCGCTGCATGGGCTGAAGGCTGCACTGGTCAAACACACTTCCTGGGCCCATCATATCGGTAGGCAGAGCCGTTTCATGAAATCTGTGAGTTAGTTTTGTAGGAAATTTAGAGGAAGTGTCTTTGGCTAGCGTTGCTAACAGCTAGCTCTGAGGTGCCGGTGAGGACGTTCCAAGGAGGCCTCGTTCCACTGAGGTAAGCTATGATTTGCAGTCTGAAGTATACTAGCATGGTGAGCAGAGGGGACTAGTTCAGTGAATACTGAGATTCAGAGCGTTTGGTAAGCTGCGAGGACTGGGAGCGTTGAATCGATAAGCGTTGATGGGCGGCAGCCCTGATAGGCCGAACTGCGTGTTCTTTGGGAGTGGCGGACCAACACTGCTCGGTATAGGTAAGGAGTTAGACCGTCGGGGTCGGGGATTCCTGCACTAACAGAGCCCGATGTCCGCGGATTACCTCGCCGGCCTTGCCTAGAGTTTGAGTTTTGGATGGTGTGGTTCAAAATGGAATAAAGACACTGACAAGAAGGAGCTGGTGAGCCAGGACAGCTTCGGTAGCTTTGGAAGCAGCCAGGCACTGCTGCCGGGAATCGAGTCTGCAAAAGGTAAGATTGCCGCGGTCACACACGCTGCAATAATAACGCTACCAAGACTGGTTTACAATTATAAGGAATTTAATTCCACTGATGTAAGCACGATTACAGTTATACATTGGAGTATATACTCCCATGACATATTAAAACAATAAAACCCCATTTGCAAAAAACTCTACTCAGCTCCTCAGGGTTTAACACGTCTGTCCTCTGCGAGCATCCAGGTGAGAGAGAAAAAGGCTTTAACTTAAACCACCCACATCTGTTCGAAACACCTCCCCTTCCATTTATCTCGATTCCTATTGGCTAACTTCCAGGAGCGTATTCACTTGTCTGGCTCTGAGTTTATTATCACATTCAATGACTGTCAGTTACGTTTTAAACCCTTCTATAATAATCCTTCAAAATGAAAGTTATACTTCTGCAACTTGGCAGAAGTTTCATGCTTCTGCATGTTTATGTTTATCTTAATTATGCATTCTCAAAACCCTTATGATTGTGACTAACTATGAATTATTAATTATGAATTATTAAACACTTTTATTATATCTTCTAACTACAGTTTTTTACTCAAATTTCTTACAGAAGCTAGCGAGTCGGACATGTACTGTTAAAAGCATCTTGCCGTTCAACCTTTTTTGTTAACAGTCTTAGTGAGAGGTAGGTCAAAGGTACTTCATCCATATTGTAGCGACCCTGTCAGTAACAGCTGGTAGCAGAGGGGTTGCTGGTAGCAACTGTTCTGTGTCGGGAGCTAGTAAATGTTGTGTTCGTCCGGAACCGGAAGTTGTGGTTGTTGTTGTGGCGGAGGAAAGCTACGGAAAAATCCGTATATAAATCGCACCGGACTATAAGCCGAGGCCTCAAAGCGTGGGGTAAAAAGTAGCGGCTTATAGTCCGAAAAGTACGGTATATAGACTTCCTATTATAGTGAGAGCCAATCTGAAATGTGTCTCCTTGTTTGACAAAAAGGTTCAGGAAGCCATCTCTTCATCAATTAAAGCCGCAGTGCCCTCATCAATATGAAGAACATTTGTATGCATTGTTATTTATGCAAATAATTTCCTTAGTATGTTTATGCATGACAGGTTCATTAGTATTTGTGATAATGGTGTCACAGGTCATTTCCTTTCTAAGGACCAATGAAGGGCAGGCCAATCCCATCTCTAATTCAATCAGTAATTACTACGAGCTATAATATGTCCTGGCTGCCAAGCATTATGGGAAAGCAGAGTCCTTCCACCTCCTCTGCAGTTATTGTGGCGTGTAGACTGCCGGAAAGCCCAAATTGATGGCACCGTACCTGAGCAATGATCATAATTGACCCCCTTTCTGACTGGAACCATACTGAATGTTCCCTCAGAGGGTACCTCGGCAGGTTGCTATTACCCTGTTGACATGCAGGGAAATGTTTCTGGAACAGCTGTCGTTTGTCTTTTTTTCTGTTTGAAAACCTAAAGGATATCTAATGACAGAGAGTAAAGTGTTCATGCAGTCGGCTGCAGGAAGGCCTTATGTAGGTGTGCCAGGAAGGATTGTCAGAGGGTTAGTTAAGGACTGATCCGATCGCCTGCCAGGCCCATTGACAGACCAAGAACACATGCATTCAGCTCTGCCAAACCTTTGTGAATGAAGGGACATTAGTGGGGTGACTGTAAAGCTGTAAATGATGGACAAAATGGTGAAATGTTCGTGGTTGTGGTTTATTGTAACTTTGGGCATACTATTTATAGTTTTGTTTGTCCTATCTGTGATAGTAACACTGTACTCAATTAAATGCTGGAGTCCGAGAGCACAACATTACTTCAAAGAAGTCAAGACACAAGAGCAGTCCAGCAGCAAAACTACTTGATGAGGCTTAGGAGTTCCCGATTTGTCTTGAAATTGTCACGGGGTGTGGTGGAGGACTCAAAAGCAGACATAGGGTACATCCCAAGTCTCTTAATTCTCATTTCCGCGATCGAACCGGAAGTTGTTCTGCGCCACCATATTGACTGCCGTCCCAAAGCTCTAACGTAGCTCGGAGGAGCGAGGAGGGAGGAGGGATCTCGGAGGAGCCGTGAGCGAGGAACCACGAGAACGGACTTCCAGGAAGTATTTTACCGGCCGACACGCCCCCTCATTGTTCATCAGTCATGTGATTGGACGTTGCAGCCGATCGGACTGACTGACTGAGTTTAACACCAGAGTGAAGACAGATCACAGAATAAACTCAAGCTTTATATTTGATTCGGCTTCTGATTCAACATCTGGTTTAAGTAAATGTTCATTATAGTCTGAACAACAAAACGACCACAAACAACTTTCTACATTCATTAGAAAGATTTGTGTTTTCATGATCTGATGTTTCCCTCAATAACTTATTATGAATACAATTAAAGTCAGAGAGAGCTGGAGAGACGAAACACTTTTTACATCATTCCTGAGTGTTTGAGTTTTATCATTTTAGAGAAACAATAATCATATTCTGGGTTATTTAATAATGACGCCACAGTCACAATTTCAAAACGTACAGACGCAAATAATTCATAAATAAGACGATCGCATTCCGCCGGTAGAAATGGATCCTGTGCTTATGAACAGAACACAGGACACAGTTTGTTAACAGACTACAGAGAGAAACACTCTACACTGATGATTACTGTGTCTTTATTAGTTATTAGTATTATTAGTTACCATTATTAAGTACAGTGATCACGTGAACAGACACAAACTTATCAAAAGTCTCTCCAGCTGTTAAAGCCGACTGACAGCTGATCAGCTGTGATCAGAAACAGAAGTCGCTTCACGTGATGCAACTGAGGAAAGGCCGTCTCATGTCTCCTATAACATATTTCCTCGTTCCTCTCTCCTCGCATGGTTTCCTCCATGCATCCCTGGTGGGAGGGACTAAGACGCAAGGAAAGGACCCAAGTGAGGGAAACGGGGATGCAATTAAGAGACTTGGGATGTACCCATAGTCAGATGCAGTGAGAAATGGGTTTCAATGAGATATGAACACAACAGGGAATCCAAGGACGAGACAAGAGACAAGGGGGAATATCCGGCAGGACAAGATGGGGCAGGGAGACAGGGAACAGGATGAGCCAAACGGGCAGGGAGACATGGCAATGATCTGGCAAGGAGTGACTGAGAGGCAGGGGTTTAAATAATGGCTGGATAGAGGCAGGTGAGGGGAGTTGTGCTGATGAGGAGGGAGTGCTTGATTAGTGAACAGAGGCAGGTGAAGGGAGTTAGGCTGATGATGAGGGAGGCTGACAGGTGCACTGAATGAGCTGATAGGTGAGTGAGAAATAAAGAGACAGGAGAGAAGGGGCAGAGCTGTGACAGAAATACGTATGCTTGTCACGTAACTTAAACTATGGCCGTAGCGCCACATGACAGAACGTCGGCAGTCAAAATAGCCCAACTTTTGATTTCACATGGGACAAGAACTCCGGTCCCCTGAGTAAAAGTTGTGTTTGTTTAACCCATCCACAGAAGGCAAACAGTAAAATTATTACCAAAGACTCATAAGAAGAAAAACAGCATTTGTCATTTGTTCAAATGCTTAAAATCTGGGAAAAGTATAGTCAATCACTCAACGTAATTCCATTACCTTACTACTTTACCAACAGCAACAATAATCAGTTATATGACTTATTGCATTACTGTTTCCCAGCTCTGCTATATCGGTTGTGTCTTTGTGTCCTTAGTAACCCCACGTCTCATCTTCTGTCTTTCACACATAGTTACTGGAAATTAGACGATTTTTTAAGCAAAACCAAGTGATCCCTGGAAGCAGGCTTACCAGTGGCTAACATTAGCAAGCTAACTGAAAACACAAGGTGACTCAGGCAAACTGTAAATTAGACAACTTTGTAGTTTCAGGGAGGCAGGCTGTTGTGTTAAAGGTCAACACAGATCAACCGTCCATCAGACGTCAGAAGCCTTGCCTCCAAAATGTGCACGTAACGGATCATTACGAGGATTAGTAATTGTGATGTTACACGCACACACCTGACAAAAACCTGCACCAGGTCTGTGAAATGATGGCTTTTGTCGCACCAACAGTCGATATGTTTTCTTTTACTCATAATGCCATTTTCCCCACCCAGTAGTTTTTTACCTCAAACCCACAGTAACTAAACCTTAACCACAGAGGTTACAGATCAGGAGACAATAATAGCAACACCTTCTGTAATGGTCATTTGTAGCATTGCTAGTAAGCACTGACAAACGGTGTCATCTTGTTGATTGGGGCCCCAGATAAGAAACTGCTCAATATGTTTGACTTTGTGTGCAATCAGGGAATATTTGGGATGTTGATGGCCAAAAAAAACTGAAAATAAAGTGTAATAATCTGGAACCATCTGTGTAAATTTAGATTTGACTGTAGGGCTGTTTTAATGTGACTCCAACATTCACATTGAAGTAAAAAATGCAGTTTAATGAACAGGTTCACAAAACAAGTATCTAATAATGTTTAGTGTGCATTGAAACACGTTTTGCTTGCTGTTATGAGTCTGCCTATAATTAAGAGATCCCTCCCGGACGCACTTTCAATGTAAATGATGGGGAACACAATTTTTTAAAGTAACACTTTTTAGGACAAGGTACCCACTTTGTGTTACTATTGGCCACTTGAACTCAAGAGGGAGTCACTGTCAAGCACAATGAGGGAATGTTGGGCTAAAACAGCCTTTAACTTTGGACTGATGGAGTCTTGTATGAGCTCCAGGTAAATGTTGATGGTTGCAGCAGAAGCAAGAATCACGACGATCAAAAAATCTGTGGATTAAAGATCTTATGCAGTTCCTCCACCTAGAAAAAATAACATTACAATGGATCCTAGCCCTGATCCACAATATCCATAATGCATTTGTCTGTGCTCACACCTGTTTCAAATGCACTGACATGACTATTTGTTTTAATTCTGCAGTATGGAAGATAGCAAGTAAATGGACTGTGTACCTGCAACATGCATACACACAAACACAGTAACCAGACATAATGTTATCCCCCCCCCCATTTCATCTTGTCTTTAAAATATACTATGTAATAAAGTGTTAGGTTGTGCATCAGTGGTAATTATTAGATTCTAACAAAGAGGGCTGTTGCTGATTGGTTGCTGTGATCACATGTAAAAGGGAGGTGTAGCAATGAGGGGATATTGTATGGGAGGTGCGTCGACTAATAAAAGGTTTGGAGGTTTGAATAGATTCCTTCAGGCAGAGGACCAACTACCAGGATGTTATTGCAACGTATCCTCATAACGACTTTATCTTACTGTTAGATTCAGGGCCTCTTAAACTGTGGGGAAACCGCACATGATCCAGCCTCTTCCAAAAAGTCAGCCGGTTTCAATTATAATCAAAAGCATTTAATACTACAGAAGCTAAAACAATTGCAAAGTGAAGTACTCTATTTACAGTATCTATAGATATATATTTACAGCATCGACACAGACATACCCCGCGATGAAAGACGACACGAGTTATTTTTCTCCCGCCTTACATAGTTGAAAAACATCCCATACTGTCCGTAGTTCCTATTGGCTAAATCCAGCTGGCTCCTCCTTCTCGCAGGACCCTCACACGGGTGTGGCTTGTCCCTGAAAATCCCTGTCTTTCCCTTCGCTACTCTTAAACATACTATATAAGATAAGGATTTGCAACTTTTGGCAAAAACTTCACAAGTTTTACAAGCATAGATGGTACTTCCCAAGTACTTGCTATTATTATTATCCACCTCTAAAGGTGCTACAAATTCTACTAAAACATTTCTAACTATGAATTCTAAAACACACCTATAATTATGAATCTTCTAATTATGAATTCTAAAACACTTTTAATTATGAATCATTAAACACTTCTGTTATAATTTCTTAAAGCACACTTCTAAACCTAAATTTCTACATTACCAAAAGTTTCTCCACATTTTTCGTGCGTTTTCCTAATGAAAGCCAGCAACACGTGTAGAGTTCCGCTCGTAACATGAGAAACAGGGTCCGGTACCTGAAATAGAGCCGTGATCTACTTTATCTTACAGATTCAAGTGCCACATTTGTTTGCCTATTATGCAAGTTAGGTCCAAGTCTGAAGGAAGGTGTCATGTATCACCTGTAGCAGCTGGAAGGATAAACAAGGGATATTTTAAAGAGCCGCTCAAATTGAAGAAATTGATAAATTGAGGCTGTCGCTACTGATGACTAATCTTCAGGCTGCTTTTTTGTCCTTCTTTTTCATTTGACCCACACTGAATTCCATCCATTACTGCTGCTGGTATCACCTTTTACTCCAGATGTTGTACAGGAAACTGTAAGTGAGATTAGTGGAATATAATAACACGGGGGGAGGAGTGTTTCCATGGCTAGTAAAGTTCAACCCTGATTTGGTCATGTAAACCACTATAACATGCTCTCTTTTTCTTTCTCTCTCTCTCTCTCTCTAGACGCTGAAGGACCCCACTCTTGCAGCCAGGAAGGATTTCCAGCGCGAGGCCGAGTTGCTGACCAACCTGCAGCATGAGCACATAGTGAAGTTCTACGGGGTGTGCGTAGACGGAGACCCTCTTATCATGGTCTTTGAGTACATGAAGCATGGGGATCTCAATAAGTTTCTCAGGTGAGCTTGGCAAACAGGCAACACTTGGTGGTGTGAGTGGCGACAGTGGCAGCTTGTAATCGCCAGAGGCTTGGGACTTTTGGGACTAGAGTTCATAAGTAGGAGCAGAAGGGATGGAAGTGAAACTGAGCAATTTCATATGTTCTTTTGTCCCGACACAAAATGTTCCATTTTCATTGTGGAAACCAAGATTTTTACACATAGTATGTGAATATTAAGGATCTAAAGGATCTTTACTACACAAATTGTACTGTTAATTATTATCCTCACAATGAAATACCCCTTACAACACATTGGTTTTATAAGGCCTTAATGAGCATTATCAGTGGTTTTACACGATAACAACTTTCAATACTGACAACCATTTCCCAATTCATGCTAGCAGCGCTAGCTACCTACCAGCTACCTGGCTACATTTCAAGGGCCAGTGGTTCCAATTCATTTCAGTCCACTCTCAAAATCAACTCGCCATGTTACTTGATTTTGGAGTTTGAATGGTTTCACAATGGTGGAGTGATCTGTGGTGCATTCACATGCTGAAGAGAAATTCTGATGACAGACGTGATTCAGCTGCCACATAGCGTTGCATTCGTACATCGGGAGATCTGCGGTTCATTGCTCGGCCCCTCCAGTCTGCGTATTAAAGTGTCCTCGGGCAAGACACTGACTATAGTATAGAGGCCTGATTGGCAGTTGGCGCCTGGCATGGGGTACGAATGTGTGTTTGAATTAATGACATGAGTGATTTGACTGGTCTGAAGCATAGAAATGTGCGATACAAATGCTAGTCCATTTACCACTTACCATGTCTCTCCAAGAATATGGTGTCGCACTCTATGCTGAAATGCTTATTGGAAGAATGAAAAAGTTAGAGCCAGAGAGATGAGTTCAGTATAAAGCCAGCTCTGTGGCACCTGTGTACTGGTCTCTTCAGACCTGCTGCTTTTGTGTGAATTATCTTGTGTAACTGAACTGCTGGTAGATGGTTGAGGGGTATTGGTATCTTCCTCTTGGTCCTGGGTTCCTCTTTGCACAAACTTCAGCATTGACTGTGCATTCATTCAGAAATACAAGTGAAATGAATTAGCACACACATGCAGAGTTAAAAATGCGTTCAAACTTCAGCAATTAACTGGGCATTAAGAAAGGTCTCAAAACGAAATTGAATAAATCTTAGTATAAATACATGAATCAAACAATTATGTATGCTGAATATTAACCAAACAGGTAATGAAAACATGATTATGGACTTCAAATGAACCAAGACCTTAAATTCCTTGGCCAAAGTAAAATATCATCCATGATGGGTCAATTAAAAATGCATACAAACAAACATTTATTATGAAAAGACAATAATTGAATTGTCTTATAATACTACCTCTATAAAAAACAAAATCTGAGGAACAGAAACCAAATGTGCAACTATATTCAGCAACAACTGTGAATATAAATCAGAAGCTTCTGATTCTCACGTATGTTTAAAGCCTAAAGCAGCACACGGTAGGCTACAGTTGCCCAACGATAGAATCCAGCTACGCCACGAAGGTTCAGTTCATTACACATCTTGACGTTATGCTACGGTACCACATCAGCCGGTTGACCATGACATTGACACCGACGCTCTCTCAGTCACCACGAGGTATACGGGGCAATCTTAGGGCTCCAGGGCCGGAGCAGACCGACCCACGGAGCAGCCCCCCGAGTGATGTTGATTTCACTCGGTTCGTCTGTGTACGTAGACTTGTTGCTGGTTATCAACCAAAGAATCCATATCGAGCATTTACAAAACTGAGATATCTTTAATCTGCTCTTAAAATGTGATATTAAGCATTGACGTTTTGGCAGTGACACAAGTTGCTCTAAACACTATTTGCTTTTTGAAGCAGTTACCAGAGAAATATCCAGAATCTTCCCTCATTTTATTGTCTAAGTCATTTATAGATACAGCTGAGGGTCAAAATATTTTACAAAAGCAGAAGCGCTGTGCATCGAAGACATCACAAAATAAACAGATTGAAATATTCATAGCCCACTGTCCCAATGTAGTCCATGGGCCCAGGCATATATCGGTACCATCTGAGAAAACCAAACTTTAGGGCTGCTAAGTTATTGGTCGGGACTATATGATTATTGTAATATGTGATAACCATTCCAGAAGAGCAGCTTAGTGTATGTATTTAGCATTTTTACCATTCTGAGATATTGACGTTTTGGGGGAAAATCACACAATGGACTATTGACACATCCCATGAAGGTAATATCATTCAATAACAGCTCAGGATATCCAGAATTGTTATCTGCACACTTACAACAAGCATACTTCCCATCTTGAGGCACATGCTTTAGTTTGGTATTCAAATTACGGCTGATTTGCACGCTAGATTTTGTGAAATTTTGCGGATTTATTATTATCATTATTTACGGAATGTTGTGTGTCCCATATGAGTGCCACAGTCCTAATGGATCAGCTACCCATATGTACCTGGTTTGCAGGGAAGCACAAAGGAGGACCATCCAGCTGGTTACAACAAAGTTGCAGACTTTTTCCTTCCCCTACCCCCGAATGCAAATTGCGGCTGAATATATGATGGCATGAGCCTGGTACAGAAGATGAAAGGGAATGACAAGACGTTTTCACAGCTGGCGGAAGCGATACTGTCAACGGCTCTTCATGATGGAGCCCAGAGCATTGATGTTGTCTTCGATGTTTACCGAGAGACGTCCATCAAAGACGCATAGAGATGCAACAGAGGTGCAAGCACAGCAATCCAGTTCAGGAGCATCGCACCGGGCCACAACATTCAGCAGTGGAGGAAACTGCTCTGTAGCTCTTCCAACAAGGCAAGTCTAATCAAGTTCCTGGTAGAGGAGTGGAAAGAACCAAAACACAGGGAGAAACTGAAGGAAAAGTTGCTCTATGTAACCTGTGAGGAGGTCTGCTACAAGCACTGACATGTGCAAGTTGCGAACCTGTAGCAACCAGCCCGCTGATGTCGAGGAAGAGGTTGTAGACCTCGAGGACTCTGATGCTGATAACAGTGATGAAGCCTAAACTACTGATTCATGGTGTGAATGTTTTGGCACACTCACAAGGACATTCATGGCTACAAATATGCATGAGTAAAACATAGTACATAAACATGCCACAGTAGCGTGGTGAAATTTGGGTTATCCGTAAATTTCACATTTTGGACGCTTGTTGGAACTAGGGTAGGGGAAGTGCAATTCCTTTAACTGTGGTAAAAACGTTCATAAATGTTTTCCTCATACAACATGTGCATGTTGTAGGCTACTGCGGTTCAGTACTACCCAGGGAACTTGTATGACAATATTATAAATTAAAATGTACTGAAAATCACTATAATCAGCAACATTTTTGATAGGCCCTATTGTTCGCCCCTTTCTGCCATAGAAACAAATTCTGCCTTCAGGAATGACAGAAAGGATTATTCGGATGGTGTAAATAAAGCATTTCAGACACGTATTTGTGGTTTGTAGTTCATTCTAGCCCCATGTGGAAACAGCAATTGCATCATGAGTGAATGTTGCCGAGTTTGCCTTTTCGCTGTCATTATGCGGCGGGTGGGTACATTCCAGAGATAACTACCAATAAGCTACCAGTCTGCAATGGTTATCACATCAAAATATGATCTATATATATATATATACACCAATTCAAAAATCATAACTAGGATTGGTTTCCTTAGATCAGGGATTCCCAAAGTGTGGTGCGCGCATCCCTAGGGGTGCGCGAGCTGCCTCTAGGGGGTGCGCGAGAGAAAAAATGTAATGGCGGTGCAGTCCTGTCTCCTAAAAATTACGTTCCCCCAAAACTAAAATGCATTCTCAATTACGTTTGACCACAAACATATTTTCTCCCTGATTACGTTTGTGTTTGACGTACAAATACGTTTCTCATCAACATATCTTTGCCATACTTCAGTCTTTATTATTTTTCTGTGATCTGCCTCGCCTCTGCCCCGCCACCCACGAGTTGTTGACCCGCGGCCTGTTCCGAGGGCTGACAGACCCGACGATCGGGTGCCTCGCGGCGGGGGCGGCTGGAGACCCCGCGTCCCGGCGCCAACGGGTGAGCGCCCGCCACACGGAACCATAAAACCAAGTCTCGGATTTCACCCGGGGGACATTCTGGAGGTATTGTGACCGGGTGATGTGCCTCGTTGCTGGGAAGGTGCGTGTGTGTATGAGCGCATTTCTGCCGAAGACAGGCGGTGTGTTGTGGTAGTATTCTGACCGCGTAATAGGGAGAAGGAGAGGCGGTGGTGGAGAGGGAACAAAATGTTAAAGAGATGGTGGAATGTATGATTGGAGAGAGAGAAGCAAACAAGTTGGACGTGATCCGGCGTCCAACAACACTGTGTCGCGCACATCGATGCTTTGTCCGAAGACATCCTGGCTACATTAATCGGTCGCGTGAAGAAGAGTGAGTTTTACTCTCTGCAAGTAGACGAGCCTACAGATGTGGCCAATCCTTCGTAACGTTACGTCCGTTACCTTTTCGAAGGCACGGTGCAGGAAGAGTTTTTTGTGTTTTTTTATCTTGTAAACAAACGCCACGCGCGCGCAAACTGTTCTCTCATTCGTCCGATTTTTATGCGGCTCTGTTGCTTTTTTTTTAAAGGTGTGTGTGTGTGGGGGGGGGGGGATTGGGGGTGCGTGAACCCGGTCTGGATGTAGAAGGGGGTGCGTGGCCTAAAAAGTTTGGGAACCGCTGCCTTAGATGGTACCGACAAATGGAATTTCTGGCCTGGGCCCATAGTCTAATGCCACTGGTTAAAGAAGTAGTCAGATCCTTTACTTTAAGGATCATTTCACTTTATTACAACTTGTTTTTTTTTGTAGCTCTGGCTTTTGGTTTTATTGGATTTAACATTATGCTCAACAGAGTAACTGCTGAGATCAACAGCATGGTTCAACAGACATGAGCAGTCCGCCAATCCGACAGGAAGCAAACCTCTCTTACACACCAGTTTACAGCTCATCCTGCTTTAACCGTGACATGATGATCTTGTTGTAGTTGCGATCATACAGTTTTCCTGTGTTATGAGGAATAAGGGACATTCCATGTGTGCATCACTTTCTGTTTGACCTCCAAATAATAATCTGGTTAAACGTCGGCTTGTTTCCAATGTTATTCTAACAAATTAATAAAAACACAAAACAAACTGGAGTTGTCCCGTGAATAAAAGTAGTAGTACCACAATATAAAAATATCCATTACAAAAACGATATTTACTTAATCTACATAACTAGTAAAAAGGCTATTCTAATCATTTTCAAGTGTTTGTTGTTCTAATACTCATTTCGGCCACAAGAGGCTGAAGTGCAACACGACCACATAATCTAAATAAGACTGAAAGCATTCTTTTTTTTCTTTCAGGTGAGTTTAATTTACATAACTTGTAAGCACAATATGTGTACTTTGTGTTTCGCAACATGCGGTAGTGGTGCACCTCAGCCGCTTGTGGCCGAAATGAGAGTTACAACAACAAGCGAAAAAGGATTCTGACAAAAACCCAACCTGTTTAACTGATAAAAAACAAAACAAAAGGAGTAGAGTTTAGGAAAATTATCCCGGCAAACTCTTTTTTTTTCAAAAACACAGGAGATGAAACTATTTACATGACACTTAGAAAATGGATCACAAGAATATTTTTTCCTCTTTTTCCGCTTGCCTCTCAGGGCTTCCTTATATTTATCATAGACTTTTGGGTAGTTAAACCTGTGACCATGTATCATATTTCCCAATCGTATATTGGTCATGTGATCATATATTTTCTATGTAAAACCTGAATCTATAAAGTACAGTAACTACAAACTAAATAGTCAATTAAATGTAGTGGAAGAAATACATTTCCCTCTGAAATATAGAAATTATTTAGAAGCATCAATTGTACTTAAGGACAGTACTTTAGTGAAATAAAAAAACAGAAGCAAACTGATGGAATTATCACATATCATATAATATGATCCCTATTACAGATGCAGTAATGTGTAGACAGTATTTAAATTGTGCTGCTAGTGTCACCGAAGCTAATGTAAGTCAACATAAACATAAACATCAATTCTTGACCCCGAAAACACAAAATAAAAACAAAGTCAAGATGAGAAGCTTGTATCTCAGTAACTGAACCTTGAGGTGAGATGTTCTGCTTTTTCTACCGTTGGAGGTTCATCTCCAACAGTGTATTTGTTTTATATTTCATGTTTTGTCTGGACATTGTTAATGTATAAACTCAGTCGTTAAATGTAGTGGAGTAAAAAGTGTGATACGTCCCACCCTGTAGCATCAAATGGAAATACTCAAATACATATTATTTTATATTAATACAATGATTGAATTAATGTGCTTTGTTACCATCCACCTCTGTCTCAATACTTGTGTTTTAAATGCTAGTGCCGCCTCATGAGTGTTAGATCTTCCTTCCTTGGTGCGTCCTTGTCACCTGTCTTGTATTTCTGACTTGACCTTGTTTAGCTTTGCTGTGGTATTTCAAACTTCCCCTCATTAGTACACAGAGTAGAACAGGTCCGCAGAGGTTGACCCGAGTGTGGTCACAGAGAGCCGTGTGCCAGCTCGTGGACACGGAGTGATGGATGTGCCCGTCACGATGAACAACTGAAAAGGTTGAAGCCTTAATTTGAACCTTGTCGCTGGACTACACCCCTCCACCCCACTGCTTCTACAGCACTGCTCCCTGTTCCTCGACACCCTTACTTTCCGTCTCTACCGGTAAAACCCCCTCGCGGACTCCTGCCTGGCTATTTATGAAAAATGTGTCTTAGTGAACTTCCTGTTATGAAGGTGTAAATATAAATGACAGACTCCTTTCCGCCATCAAATATTTTCACGGCAGTCTGTGTGCCCTTATGCAGAGCCTTGGTAGAGCAGCGTCGCACAAGTGCGACCCATGGTGATTGATGAATGAGCCTGTCGGACGGAGTGACAGACTGACAGTGGGAACTGTTCCACCCAGAGCATTATGTAAAACTCTGAAGTGAGGAATAGTGCAGAGCTAGTCTCGCTGTTATGTGGCGATTGATGGCTGAGATATAGAAGATAGACGGATGCCGGTGCATCCTTGGTGTAAATAAGTGTGCTTTCAATGAACTGGTGGCATCCTTGGCTTAAGGATGCCACCTCCCCTCACCAACACTTTGGTCCATTGCAAGCGTTCCTAACAGAATGTATTGATGGCAAATATCCACCAGATTTGCTTAGTATATTGTATATGTATATTATATATATATATATATATATAAATCTTTTTACCCCTTTTCTGATACCACTCTTTTGGTCAAACTATTCTCTTACAGATATAAAAATCTGATGTGCACATTAGTATTACATTCATGCTCACCAGAGGATGAACTCAATGATCTTTCACTGAGCACTCTTCTCAGTCTAAAAATGTCAATTTTGCACAAAGAAATCTTTGAGTATAGGTGTGGCTGCAATATCAGAATTAGGATCAGAATACTTAATAATAATAATAATAATAATGCATTTTATTTGTAACGCACTTTTCAGCACAGAGCCAATACATAGTAAAAACTGTAAAAAGCATAGTTAAAACATAGTAAAAAAAAAAAAAACTATAATAAAATAAAAACCAGTGAATGAACAGAAAACAAAAGAAATAACTGACAGTGACTTAGGTCAGAAAGGCTTTCCTGAATAAAAAGGTTTTTAGGCCGGTCTTAAAGAGACCAGGGTCTGTGTTGCCCTTAGGTGGTCAGGGATGTGGTCCATAGGCGTGGAGCTGCCGAGCCAAAGGCCCGGTCGCCCATGGTGCGGAGCTTGGTGCTGGGGACCCGGAGGAGCGAGCTGTTTGATGAATGTTTGACTTTATTGATCCCAAAATGAAATTTGTACATTAGAGTTGCCCTTATAAAGAAATATAAAGGGAAAAATGAATTAAACCACAATGTCAAGTATAAATAAATGACTATGTCAAATAAAATGTGAATTATGAACATAATGCTACAAAACATGACACAATACTTGCTTTTGTTCTATCACTGCACACTGTCAATTTATTTATTTCTTCTTTTTGTATTAACCGGATGATTTAGCTACTCTTGCCCGGCTCAACCTGCTCTGTGCTACTATTGAAACATGTGATATTCAATTTCTTGATTGTAATATAAAATGGATTACTCTCTGCAATCAATCAACAGCGAATGCACTGGATTAAAATAATATTTGAAGAGCCATTACCAAATATAAAGAATGCATCAATGGGAAAACATGACACGCTGTAAATTTGGGAGCCATTGCTCATACTTTTTTTTTCCTCGGGTCCCTTCCTCACTTATCTCTTGACAAGAAGGTTCCAAGCTGAGTCCGACTCTGCAGCCCCTCTCTACCTGCAGCTGCTCTGGATAAAAGCACAAGCTAAATGCCCAAATTGTAAATTGCGGTTGGTAAGCTAATGAGCTGCATTATGTCTGCTGTGATTAGATGTTATTGGCTCCCAGGATGCTTTGCGGAATAGAATAGAACATTGGTACTTAGTCCGCCGCCAGGAAGCAAAGTCTACCAGTGCTTATGTGTGACTCTCACTGTGTGTGTGTGTGTGTGTGTGTGTGTGTGTGTGTGTGTGTGTGTGTGTGCACGCATGCTTGTATGGGACAGCATTTCAGCGAGTCACTTTGTGCCTCGGATGCTAATTTCGACTCAGTAATTGTGTTTCCATTAAAGTGCTGGCATCAATTCTTTCAGGACATACTGCTAATTTAGCCAGCACCCGTTGCCCTCCAAACCATGCACACACACAGGTTGACTACTGGGTACACTTTGTATTAACTAAACACAAGTCACACTCTGTCCTTCCTCAGTCACTGAACCCCATCGCTCCCTCCAAAACGGCACTAAAATATTGTTGGAACATAACGGTGATCGCTGCGCTGCATCGTTGATGCAGAGTCACAACTCAGAAGTGTCACTGACTTTCTTTTTTTGATGAACCATCATGTAGGGGACATTTTGTAAATGTATGCAAATCCACTGGATCCGGATATGAATAATTATCCGTTAACCAACAATACGATTTTGACAAATGAATGCAATCAGTTAAACAGTTACAAATGTATATTAACGGGCAAAACAAGCGGAGCGGCTCACTAAATAGAGAATAGCTGGTCCAAGTTAAAGGTTGGACCACCTCAGACCCCGAACATACAAAGACGCGTGTCTAGAAACACGTAGCCCGCAAAACCATTGTTCTGATATCGCTCTTTTCTTGCGCCGCTTAATGCTCATTAACGTCGTCAGGCAGCCAATCAAATCGAGCAAGAGGCGGGCTTTGCTACTTTGTCACTGACTTCCTGTTTTAGATGCCGGTAGATGTGGGAACGGATAAAGGCAGACGAAAGGTTGATATTGGCAGTTTTTAACTACGATGAACTGTAAAGAAAATGTTTTCTCCTCCTCCAACAGCAGAGCAACAGCAAGAGCTTGATTTCTGCATTGAATCCAAATACAGCATGCAAGACACAAATCTTGTCTGTTGAAGGTTAATGATCGAGGGTCGGCTATGGGTCTGAAAAAATGAATTCTAAATTTGCATCTCTAGTACTGAACCAGTGGGACAGCACTGTATACCATCAGCTGTACTAAGAGTCTGAAGCACTGCAGCATGCTGAATACCAGTAAGGTAGTCACCAAGGTAGTTCATGTGTCCCATACACAACAAGCTTTCCAAGCATTGGCATCCCCTCTTTAAATGGGCCAAACTGGGGATTTTGCATGTTTTAGCCTTTGGGCTTACTCATTAGATATACTTGATGTAACAGCTAAATGGAACATGATTAAGGATCTGAGTGGTATTCCAATATCAGTATTAGAGTTCAATAAATACAATAAAAACATCTTGTCCAGTGACATAACATTAAAACAAGTTTGTGAAGAATAATTCATTTTTGGGTATTATATTACAAAACTATATGTATGTCTGACTATTGAGCAGGATATTTGGCAGTGGAACAAGTACAACACACAACAGCGAATGTAACGTAGACTTTAATCTGCAAGCATTCATGGGATTAGCATTAATATAGCAGATACGAGCAAAAATACAAATGCAGAATAATTGAGCATGGAGATTCATTATTCCATGTGTTCCTTTGGGAAATATGGTGATCTAAAAGGATCACTTTTTTCCACAGTGTATTGTTCAGGGACGTTCAGACATTCAAATTCATGAATATGAAAGATATTACTTTAAACATTCCTGTAGTCTCTCATCAGGCCAACATTTTTGTCAACCCACTCGAGCTAATTTTTACCGACATCATTTTGGACTTAATGTGTTCTGCCCCAGATTAATTTTTTTTTATGTCCATCACTACCAAGGCAAAGACTGTAGGCCGCTCCTTTTTTTAGTTCTTGCGCATTTCAATGTAACAACTAAAAAACTAATTTCCCCCTGGGGATGAATAAAGTCTCTAGCTATCTAAATGTTAACACAAAATATGAAAACTATATCTCATTAAAATATTTACTTCTCAATTGCAACTGCAGGAGGGGCGTTGCCCTCCATGGATCACACGCCACTGTGAATTACCTATCTTAACACGTTTCAAGGGTCTACAAGATCATTTTCATATTATACCAAACTTACTTTACAACGGCTGCCAAAAGGAAGGAAATTAAATGGGTTGTATGTAGGCCAGCAGTTGTGCAAAGTTTGGATTTAATGAGCTACAACCTGCAAAATCGTCACTTCACTCCAAAAATGCTAAGCTACATGACACCAACTGATGTTGGGTTGTCTCGCATGTAAAACGTTTGATTGTGAGATATTTCCTGAGCTTCTAACTCACTCTGTAACTTCCTCCTCAGAGCCCACGGGCCAGACGCTATGATCCTGGTGGATGGACAGCCTCTGCAGACCAATGGGGAGCTGGGTCTGTCCCAGATGCTTCACATAGCCAGTCAGATCGCAGCTGGGATGATCTACTTGGCGTCTCAACACTTTGTGCACCGCGATCTGGCAACCAGGAACTGCCTGGTTGGGAATGGACTTCTGGTGAAAATAGGAGACTTTGGCATGTCTAGAGACATTTACAGCACAGATTATTACAGGGTAAGAGACGTTTGTTTCATGCAAACACACCTTTTGTTTTTCTCCCCATGTATTTAGCCCAATTGAAAAAGTACTTGCGGTGCACAGTATGCATGTCTCTTTTACGCAGGGCCAATTTTAGGCAATGGAATGAACTCAGCACATCCCTGCTCCCAGAAGATGAACCTATTCATCTTGGGATACTGTGTTCCCTCTGATGTCAGCCTCAGAATAAGATGTCAACTTTCACAAATTTGCACGCTGAATATAGTCAAATTTATACTGTGGCCACTGACGCAACAAAGTTTGATTGCATTTGCTAAATGAATGTGCCAGTGTCAAACTGCAGGAGAAGACAGCAGCAGTAAGGCTTGGCTCAAGAGCTTGGTGCTAGGGTTATTTGTGCAATCAAAAATAGCTTCTCAGTGAGAACCAAACAGTCAATTTTAATTGTGTGTGTGATATTTGTGAACCTGGACGTCCAAAACCAACCTGTTCTAACTGCCAACCGTGCCGCTCAGCATCTGACATCAATGTAACCCAGGCACCCTGAAGTGTCTGTATGAGATTAACCAGGCTTCCGACCAACTCCATTTTAAACCCATCCATACTCATCCATACCCCACTCGTAATTTTTAGATGGTCAGAGCAACTGACGTAGTATATAGCGGGAGAAAAGCCTTGTATGGCAGATTGCAGCTGTGGACGGATGGGTCAAACACTCAAAGACATTCAAT
This sequence comes from Melanostigma gelatinosum, assembly GCF_949748355.1. Classification (NCBI taxonomy): domain Eukaryota; kingdom Metazoa; phylum Chordata; class Actinopteri; order Perciformes; family Zoarcidae; genus Melanostigma; species Melanostigma gelatinosum. The sequence continues at coordinate 29,574,925 of NC_136634.1, read as the reverse complement.
AAGGAGGCTGCTGTTCGTGTCCCATTGACATATTTTACCTTAGTTTGGTAATGCAAGCTTCGTACTTAACTAATGCCAGTTATGTTAAAAAGGTCAACATTTTACCAAACAAAAGTAGGATACTTATTTTAACCCAAACCACAACATTTTCCTAAGTCTAATCGGGTACTTTTGTGGCCTAAACCTAACTAAGTACTTTTGTTGCGCAAGTAAACCTGCATTCGAAGTTTATTTCGAAAAAACATATGCATGTAAAAGGCTGAAACTCACTTTAGATAAGACACCATGCATGCAACAAGCGGAAACTGACACGCGACATATATAGTTCCTTGACCTTTATCGGATGCCTTCTTCACTATCCAATACATGTGTTGTGCTTTTGTTTAGATGTAGTGAAGAATTACATGACATCACCCAACCAGACTCACCTTTAGAAGTTTTCATTGTGGTTTTGGACGACCTAAGTTTTGTTCTCAAAATGTCAGTAGTGGACAGATGGAGGATGGACGACTGATTGGGTTCTACCAGTGTGCAATAGCTGCAGGAAGGGAGGCTGCTATAACTTAAATGGCCATCACATAATAAGTAACTTCGTAGCTTCTCTAAATGATGGTGAGATGTTGAAAACGATCATGTGGGTCCCAGATAGAGAAACGGCCTTTTGCGTGTCCTGCCTGTGCAGAAGAGGTTTGTCTTCATAGACGCTTGAAACAGAGGCTCATAGGGATTTTCAGGAGACTCTCTCAGCACGTTAATTGGCATGGTGGGAAATTATTTGTATTTAGCAGTAAATGTCAATGACTCCATCGAGTCCCATCCCCCTAAGTCGCTTCTGTGGACTGCTTTCTTTTTAATGGCTGCTGCAATGTCTCAGTGGGGCCCACTGGTAGACAGCAGCAGCAATGGCGAACTGACTCTCTTTACATTTTTACCCTTATCAGCAGTGAACTTGTTCACTCCCTTGTTTATGTTGCTCATGTGCACTCACCAACCTTCACCTTAATGCAGCATGTTGTTTATTAAGTTGAATTTGTTGTTAGTTGGTACTTGGATTTGGGGTACGTGGCTGGGCATTACACAGTGCAGCCACATGACCTTCGTCGTCTTGGTTACAATAATAAACACTTGGTTGAGGTTATGGAATGATATGGAATGATAATGATACATGGTCACGGTTAACGAGAAACCAACATTGACTGTTACAAACATCAGTCTTATGCCGTGTTCACACCAAACGCCATTCACCAAACACCAAACACCATTCGCGCCACCGGTCTCGCCGAGGACCATTTGTGTTCATTTGCGTGAAACGCGCTGGACGCGCCAGAGAGGGGCTTATCACCTTGGGAGCCAATCAACTGTCCGCCATCAACCATGGAAAAATAGCCTACATTTCTGCTTAGTACGTGTTGTGGAAGTCCCAGATATCCCGGGAAACTAAATGCCGTCATGTCTGGGTTCATAACATAGTCCAGAGGAGCTCCGTGGATTGTATCGAGCTATATTCACTGTGTCTAGCGAGCCACACGTCGGCTGTTTATTACAGCTGTATGAACACAAAATAAACTCATTTGGCTGTGATTTCACGGCAATAAACCGACAAAAAGGGACCCCGAAATAACTACATAATGATGCCGATTTGTACTTGTCTTCTCAATGGAGCTCTGATGGATCGGTGCTAGGCTATGCTAACATTGTAGCAGCTCCACCAGCACTCAATAACGTCATGTAGACATAAATACGGCAGCGTCTATTCATTGTTTGTACCGTATGGTTTACACACACACATGTATACACATAGTTTGGTCCGGTCTCTGTTGATATGAGGTATCGTAGAGCTCTGGGTGAACACAGACTGCTACAGGATTTATTTCCTGATTCAACAACGGCAGGAAGCCAGTGATGACAGGGGGAGCAACTCAACGCTGATAGGCTATCGCGCCGCAGCGCCACGCCATTTTTTCACCAAAGTTGAAAAACTTCAACTCGCGCATTTGGGGCGTTTTGCCGAATGACGCAAATTCGCGTCACTCCAGTCTCATCGCGTCTGTGCATAGACTTTGTATGTAATCTACTTCGGCGAATAATTTGCGCAGCGTTTGGTGTGAACGCACCTTTAAAGTTGTTTCAGACTAAAGTTGTTTTCTTGACTCGTCCATTGTTGACTTTGAGCCTTTGAGAAATGTAGCTTCCACAATTTCCTGTTTTTATTGGATTTCTTTATATTTAGTTAATCTCTTGGCAAGTAAGCCAAACATTTCCTTTTCCAGACACAAGGCCACATATCCTCCCAGCTGTACTCCGTCTGAGAGGACAGAATGACTGGCTGATTAACATGCATCATCTGTCTACAATTCAAACTCAGACAGCCAAAGTGACAGAGGATATCATTTTCCTACAGTGATCCTCCTCCCTGTGCAGATTGTTTGCCTGCAGTCAAACAGAACTCTGAACTCTGTCTGCAGCTCAGACTGAGCAGATTGCACCGAAGCACACAGGACTTCAGGGTCAGATGGAGCACGCACCTCTGTGCTCACGGCTGTACCCGGCTTCCCAGACTTTACAATGTAACAAAACCAAAGCTGCAGTGCACATATCTCCACCTACCTCTACCCTTCGGGCAGCTCCATTTTGAAATATTGTTCTGAATATTGATGATTTACCTACTTAAATTGTGAAAAATGTCAATCACAGTTTCAACGAACCCAAGGTGACTTCTTCATGTTTCTTATTTTCTTTGACAAACTGTCCAAAAACCCATAGATATTGAGTTTACGGTCACATAAAAAACAAATTGTAAAAGCTGGAACCAGAGAATGATTAAAGTCAGGCCGGCTCTCGGCCCGAGGCTAACAGTAACCCTGGGCTTGAACATGAAGCCTGAGAACATGAAGCCTTTGAATGAATGTGATTCATGCAGAGCTTTGAAAATCTAGAGAAAAGTGCAGTCCCAGAATCATCTTCTGGAAACAGGTTGAAAATAATGGAGCTTTTTTCTCTCTCTATTCAAGAGCGTGGACTTCATTTGAACTCAATTTATGGACTAATTTTGAGAGCATGACAAATTGATTTCCCTCAGAACTTTGCTTCCTCGCACTCAAATAGTCTATGCTTGCGCTTGGATTTACTCTGCTGCTGTTCAAACTGTATGCTTGAATAAATTGTAGCGTGCACTGATTTCTGAATGATGCGATCACATCAGACACGACGCCACATCAGGCCAGGGGTGTAACATTGGGGGCATCAGCCATTCCCACTGTTTGAAATGGGTTTACAGAACCAGCCAACCAGCCTGCTTCATAGCTTTGTTAATTGTCTTTACGAGCAATGTATCCTCAGACAAAGTTATGCATGATGTCTGTTTCTCACGGGACACCAACAGCGATCTCCGGGGTGAAAGTTGTGTTTGTTACTTAACTTATGTAACAAACTAAAGTAGTTATGCAAGTTAAGCAAATATAGGTTAGAACAAGTCCATAATAACGTTTGGTCTCACAAGGGACCCGAACAGCATACTTCTGGGTGGAAGTCCTGTGTGTCTTTGACCAATCCATCCACACCTACGCAGACTTTGCCTCTCTTTATACTACATCCCCCTGGCTTCCTTGGTGGCAGCCCTGCTCGCCCTGGCTCACGATTAAGTGGGTTGTATCCAAATTTCATTGCATTACTTTTTGTAGGTATAAGTACAAACAGTGAATGAGAACAGCCAGCAATGAGCCATGATAGTGAGTCAGCATGCACGAGACCAGAGTCCTAGTACTGGGATGCAGCCATCATTATTTGAATAATTACACTGCTATGACAAGAGAGCCATGAAAAAGGGTTATGGAAGAGAACCTCCTGGACTGAGACGGACACTTTGTATTGAGCTATATATTGTAGTTAAAATATGGATTATTGTAACACAGTGAGCTTAAGGATCATCAGACATTCTGAATGTTTGACGCTCTGTCACCAAGAGAGAGTAACTACTTGTCTTCATTGGAACACATGATGGGATAAATGTCCAATGTAAAGTACAAACCTTTTACAGCGTTCTCTCTGGTTTATAGGGGTGTGTTCATATCCACCACCACAATTCAACGTCCAGTGAAATTGTAGTTAAGCAAAATCAATGCAGGGTAATGTCACGGGGTTAGGCTGCCACTCTTCATTCACTCCAATAGTGATTGATGATGAATGATGATGATACTTTTCTGTTGACAAAACTGAAATACTGCAGAAGCATTATCTCAGGAGTGAATGAGCTGTTAATCAAAGAGCAATCATGGAAATGGGTTAAATGAAGATACAGCTTTACTCCTTGAATTTCTCATGCCTGGAACAATTATACAAGTCAGTGTATGTTAATGAAGAGAGAAAAGGGCTAGAGCAGGTTACACACAGTAATGATCACTAATAACAGATTCAATTCAAGTTGTAAAAGTGCTTATTGAATATTGAAGAAATTACTCATTTATGATGGAGAAACAAGTAAAGGATGGCAGGATAGGAGGAAGAGTCGGGGAAATCAGACAGTGGAGGGAGGAGGGGAGGAGTGCAGGAAGGTCGATTAGTCAGCGGCACACTGGAGGTCATTCATTATGTGAGTCGTGATTAGGAGGCACATATTTGACTAAATTAGTCAAGCTGCTTTATGATTTCACAGCAGTTGGAGAGCAGGCAGGAGCAGATGAATAATGATTCAGTCTGTCTGATGTACACGCTGTCGGATAATAGAGAAGACATTCTCGTCTTCTCATATCCTCACCATTACTCATGTTTGATTAGAGGAAAAGTCCACCCAACGACAGAATCCACAGGAAGTGACCTGCTGTATGGTATCACTCAGTAGGCTGTATTGGTTTGTATTACATACATAATATTGGTTTGTATTTTGTATTACAAACTAATAATGAAATGCCACAGGGTCCATGTGCTATTGATTTGTAGCTGCAAGCCAGAGAACAGTGCTTTTATATTTCACTGGTCATTGTTTTGCTTTATACAGTTTTAAGAATGTTAATTGTGAATGTAGCTTGGTGGAGGGAGGTCAGTGAGTGAGTACAGGAGCACAGTTTCTAGAAGTTCACTGAAATGAATCACACATATGAACTGCATGCTTTGTCTAAGTAGGTCAGTGCATGTTCGGAGTGATTGCTTGGCCACCAGAAGTGCAGCCAAATGGGCGTGGCTTCTATGGATGGATTGGTCTGGACCTACAGAATCAAGGACAAGAAGAACAGTGTAATTGCAGCCATTACATTGCCCTCAAAACAAAGCAGTAGCATACAAACACAATTTTGAGAAGACAGGGTTGGACGTCGTCCCAAACACATTTTGGGACAATGTAACAATAGGGACTACTTTTACCTTTGGTTAGAGGTAAAAAGATCAGGTCAGTTACTTTGATGAATACAGTGTTTTTCCAGAAAAATGTAATGAAATGGGATTTTCCATTATAAATCCCAAAGTTGATTCCAAATTGTAAACCTGGGATTGTCAATATATACTATTTGCTTGTGATTTGCAAAATAATGGCATTGTATGAGCAAGTGACCACATGTAAGTTTGACTAATTTGTGTGTGTCCCTTAATAATTGTGGCGTTTCAATGATGGCGAAATCATCCCCCAAAGGCATCAAGGGTAAGATATTCATCACACACTTTATCATACACATTTCCTGCTCATATCTAAAAGTTCTTTCTTCTGTGTGTGTGTTCAGGTGGGAGGTCACACCATGCTGCCTATCCGCTGGATGCCTCCAGAGAGCATCATGTACAGGAAGTTCACCACAGAGAGTGACGTTTGGAGCTTTGGAGTCATCCTCTGGGAGATCTTCACTTACGGCAAACAGCCGTGGTTCCAGCTCGCCAATAATGAGGTACGGTATCTTATCTTAGTAATGTACAAACTGTATGTGTTGTCAGGGTTACGGCAAAGACTGGTAGGGGATGGACCCAAGCGCAGAGAGACACAGGAGCAGAAGGATTTGTGAGATGAGAATTTAATAAGAATTTATTGGGGGAAAAAAGACAAGTGTTATCATTTACAAAATTCACAACATGACTATCTTTCCCAAAATGTTGCAGGACAGAACTCATTGATGGCAGCAATAAAAATTAAATAGTACATTTTCAAACCATAAAGGTAGAAGAAGATAAACACTCAAAAGCAAAAGTAGCCATTGAAACATCACAATTCATCAGCGGCTGGGATTATTCATGTCTGTAATAATATATAGTTTTGACCAAGAACCTGACCTTAATGCAACATTGTTACTTATTATTATTATTATTATTATTATTATGACAAAGATATAGTCGTCATAATATTTTCGGTTGTATTTCTGATCCTACTCTTAGTTGCCGGTCAGATGGCCTGAGGGAAGACTTTTCATGTGGAAAGTGTCAGTGAGGCTTTTTTTTAAATGACTGCACAGAGAAAAACAAGAGAGGAAATGAAGCTCTTGCTAAAGGTGCTGAGCATAAGGAAAACCTAATCGACCCTATTTGACAGCAGGGAGCCCCAGATATGACTGAGCGAGTCTGAGAGTAATACTATGCGTTACAAACCCAGACCAGAATACAGCGAGTTCACGGGACTCTGCGGATTCTATCCTTGCCATTTTACTGAACCCTCATTGAGATCATGTAATTATTAATGAATTTAATTGCAACAGCAACAAACTCTGTCTCTTTAGTCGACATACCCTCGTATGGTGCGTTCTCTTACGAATGTCCAGCAACGGGTGTCAATTTTGGCCTGTTACATGCAGAAAGTATTTTCAAAATAAACAAACAAGTTGTTCAGCTCACACGGAACAACTTGATTAGTTTTATGCAATAAAACTGCTCAGTTACATTGAGGAAACAATCGTGGTTTGGGTTAAAATAACTACAGAGGTCGGGTTATTTAAGTACGGAAGTTACAGGACAAATAAGTCAAAGTTGACTTCTGGTTTCACACGGGACGTTTACCCTAAACCTGGGGAAAAGCGCAGACCTCCTCCCTATGCTGCGTCTGTAGCTTTACAATCACATGGATTACATATGAATTCATTTTGTGGAATACATACATGTTACAGTGATAGGTAGGAACAGTGGATGCAAACAGTGGATTAGGGCATTGGATCTACACACCAAATATAATTCTTAATGATATAATGACTTTCTGGTTTTGTGTAGTATGAACATAATTTAAAAACCATTGCTTGATTCACAAAAAAAAAGAACACTGTGTTTGACACTGAACCCAGGTTATCAGCAGAAACCAGATATCTAGCCTGTGCTCTACCTTCACTTTCAACTGTACATTAGTCAAAACAAAAAAGCTAAAGTTCAGTCTGAGACACTTGGATCAACGAATATACCATTTATTGCAGATGGTTATAGAGTTAGTTTTGATGGAAAAGGCTCTGCTGTTTAGTAATAATAATAATAATTACTTAATTAAGTAGACAACAAAGGTCCATAGTATTCTAGATAAAAACAGACAAATACAAAAATACAATAAAAAGGTTAATACATAGCAATACATATGCAACTTCATTTCATGTTTCATGTTTGTGGGAGCTCTTAGTTAATCTGAGCTGAGAGAGCTGATCCCCCAAAAACATGAGTTTAGCAAGAAAATATTCAAGCTTCCGTGTCAAGAGGACGTTGTGGTGGTGGAGGGAATTTGCATTAGACAATCAGCAGGTCGCGAGCACGGCTGCGCAAACTAACACCATGTTTATGTTTCATTGCTGCTATGAGTAGGTTCATGTGCAAAACTGATTGGAGAGTTGGACAAAATGTTTGAGCGCCTGCCCTCTCGCACCGCAAGTCATGTAGTAGTACATGCGACGGCCGCTGGGATGATGGTCATCGCTGGTACTGAGCAGCTTCTAAATCCCTGCAGGCTGTTTGGAGCTTGAAAATGCCAAACATCTTATTAGCTTCCTCTCGTTTCTATTGATAATAAGGACTAAAATAATTGGCTGAGGTGTTGTGGACCATGCACTGTATGTACTCACTTGAACCATAGCAGCATTAGGCCAGTAGTCGATATACAGGTGCAGGTCTAATTAATGCTCACTTTTGGATAGTTGAAGCTGTTTCTGGGACACACAGAGTCTAATTCAGTGAAATATCTTTAATATCTGTGGCGTATGCTGCATGCCTCAGCCCTGAAAACCTCCAAGCTTCTCTGTGCATGTATCAAACTCAAGGTCTGCTTCGCTTTTCTTTACTGCCTGAAGCCATTTCATGGAGATAAAACAGGGAAACACCTCTCAAACAAATCATCAAAACTCCCATAACCGTACCTCCTATTGCTCCGATATTAATAATTGAGAGGAAGGATGACTTGAGAAACAGATCCTGTAAAATTTTTGTCTGTAGTGTAAAAAATGTGGCTTAACTGGCGATCTAGAAATGGGGTACCGTGTTCTGTGGAAGATGTTTTTGAAGCAAAATTTAACATTGGTCTCTATGGAGCAGAAAGTTGGTTTTCCTCTCACTTAACGGCTTCTGTGTCAAATGTGGAAATCTGTGGGATTCCACAGTAATTTTTCTATGACAAGGACAATATTAGCTACTTTTACATCCAGAAATTATGCATGAAGAGTGAAGATTGTGGACACAGTGGCAAAACACAAATGTTTTTTTCACAAGAATCTCAAGCTGCTCTTCACTCTAGCGGTGACATCACGCACTCTAAGCTGCGCAATACACACCCATTATAAAGTCAGAAAAGGGCTGAAAAATCATAAAAGTTAAATTGCTGCAGTTCAAAAAGTTTAAAAGATATCGGAAAAGCTGAATTATGCGGCAATAGTTCAGGGTTTTCTCAACATTTGAAAGTTGAAATGGTGTCTGTAGCTGAAAGTATGAGGAAGTTGAAGGATTTGAAAATATTCTCCATAGACATCCCATTCAAAAATAAAGTTGCTAAAAGCTTAATAACGCTTAACGGGTCTTGGAGGAGTAGTGCTCGCGCTGGCGCGGGCACTCACCTGTAGAGACTTCTCCTGACGAGAACGCGCAGCGAGGGGGGCCTGATCGTTCTGGCCCACACTGAATCTATTTGAGGGCGCTGATTGGCTAAATTGTATGTCACTCATTTATATCTTGAATCAGCAATTGGCTAAACTGCTTCATAGACCCGCCTCTTTTGGGCCAAAACGATCAGGCCCCCCAAGCTGCGCGTTCTCAGAGTGTCGTGCACACAGACAGAGAGCACGAGCAGAGAGCACACAGGCGGAGAGGACGAGCAGGAAAGGCATATATTTTGCGCAGATATCATACTTTACACACATTACTGGATACATTCCATAGTTCAAAAACACAAATATTGACAATTTATATAATTTGATTATTATAATTTCTTTTTTTTTTTTGTGTGTGGCTCATGGTGGGGCCATGCCCCATGGCCCTCTATTGACCAGCCGCCACTGTATATAATGATAGTAATACACTCGTCTGTTTATCAATATAAAAATTATATATAGTCACTATTTCAACTACAGGTTTTTTCCCCATCAATGTTTTTCAACTCTCCAGAAAAGCAGCAGTTTCATCAACATTTCCTTCCTGGATTGGTACATGTTGATTACTGTACCAAGACTTCTTCTGTCTGTGTGATGCGTCCGGTCAAATGACACATTCTGCAAAGCAGCCAATGTGTGTTACACTACATGTGATCTTTGAATTGCATAACCAATGCTTCTTGAGAAGAAGGCAATACGTTGTTTCCTGTTTAACAGTGCGTCTTTCTGTCTTCCCAGGTGATAGAGTGCATCACTCAGGGCAGGGTACTGGAGCGGCCCAGGGTCTGTCCCAAAGAAGTCTACGATATGATGCTGGGCTGCTGGCAGAGGGAGCCACAGCAGCGTCTTAACATCAAAGACATTCAGAAGATAGTGTTCACTCTGATGAAAGCCACGCCGGTCTATCTGGACATACTGGGATAGAGGGAAGAGGAATTGGATACGTTTTGGGTCGGACTAGATCTTCCCTGGAATACAAATGAGTAGACAGGATTAGAAGGACATGGATTGCCTTGGAGTGGAAGTCTGGTCTAGACTCACAGCATAGTCTGAGATGGAACCATGTGGATTGGGATCAGAAATGGACTGTATTGCATCCAACTGCCTGACATATAAGTATCGGGATGAACAAACTAAAGTGGAGTAAAGTGTGTTTAACTGGATTGGAATGAACTGGATTGCATTGCATCGCATTATAATCAAAGGAAATGTCTTGAACCGTCCCTAAAAGGTTGAGCCGAGGCTTCTTAGGTCCAGTCTTGCTCCTTTGGGAATGAACTCGTGACTAAAATACTATGAAGATTGGATTGCATCAAATTGGACTGAACTGGATTTCCCTGATTGTACTTGTCTGGTATTGTTGATTTTCTTATCCTAATGCTTTAGGTACCATCATGTCCTATGTGATCCCCATTTCACTGTCGAAATCAAAGCAGTTTAGGTTCTATCTTGATGAAGCCTTACGTAGCCTGCTAGAATCTGGCTCAATCTGGCTCAATTTGAAAAATCCTGTGCTACGTTATTTGACCTCACCCTACCAAGGATTTCTCTGTGTCCCTTGGTAAGTCAGGCAATGGTTCAACATAGCTAGGCTTCAAAAACCCTAAATCGGAGCCATCTAAATTGCTAGGCCTCATTTGGCTTGTACTCTTGCCTGGTCCTCACACAGTAAACCATACTTGACTTCTGCTGTGGAATGTAGTTCAGAAGGTTGACCTGCACAGAGTAATCTAAAGAAAGAGCCGTTTCATTTTAAACAAAAATGGAAGCTCTTGTGTTCCAAGATATCTTGCGCAGGCTTGTATATTTCTCTATAACTTTACAGCAGTGCTTGGCCAGAATGGACTCAATGCCCCTCGTGTAGAGCTTGAGTGTTTATGTCAAACGTTTTGCAAGATCTTCATGACCCCCACAGTTCGGAAGTACTAAACATGTCTGTTAAGTAAATCTGTGAGGTTGAAAATTGGGGTGTGAGACAGGTGTTTGCTCCTAATCATCATCTTTGGTGGATGGTTCCTATTAAAACTGGATAGAGGAACTTATTAACTTAAGTGCTGCATCATTTCATTTTTTGAACCTCTGTTGGCATGCCTACTCCTGACACTGGCAGCATCCTTGTGGCTGCAACCGGAATTGTCCAGATACGAAATCCAAAGAAAAAAGCAAAAATGCTGACGAAGTAACACACCACATTCCAGACATAAATATGTGAAAGAAGGACAAGAATTTTTTCAACACTGGTCTTTGAAACATAGAGGAAGTGGGTCAACAAGGAAGAACAACATGCATAAATCAAACATGTCCTGTGCAGCAGCAGTTGTGTTCTTTAGTGCTAGTCCAATGCTTCAGTGTTTTCATCTGCCAAACTTTCATATATTCACCTTCTTGTCCTGGACTCACTGAGCTGTTCACTTTTGCAAGAGCCCAACCGGACCTTCCAATCCTGAGCCTGGAAGTGTGGCCTGAGTGACTGTCTGTCGCCATAAAGATGGACCTAAGTGCCTCCTACTTCTTTCTAAACACTGGAAACAAAAAAAAAAAGTCTTTCAAAATAAGAGCACTTTTACATTTTGTTTACTTGCTTAAAAAATGTACACGAGCTGTGAACCTTCCTCGTTTTTCTTACAAACTTTCAGCACTATGTATTGCAAAAAAACCCAAAAAAACAAGAATAAAATATTGAAAATGATACAGAAAAAAATGAACCCCTGGGAGGAAAAGCAAAAATGAAGGCTTTTTTTGTACCCTTTGCAGCTTGACAAGAACGTTTAACTACCCAAGGTGAAGTTACATTTTCTGTTTTCAAGAAAGAAAAAAAATACATATTCTATATATTTTTTATTTATTTTTATTTCAAATCAAAGAGTGGCCCTCTGCCATGCTCCAAAGCCATTGGAATATTCTGCCACTGGGTAGGACAGAACTAATCGCTACAAAAAGACAAGCAATTGGCTGGGAGGAAGCCTTCAAGGATTACTTAAAAGAAGCCTTTTGTGTTGCGTTCCATACCTGGATCCACGCTGACGTCAGCGACTTACAACTGCTGCTTGGCAACAGAAAGTCTGAACTGAAAGAACAACGGAGCTACCAGTCAATGAACACAATCTTTTTTTTAAATAATGTATATACTGTAAATCTCTACGTCTTGAGATATGTTAACTTATTTCCTTTTCTTGAGTTTGATTATTTTTAGCTTCTTGATGTGTTGTTATATGGTTCAGTGAAAGCCAATAGATATTTTGATAATCTTTCTTTCTAGTTGTAATTACTGTTTATTTACTTTATTTAGTCATACGATGTCGTTTCAACATTTTAACGAGATAATCTACATTAAAATCATTTCTGTTCATGATTCTTTTAGTTGCTCATTTGATAGTAATGTATGAGTCAGGACAGTAGAAGAAATATGTAAAGTTATTGGGCCGGTGTTTTGTTAAGAGTTCAAGTGCTTTTCTAGGATCAAGGACATTCTTAAATTTTAAAGAAACAGTTCAACATTTTGGGATTTACTTTGTTCGCCAGTCAGAAAAAAAGTTTTTATTTTATTTCTGCATGTCCACGAATGGTGTGTTTAGTTTAGCCAATTTAGGATAAATAGTGGAAGCTGGGGGAAACTGCTAGCCTAGCTCCCATAAAAGTGAAAACAAATCTTTTATCTTTTATTTTGGGCATTTTGGGATCCTGTCTTTCAAACTTATTTGAGTTGCGATTCAGGTGATTGAGAAACGTAAAACGTAATGATTTAATACACCCATTTACGGACAATGGTCCAATCTCACCAGTAACGACAAATCAGGGCATGGGATTGTTTGATATTCTGTCAAAGGCAAACACATTGGGCACACAATAATGAGTTTGGTTTGGGTGTCTGAGGCCATGGATTAGCTGGCACAATCAATACAAATTGTATCTGTCCGTGCTCAACGACACCAACCAGCAATTGAAAAGCAGTGCTCTATCCATTAACTTGACAAACGGAACACATACTATGCTGTTGTTGAGTCAACTTAACAATGACAAGCCATTGCTCAACTTTTGTCCTCAATTATAGCCATAACTGTGTTAATGTGTCATCTGTGTCAGGGTAAAGAATGGGTCACAAGGCTGAAAGAGACTAAGAATGGTTAGCAGGGTTTGATAGCTGCTCAGCTACATGTAAGCCACTGTCATACTATTCAGTGTTGTTTGATTGTCATGTAACTGATGTCTATGTCTCAGAACTAGTCGCTCAAAAGCACCTTTGTTCTAAAATAATTTAACTAAATTTTCACCTGGCATTAAAGTCGTAATGGAGATAAAAGGTTTTCGAGATTGAGCAGATGCAAACTTCAACACGTTCTCATTCCAAGTCATCACTTTATAACACAATTAGGTAGCCCGGCACACAGTCGCAGTAACCACGTGGTTGACATCATGATATTAAACAAAGACCCTTGCTTAGGTTCAGGCAACAAAACCAGTGTGATTTAGAAAACTTCATGGTTGTGATTAAAATTACTAAATTGCGTAAAACGCAAACAACGAAACAAAATTCGGGAAAACTTTCCAACACCAACACTTTCCTGGTTGAAAGTCCTGTGTTTGTTTGTTCCTCCCGCCCCTGTGTGGCTTGTTCAGTCTTTATACTACGCTATCACACTCCCGGAGCATTTTCTCAGATCGTCTAACAATGAAGCGGTTGGGATCACATCGTGGTTACTTGAAAGTCTGGTGCGCTGAAGGCGGCCTTATGCGTCGGTATCAGACATCGAGGGCCGTGACAAAGTATCGGTATTTGACACCCTGGGAATGAGAAGTGGCTGATATTATAGCTAAATCAGATTCCAATGATTTTGTGTGCGGCCTCATGTTATACTAATTTACACATTCATGTAAGAATTATGATCCCAATGCCAGGAATAAATAGAGCCAAAGTTATCTTACAGCTTGTGTAAACCTTCCCAGCCTCTTTCTTTCTAAGACCTTTCAAGAACTACTGTATGACACCATTGCTCGTTTAATTATGAGTGGCTGTTTTCTGATTTAACTGTAACCATGTTAAACAGCTGTATTCCATAATTTAATAATTCCAATTTAGCAGGGACAGGAATCTCCTATAACAACTCACACCTTGTCTTTTATGCTTCTGAAATATTCTGTTGGAGAATGTAGTGTGGTGGATCAGTACGGTATATTGCATCTTTCTCACTGTGAATGTTTATTCTGGATGTCCTCTAGGAAGTCAGGTTTTTACTAATGTCTATTAGGTGCAGGGGAGAAGCAGCTTTATTCGAATGTTTTTAGGTTTACAATCAATTGAGAAAGAAGTACACGGGCAGTGTTTGTAGTCCTAAGGGCCTTGCATAATGGTAGTTTAGCGTGTGCTCACCCCTGGGGTCCGTCGCTCAAAGTTACGTTCGACCGGCCTTCATTGTGCTCTCAAGATGCGCTTAAATTCACCAGAATTTGCACACTGAAGTGTTTTTGCAATTCATATATAGATATTCACGGAAAATCTCACAGTGGTTACCATGTAAGTTCTTGTGTTTTGTCACAAACTCCAAGTCTTTTGAATCATAGCTGGTCTGTAAAGCCTCGGACAAACTTTCCATTGCGCATACGGTTCCATTCGTACTACAATGTCATTAGTTATTTGGCTGTTCAATTGTGGGGAACACCGGATGTCTTCGTGCAACCTTACTTTAAAAACAGGCAACCGTTTTGTTATCTTCTTCTTGGCAAACCAACTAGAGGTGCGTACCCGACCAGCTGGACTGGAGTGTGGAATGAAACTGGAGTATACACAGGAGGCGCGCTTGCAATGCGTACAGGCTATTGGGCTCTGCGCGGACATGGAGACTTGGAAAGTATGAATTGCCCATAAGACTGCATTGCAAAATCCCAGTCGTGGTATCACCCGCAAGTCGCAAGATGAGGCAGCAACAGAGAGGAGCATCTAATCCTCAACCTCCACCAACCTGTCCAGTATAGTGACTCTCCTGTTTACAGCAGACATGACATCTTCGGAGGGGGTTGGGGGGGGTGGGGGGGGTAATTGAATCACACTCCTATCTGCAATGGCATTTCCCCTAGTCAAGATAGTATTCTAGTCAGATAGCTACCCACAATAACATTCTTACTAGTAGAAGTTGTATTTCAAGACATCTACAACTTTGATTGTTCCAGTCAAAACCAAATTCAAGATATCTTTAAATCCTAAAAGAGTATAAGTGGCCGTTTTAAAATGTAATAGTTTGACTGGATATATATTGCAGATATCTGTAATTTCATTCTTTCTTTAAAACACAACATTCATTTATCCTCAAATATATTTTTGATAACAGTCTGGATATCTGCAATATAGTTCTGAGTAGGAATACCTTCAATTTCTGATATCTACAATCCAATTGTTAGTCATAACTAAAGTGAGCCATTTGGCCAATTATCTTTTTGGAAACCCAGAACAAACATCCACAATGCATTTTATGTCATGACAATTTTGGATATCCGTAATGACATTTTTACGCGTCGCAATGTATTTGTTGGGTTTTTTTCAGAGTAAGAATTCTGTTGCAAACATCCAAAATGTTTCCGAGACAGAATGAAGTTGTGGATATCTGAAAGGCAAGGCAAGGCAAGTTTATTTGTATAGCACATTTCAACAACAAGGTAATTCAAAGTGCTTCACATAAAACCATTAAAAGCATCAAAACATAAGGCAAAAGTTCTGGGGAAAGAAGAATTGTGGTTAAGAAGAATGTTACTGTGGACATCTGATCTGAAATCAAAGATATCTGCAATACATATCCAGTCTAGATATTAAATGGTAAAATGACTTGCCTTATTCAAACTCTGAAATATTCTTTACTGACTCATCACACTATTAAATGTGTCCTGTATAGTCACAGCTTAAAGTTTTGTATACCTCACTAATTCTAATGCCATTAGGGCCATTCATTGTGTTTCGTGTCACTCTATTGGCTCATGACATATTTATAGTACTTTATTTTGAGCACTACTTTTTTCTTATTTTTCTCCATGGTATTTAATCAATCTTACTCATGTACTCTTTCATCCCCGCTTTCCCTGCATCATGTTTCTCATACAAGGTATTTAAGCAGAATATGTTAAAGCTATCATTACTAGTAATAGTCAGTGTCTCTCTCTCTCTCTCTCTCTCTCTCAAGTGATGTATATCTGTGTCTCCATACTATCATTTATAACTATGTATTAGAATAATTTGAAAATGTGTATAATGTCTTTTTAAAAAGCTGAGATGTGGTGAACTTTTAAGGTGGCTCTGTGAATGATTCTGACTCATTAAAAGTTACTTCATCCTTGAACAGTTGTGTCCTCTTGTTATGTCTTCTGTTGTCTTATCTTCAAACACCACAGATTCAGGGAAAGTTAGAGAATGTCTATATTTGTCAAAACAAATCCACCTCCACTTTTAATTAAATGCATCAACACATTCATCCGCTTTCTAAGTTTGGCACCATTTCATCATAACAAGTGTTTTATACTGACTTTTTTTACTACTTTAACATATTTATGATTTATGACACTATACTAAGACATTTTCTGGACTTTTTTGGCATAATATAGCATGACTTTCTATCTTTTTTTAAATTTCGATTGTTGGGAACGTAGAGGGGCGTGTTTGGGTTATCAGCATTTAAGAAACTGAATTCTTGACATCAATAGAATTATTAATGTAAGTAACAATTATTAATGATTATTAATAACAACGGGGCACCACCCTGTAAACAGGGACTAATAACCAAACGATAAACTAAGTCTCATAATTAGTGGCCACTCGTAATGTCAATAGTCGGATGCGACTACACATTCAAAGTGACAGTGAAGGGTTAAGTTCGTACACAAGACTACTACATACAGATCTTATTACACAAATATGCACAAGTAATCACAAACGACTGCTCTTTAAAATATAACAGAATTTATTAAATCGAAATAATAAGTGATCAGATCAATTAATATCACAACCAACGCTATCATACAATTGTATGTGCCTAATATCTAAACAAATGAATAAAATGGGTGATGATGGATGTAATACAAGTATGTGTGTGTGTGTGTGTGTGGGTCTGTGTGTGAAAAGGAAGGTGGGTCTTAAAGCGATAGCTAAAGACTACAAAGATGGCAGCGTCGAGTGACGCAGACAAACAGGGAGGGGCCTTAAAGAGCTATAGCTAAAACCTACCACCAGATGGCGGAGTCGAGTGACTTAGACCAAAGGGGGGAGGGGGAGGGGGGGGGGGGGGGGGGGTCAGCTATATGTGGTTGCGTGTGTCGGCGCACACGTGTGTTAGAACAATAGGTGAGAGTTTCACCCACAATCCGGAGCTCTATGTGTGTGCAAGTTACGGAAAACAAGAGGAATAAAAGGGCAGAGAGAGGAATCAGAGTTTCTGTGTGCGATGTCGCGTTGTAGTGAAAATGAGGATCGCCGATCGTATCTCACACAAGTTGCCGTTGTCGCTTCGCGAACTGACGACACTTATGCCCGATAGTCGCGTTTCCACACTTCACTCACAGAATCGATTCAAGGACATAGAGCAAGAACAAAAATTAAATCAAATAATCCCAAAAGCAAACAGGAAACGCACAGTACGACGGGCCTCGGAGCTCCGTCAACGATTGCGCAATCTCTCAGCAAACCGAAAACAATGACTTTAACACGACAAAAACACGGGAATAATAACATATAAATGAATGGCCTGAATTAAACTTAAGTTAATTTAAGCTAAACTACGCCCAGACACTGTGACTCTTACTATGAGATGCTTCGTGGCAAGGTTGTAGAGTGTTTGTCGATGAATGGTTTTTCCTCCTCCAGGAGGAAAAAGAAAAGTGTGAGGCTGCTGCTGTTTCGGCGTCGCTGGTGAGCGGCTGCTGTTTCGGCCCGGCTCGCTGCAGAGAGGAGGGCCTGTGGTTTCCAACGTCGGCTGAGACACGTGTCGGTTCGTATCTCCCGGTAATGGTCGGTGAAGGAAGATTGTTTGGTCTCCCTAGTACCGTAGCGTGTACACGAAGGGGGGGAGCGGCTCGCGGGCCGAGGCCTTAACTCAGAAACGACGTGGTCGGTTTTCGACCAGCGAAATGGCACGTCCGTGCTGAGATGAGTGGGGGTTGAGGTCGAACGGGTCCTCTGGTGATTCTTCTTAGAGACCAGACGGAAGTCCAGAGCGAAGAGAGCGATTTTGGGCTGCGTTGCCGCTTATAAGCGGGTCTCTGCGCACAGCGGGAGACGGCTTGTCGGCCAATGAAAGGTCCACCTCCGCGGTGGACCGAAGGTGGAGGTGTGGTCATCTCAAGGGGGCAAGGATCAGACCCTAGGTCATTTGTGAGGAGGGGAGGCCCATGTGAGGGACTCAACCAGCCAGGAGGTGGCGCCAGAACCCCAACATCCCCCCTTTGGTCTGAAGAGCGGGATGCTGGTCACGGTCTTTAGAGCAAACCAAGGGCTGGCACTTACATCCATGTGATGGGGAAAAACTGTCCATATATTCCTGAGAACCTGAAGAGGTTAGAGTCTAACCAGGGGTGTCAAACATACGGCCCATACATATTATTATTTTTTTTACAAAAATTAAAAGTTAGATGTGAAAATAAAAATATCCCCATGGTCGAAATTATGAGATAGAAAGTCGAAGTGATGAGATAGCATGTTGTCTGTGTGCCGACATTAAAACTATCACAACAGGTGGACAGGAGATGCAACAGCCCACAAAGAGGATTTCCAACAAGTGATCGTGCCTTTCTCAACATGCGTACTTCTCTGCACTTGTAAACTCATGGACTTGTGAAACGTCATCAGTCTCAGCCCAAGTACTGTTCCAATTCAAAGTTCACATCGAGCGGAGATGTTTGAGTATAAAAAAACTTTGAGTTGAGCCATTCGCGCCGCCGGTCTCACCGGGGGCTATTTGTGTTCATTCGCACTGGACGCGTCGGAGAGGGGGCGGGGCTTATCGCCCTGAAAGCCGTTCAACTGTCCGCCATTAACCATGGAAAAAATAACCTCTATTTCTGCTTAGTACGTGTTGTGGAAGTCACAGATATCCCGGGAAACTAAACTAAATATGTTAGGAGTGGTTACATTTACAACCGGCCCTTTGAGGGCGACCGTGATGCTGATGTGGCCCCAGAGTGAAAATGAGTTTGACACCCCTGGGTTAGACAGTCCAAGTATTCCTGGGATCAAAAGCAGTGGTTAACAGGCAGTGTTCAATGTTCAGAGTTCAGAGTTCACTGGTGTCTGGTTGCTAACGAAGGTGGCATCTGGGCAGATGACTTTAACTACTTTTTCCCTACATCTACTATCATACACAATTCAAATCATAGGTGAGCAAAACATTATTCCCAAATAATTCAATCGCTAATATGATGTTGTGATACTTCAAGCATTGCGGTATAGTGTCAAAGAAAGTAACAACCCAAATGAAACAAAAACAAAACACAAAGGATAAAAAGAAAAGAGGTCGAAAGAAGGGAAGCAGAGGAGGGATACAGTGGTTACTGATTCTACTCCTAGACAGGACTGGAGACCGTCAGCAGAGCGGTCGCCGGGTGGCTAACACGTGGAGCTCCGTATAGGAGGGAATCCAGTCTGTTCTGTAGCTTCTGGATGTATTTGTACATAATATGTGCGACGATTGCTGTGATTATCCAGCCACTAAGAAGGAGTCCCAAGGCTAGCATGCTGAGGTTGTTTGCCTGATAGGGGTTGGACCTAATCAAATGGTTAAACAATGTGGTAGTGAGTCCAGTGGGTTTGAGGCTGAACTGGACCAATTTCGTCCCTTCTGTTAGAAGCTGCTGTTGAATGTTATCATCAATGGTGAGGTTGTGACCCTTGAAGGCTTCCATAATCTCAATCTCTACATTGTGTGTGTCTGGGTTGAGGTAATGGAGGACGATGTCATTGATGTGCACGGTGGCTCCTTGTGGAACTGTCAAAAAGAATGTCTGATTTGGTAAAGTTAGCTTAGTGGCGGTGTCGTGGCGATCGTAGGATACGAGGACTTCGGTGGCGAGGGTGCTAACCAGCCATTTGTTGCCTGCTCGTTCTACTCTCGTCTCCGTACCATCATCCTTGACGGACAGACTACCTCTGCACCTCTGTTCAGGGGACTCGGCTCTCAAGCCGCAGAGGTAGCCTGTTATGTCTCTAACGAAAGGGTTGCTCGGGCAGACTCAGTGGATGTCTTTAGTTTTTGTACACATGCCTAGGTTGGGGATGAGGTAGAGGGAGAGATCGTCGTCATGGTAAGCACGGATTGGCGGTGTTGTGAGGTGTACATGTGTATCACCTTTCCAGAATCCGACATTCAAAACTGACTTCATTCGATATACATTTTGTCTCTCTATGATTGGTAGATTCAGAATGAATCCTATTTCTAGGTTCTTTGGATCTACTGATATCGGGATGGCGCTGCCAAGACTATAAGCTAGATGTACCTGTGATGGTTGCACAACAGTAGTGGTCGCAGATCTAAGGATTTTGTCAACAAGGTCCAAAGGGACCAGATAGGGTGGGATTTTCCCACTGGTCAAGCTATTGACCGATGAGCTGATTTCTCTGATGAGATCCTGCATTAAATCTCGTACTACTCGTACATAGGTTATGTCTTCTTGGACTACTTCGGAGAGGGTAGCTAAGGCATGCAAGGTGTTATTGAGGAGAGCAGAATGTAAGTTTACAGTGACGATGGTTCCCTGAAGGGTTTTACCCAGGCCCTGTAACTGTGCTTGTTGGAGTTGGATTCGCTGTTGGATCTCTGGCATTTATTTGTCAAGTTCGCCAATGTGTCTTTGGAGCGCGCTCAGGCTAATGGAGTTGGCGGCCGAGAGGCCGATGGAAAAAAGGGACCCAATGGCCATCAGTACCACGGGGAGTTTCACGTCCCAGTCTCTGCCACTGTTAACATACTTCTTGAGCATGCTGACAATGGTGCGGTTGGCCCGTTCGACCTGACCGGAGGACTGGGGGTGGTACGAAATGTGGAATTTGGATTAAATTCCCAAGATGTCGTACACGCTAGTCATGACGTGGGAGGTGAAATGGGTACCTTGGTCTGAATCGATGGAGAGGGGTAAACCCCAACGGCTGAACACGTGGTTCAGTATCTGGTTTCGAATGCTTTGAATAGCCGGGTCTCGTTCCTGCATCGTGACCAAGTCTGTGTCGCCTGGTTTGCGTCCCAGGTGCAAGGTCTGGAGGCACGACTGCGGATTCTCTGCTTTCTCTTTGGTTTGCCGCCGAGTGATCGCATTCACTGCGTACGTTTGGGGGCTTGGGAGCCAGCTTTCCTGGAACTCCCAAGGCGTGCCTTGTTCAGCCCCCACTTTGGCGAGGCGGTCCGCCTCATCGTTCCCGTCCCTATCAGGGCCGGAGGTTTGGGAATGACCCTTTATCTTCTTCCAGTAAATTGTCATCCCCTGGGTTGTCACAAGCTGATCGCATGTGAGGAAGAGCTCTGAATGTTTGACCTCTTTGTTTCGAACATTTTTCATGCCGTTCGCCTTCCACGTAGGGAAGTGAGAAATGAAACTGGCGAGCATAATTAGAGTATGAGCAGATCACCAGCTGTACAACCGCTTGCCTAGTGGCCTGTTGGAGTGCGATGAGTGCTGCTGCAATCTCTGCATATTGGCTCGACTTTGATCCGAGTTGGTAGCAGGGTGGCTCGTTCGTTTCGAAGCCCACCCATTTCATACCGACTCCAGCGCGGATCTGGCTCTCGTGTGGAATGAGCAGCCGTCCACATAGACCTTCAGGAGGCCTTGGCAGATGTTCTCATCATAGTAATGATGGTTGGATGGAAGCGATGGGGTTGTGATGATTGAAGATTGGGAGCTTGGCTGTTCTTCACAGTCGCAGTGTTGGCACTGCACAAGACCCTGGCCCAGAGCCATCTTGTGGTTCTGGGCGTACTTAATCTCAACATCATAGCCTTGCAACGCCATCATCCAGGATGCGATACGACTGTTAGAGACTCGACCCTCTCTCAGTCGCTGACTGTTCAAGAATACGACCGGTTGGTGGCAAGTCTCGATGATGACTTTCTGACCTCCGATGTAGCTACGGAAATGTTCCACAGCCCAAACGGTGGCAAGAAGGGCCTTTTCGCAGTCGGAGAACTTAATCTCGATGGTGCTTAAAGGTCGGCTGGCGTAGGCAACGACCCGCTGGTCGGTGTCGTATTTCTGTGCCAAAGCAGCGCTAAGGCACTGGGAAGAGAAGCTGGCCTCAAGATGGAACTCTTTGTCTTTGTCTGGGTAGGCCAGACAGGGGGCGGAGCAGAGCTTCTCCTTCATTTGGCGGAAGGATTGCTCTTGGGGTCCACCCCATTCGAAAGGGCTATCTTTGCGCAGAAGCTCCGTGAGGGGTCTGGCTATTTCTGCGTAGTCCTCCATGAACTGCCGTGAATAGTTGCAGACACCCAGGAAGCTCCTGAGTTCCGACACGTTTGTCTGAGCTTTGATGTTTCAGATGGCTTGTATCCTCTCTGCCAGAGGTTCAATGCCGTCTGCGCCCACCGTGAGCCCCACGTACTTGACCTTAGTCCACTGGCCTTTGGTGATAGCCAGTTTAGCTCCTGCGGCGGCGAGCTGGCCGAGAACATGGCGGATCTCAGCCAGGTGTTCCTCAAAGGTCCGACTCCTCTTGAGGATGTCGTCCACGTATATGAGGTTTCCACGAGCGGCGACGTCGGCCATCGCTTTGTGGCGGAAGATGTTGAATTCTGAGGGCGAGTTCGAGTACCCAAACGGGCAGCGGTTCCAATTGTACTGGCGATTGCCAAAGGAAAAGGCAAGCTTGTATTGGTCGACTGGGTCGACTCTCATGGTCCAGAACCCATTGGCTATGTCCACCGTTGAGAAGAAACAGGCCTCTTTTACCTTTGCCAGTTCTTGATCCAGGTGGATCATTGGCCAACGGGAGGGGGGAACCTGCTTGTTCAGTGGGCGGTAGTCGAGGGTAATATGCCATTTGCCAGTTGGCTTCAGCACTGGCCAGATGGGCGAGTTGTACGTTGAGTTGCACTCCCTGATGATTTGCTTTTCCAGCAATTTGTCAAGGATCTCTTGAATCGAGTCATAGACGGCCAATGGGATTCTGTACTGACGTACAAAGGTTGGTTGGGCCTGTGGGTCGGTAGGGATGCGAACCGTGTGGAGGTCGGTGACTCCGCAGTCGTGGGAGTCTTTTGAAAAGATCTCCTGAAACTCGCGGAACAAGTGTCGAAGTGCGTCTCTCTGAGTTTCTGTTATCAGAGCGTCCGACTTCGTGAGCTGTTGCTCCATCTCTGCCTCAAAGCCAGGGTACGGTTCGTTGGTCGGTGAATCCGCACCCGTGACCGCGGAGGTCGAATCTCCTGGTGGAGTAGTGAGGGTGTACACTATCATGTCGCCGCCAGTACTCGGGGAAGCGTCGTGGATTGCTTCGCTCTGTAGCATTTCATGATGGACGATGGTGATCATTTTGGTCGGAAAGGTGTAAAGAAGGCCATTCAGTTCATCCTCTCTAGCTACGGATGGGGGCAGCTCCCCTATGACAGGGACTGTGAGTTCAAAGTCGTGGAAGGACTGGTCAACCAGTATCCCCAATGGTTGCCCTCCCGTCACCTGGATCGGTGAGTAGGTCAGGTTCTGAACCAGTATGTAGGCTGAACGATTGTTCACCTCAAGCAGGGGCATACCACAGACTGTCAAGTTCAGTTCCCAAAAGCGGGGCAGCGGTTGGAAGAAAGCCTGTTCGCTAGGCAGCGTCTGTCCCTTAAGGATGACGAGGTGTATGGAAACTCCGGCAGTGCGGGCGGGCACTGTCGTGCCAGTTTCACTGGAGACTTGACACGCCTGGGGGATAGTTTGCCCCGATACCATGTGTTCGGGTTCGGTGGTGAGGGGGTAATGCTCAGCGCTACCCTGGGACCACAGAACTTGGTGGACTGTGTCCAATACAGCACCAAGTCTTACTAGCAGGTCTGCGCCGACAAAGAACGGGGGATGGAGTCGAGGGACCACACTGATCAGGTGCGTCACCTGTTTACCTCCAATCCGTACGTGGAGGGCACACACCCCGATGGCTTTGAGCATCGTTTGCGGTGATTCAGCTGACAGAAGCCGGTGGCTTCGCTGAACAAAGACTGGCGGTGGATTTTGTTGGCAGAGCGTGTTGAACACGTCTTGGCTGACAGCTGATTTTTCAGACCAGAGGGCTAGGAGAGCCTCTGGATTCATGATGCCATTGAGGTGTACGCCTCCAGTCAAGCGGGGGGCGTACAATGCTGAAGTTGGGTTTTCCAACGAGCAAAGGAAAGACTGGTGGTCACGGGGCAGGTTCTCATGGTTTGGCTGCGACGGTCCCAGGTCCGCAGGCGGAGCGGGCTGCGCTGAGTCTCTGGCAGGCACAGGGGCGCCGGCAACTTGTTTTCATGAATGATGGCGACTTGTCCGTCTGGAACTGACGCGTCACCAGTAAGGTTCAGGGGCCTAGGTGTGTCTACTTGTGCCCAAATGTGTCCCTGATGACAGTCAATGAGCGGGGCCAATCGGTCCTGGCCAAGGAGTAAGGGTTCGGTGTCTAGGATGCAGACATGAATGGGATGCTTGATAGTCATTCCCTGAAAGGCGATGTCAACCCAGACACATTTGGTGATGGGCGACTTATCTTGGGTGTAGCTGGTGATGCTGACCGCGCACGTTTCGCTTTGCAGCGTCGTGCCACGGGAATGCATTGCTCCAGCTACCATCAAGAGGGTACATGAGGCTGATTTCTGACCCAGAATCGAGTAGAGCAAGAGTGTTATGGCCTCCCAGTGTGACTGAGATGTATATACGACAGGCCCTGCCTTTGCGGACAAGGTCACCCAAGAAGGTCATGGAACGGGGAGGTGCGAAGTCGGGAGTGGCCGTTTCCGGGAGTGTGCTGATGGCTCTTCCCCAACCTACAAAGTAGACTTTGGCGGAAGAGGAAGAAGTCTCTCGGCTTAGTCAGGCGGGCGGCAAGTTGGGATTGGGTTTCCCTGGCGGGGTTGGTGGTTTCCCCGGGGCGTGGCCTTCCCCAACTGCTTGACTGCCTCTTGCACATACTTACGGATTAGGCTCTCCAGCTCAGGCTTTTCAGCTTCCCTTGCAGGGAGGTTGCGAGCCTGTCCGTTGTACCTACCTGGTTGTGGAGGGTTGCGTTCAACCCTCCATGGTGGATGCGATGTGGGTTGCTGCCTTGGCCTTACCTGGTTGCGACCTTGGGGGTGTCTCTCACCCCCCTGGTTGCGTTGGTCCTCCGACCGCCATGCTCGTTGGTTTCTCAAGGGTGGCCGAGAGTCTCTGGCCCAAGGCCTTTCATTGCCTTCCAATGCTAGGTCAGAGTCTCCGGACTGTTGGATGCCCAGGACTCTGGCAGTGTCTTCATGCTTCTTCATAGGCCATGCGCGTGTCTCCCATGCCAGTTGTGCATATTTCACATATATATATACACATACATAGATACATATATATATATACACATACATAGATACATATATATATATACACATACATAGATACATATATATATATACACATACATAGATACATATATATATATATATACACATACATAGATACATATATATATATATATATATATATATACACACATATATATATATATACATATACACACATATATATATATACATATACACGTATATATATACATATACACACATATATATACATACATACATACATACATACATACATATATGTATATATATATATATATATATATATATATATACGTATATATATATGTATATATATATATATATACGTATATACATATATATATATATATACATATATATACATATATATATATATATACGTATATACATATATATATATACTGTCAAGAAGAGTTGAGCCCACAGAGCTGCCTCGGTAAACATGTTGGCACATTCAAGGGAGAGTCAGGATATAAAAGCACAAAGCATATACTCAGAATAAAGTGTAATCGAAAGATAAAGTGTATGAATTATATAACGAAATGTTTAATCAATATGTAACGAATGTGTAATGCATAGAGTGATTTAACAATTGTAATAAGTGTTTAACAAATGTCTTGTGTAACCGGAGCTGCGATAAAAGTGTTTGTCAGGATGACTTGGCAGAAAATAGGAAACAGATGTTATGGGTGGGGTTAGGAAAAGACTGTTGCAAGAGATGAGTCATAGAGGCATGATACAGGATGAAGCCTGGACATGTCCGGACATGTTTGAACCCAACGCCCTCTCCAGAGGGTGGGGGGATGAGATCATGTATTGAACAGGAGTGGGCTGACAGCCCAAATGATGGATAAAAGGAGTGACTTGCAAACGGCAAACTGGGATTTCGACACGGGTGCCGTCCAAGTGCACCGATGAGGAGATACGGACGATCGCAACTGATGTATTGAGGACTTCGTCTCTGTACACGGAAAGAAGACCGCTGTTCGTGGACAATAAGATTTAAAGACGGAGGTTTCCTCTCCCCACTGCTCGATTCTTAACAACTGGACAACGGAGAAGACGCAGCAGCCCTAGAAAGACTTTGTACTGAGCCTTGAGGACTGTTGAACGGACTTCGCTGCGAGAGCAGGAGGACTGAGGGTCCGGCCGGACCTTCGTTCCTAACAACTCCAAAAGAACCTTTTCATCGCACCATTGAAAATCCAGCTCCAACCAAGCCGTCTCGGCATCTAAAACTAATGAGTGTAATCGAAGAAGAAAATTAACGTAACGAATCAAGTGTAGTAACTTTTTATGTGAGCTGTAGCTTAACCCTTGCAAACTAACTAAATATAACCTGCAATAAATATCTAATCTGCATTTAAAGTAAATTTCTCAAGTGCATTCATTTGCTCAGGTAGTAAAAAGTTCCTCGTGGCAGTAAAAAGTTAAAGCCATTGTATGTCTAATAACTGAGTTCTGAAAGGTTATCCTAGAGACCGAATCCACTTAACAACCCCTTACGGTTTTAGAAAGAAGTAATCCTAGCCGTTAAAACCTAACCTGGCATTTACCAAGAGCACGGATCCATAAGAGGGAAGCTGCCATAACCGACGCGACTGGTGGGAGCGCCCGGGGCCAGGACTGGTCTCTCAGCCGAGCGCGCTCAGACCGGAGGAAGCAGGGTAGACGTCGGGAGTAACGGCAGTTAGCGGAGCCAGGCGAGTTCCCTCGCAAGAACACCAGCTCGACAATCTTTTAATAGAGAGCTGAGTCAGTAAGTAGCCCCGTATCGGGCCAGAAGTACCCCAGGATCTAACACGTGGCGCCCATAACGTGGGGCTCGACGGAAAAGGAGTACGTTGAGTCCAAAAGAAGAACCCCGGCAGCCAAGAGAGGCTGTCGTTCGTGTACGAAAAGACCTGAGGTGAGGCGTTGGAGTAGAAAGTAAAGCTGCCCAAGCCTCGAAGAAGTCCGATTGCGAGACATCCACGAATCGAAGCTGTGTGTGGTATTTACAAGCCAACACAGGAGAAGAATATTGCAAAAGGGAGGGGGGTTATCTTGCTCCCCTCACCCTTGAGTCAGGAATGGTGGCTGCAGTGGTAGGGTGTGAAGGACCCCCGAAAGGCAAGAAAGAAGTGGGAGAGTGGCTGCGTTGGTGGCTCGAGGTAATGAGTCATTAAAGGAAAAATAGTCACCATTATTAGCCCGTCCAAAGAATACGACTCAGTCGTGAAGATGCTGGCTACAGAAATGGGAGCGGGGGGGCTAACTATAAAGCAGAAAGTCAAAGCCACCTCCCGCTACCAAGAAAATAAAAAAGAGCAAGACGCAATAGCGGCATACATAACCAAACAACCATGTTACACTGAGGCTGCCAGCGACGATCGGATCAGCACCAACGGGGCCGAGGTCTCCGTGGGCTCCCAGTCAGAGGAGTCCTCGGGGTCCGAAAGAGAGGAAGACCAGGACAGCAGCGAGAACGGGGAAATCTCGGAGGGGGATGAAGTGAGGGAAGACTCAACGCTGAACAGAGGCGATGAGTACCAACTGCTCCCGCCTTCCATCGGAACCGGGACTCCCGCTGCAGTAAGACAGGTCCTGAAGGAGTACAAGGACCCAGTGCCGGGGCGGCCCAAGAAAGCTCAGGCTAAGACAAGACACGTTCGCTCCCCGAGCCCAGAAGAGCATCTTCCAAAATTGAAAAAGATGCCCGACGGTAAAATATGCGAACCAGACAGGGTTAACCGCATATAACCACTACGGAGAGCCGTGGGACATAGACAGCCATGGACTGGTTGTCTTAACCAACTCACATCTGAAGTCTCATATCTCCCGGTTCAGAAAGAGACTGGTAAAAGAGGCAGGCAAACCCTACCAAGACGAACTTGAGGAGCGCTGCAAGGGATATAGAGAGAACCACCCATCAGTAGTGGTTACAAGCGGCGGAACATCAAGCCATTATGCGGTGCTACACGTACCGATCAAAAGATATGAGGATGGCGAAGATCAGGACACCTATCGGGACGACAGAGGAGGCATTAGAAAAAGGTGTCACCCGAGCAAGCGAGATGTCCTTCAAAAGAGTCGTTATATGTAACGACGGGGCCAGGTCCGGCAACCTACCCTGGGAGGTAGCAGAAGAAGCGGCCATGAGGATTATGCGCCTCCTGATGAAAGCTCCCCACGGTTGGAGCAATATTCAGGAGTTGGTGATAGTCACCTCGGCGGCCCAATACCACGAGCGAAAAGAGAAAATACTGAGACCCCTCTAAAAGACTGAGGGGCCAAACAACTGGAGGGCAGGACAGCCAAAATACGAGGACGAAAACGCCCCAGCTGTGAAAGCAGTTCTGCCACGGCTCCCGTCATCAGCAGGATTAAAGAAAGAAGCGGCAGAACAGAGGGGCTACCAGGAATCGACACCCGGTCCCTCGAGACGAGAAGAGCGACGTCCACAGGTCAGCTCAAGCCAGGAGAAACCTCCAAAGAAAAAAGAAACTCCAATCACCTCTCCCCGGGAAGTAGCGGTGCAGACCGAAGTGGAAACCCCCGTGCAAAACAGATCACCGCGTGGGATCACCAGCCCGGCAGAGTCCGTCGGCCTGCAGAGAATGCACTACGCCGGAGGAGGAGGAGAAGAGTCCATCCTAAGGTTCCTAAGTCCAGACGGGATCAGGGAGAGTCCCAGAACTCCAAAGAGAACGCCAGAACCAACTCAGCCGGCCTCGCCATCCGCAGAACCAGAGAGGGAGGGCGAGGAAAAAACCGCAGCTGAAAGTTCAGACGACGAAGACACGGTGCAAAGCCTGACTTCAATCGAATACGAGGCCCCGGGAGGAGTGACAGACCTGAAGAGGGGAAGCAGAAAAGGCAAGAAGAACGCGCTGCCCCTTCTTTCAGTGTACACGGCTTCGCAGAAACTCGCCAGAGACGAACAATACGGGCCCATGACCACCAAAGACGGAAGAAAAGCCTATGTTCCAGAGGTCAATCAAACAGGTTATGATGTACCAGAAATATGGATGCACGACCTCGAGGGATTGAAAGGAACGATGGTCTACGCAACAAAAGGAGAATGGGCGAATTTTCTGATGACCCCGACCTACGGCTCCCTCGCAAAAGCCACGGAGCTGACGGGTAACTTTCGCACGGGCTTTGTGGCGATCGTGTACGACGTCATGTTGCGACGCCTGAAGAAAGCAGCCTACAAGCTGGCAACGGAGGAAGAAAAGGCGCTGAGGCAAGACATCTCGGACAGCGAAGACGAACAGCCACCTCAAGGGCAGGGCCTCGCACGAAGCAGCTGCCTCACCACCGCTGAAGAAAATGACTGCATAACAAAGATGCAAGCTTCCACCCAGAGCTTTGGTGAGTTCAAAAAGATCAAGGCGATGGTGGCCAACCGAGACCCAAAAGAATCAGTGCAAGAATATCTGACGCAGAAATGGCTTATGGTAAAAGCCAGCTCCACAAACGATGAGGCGAAAAGATTGTGGCTGGCCCATGTGACGGACCAACCGATGGGTCCCGAAGAAACCGCGGAACAGCACTATCGAAGATTAGTGCTGGAAGACTGCGAAGATGAGGAGTCACACATCGACAAGGCAAGAAAAAGCTTAGAAAAAGGGCAAACTCTCACCCAGGCGTGGTACGCCTTGCGACAGGCGATTCCGCCAGAAAGAAGTGTGCAAGCCCTTAGGAAGCTGACAAAGGGCCTAATGAATGACATCGATTTCGTGACCCTAAACATCAACAAAAGTACCACAGAACAAATCCAAGAAACAGTAAGAAAGTGGGATTTGAAGAAAAAGCACTTGGAAGAGAAAAGAGAGAAAGGAAACCAACCGAAGCCGCCGGCTCCCGGGCCCTCGTATGACAATGCGAGGCCCACCGAGGGACCCGGCCCTTCACAGACACCAAGAAGGCAGACAGGAGGATTCCAGAGGGGTCCACAAGGCTACCAAGGCTACCAGTGAGAGCCAGGAGCCCAGAGGGGTCCGCAAGGCAACCAAAGGGAGCAGGGTGCTCAAAGGCAAGAAGGATTCCAGAGGCAGGGCGTTTACCACAGGACCCCGCCGGATCAACAACAGGAGGGGCCACGGCCCCCACCAGCCAACAAGAGCGGTTATCTCTCTTCCGAGGATTACAACAAGCTGACGACAGAGCAGAAACAGGCCCTTCGTGTCTCCCGCATGGAAGCTGGGAGCGAAGGGCAGAGAAAGTAATGGCTAAGCGGGCGCGGGTCACAGTGGATCATGCCTATTGGGTGGGGGACGACATATACACCAACATGGATGGAATCCCCTATCAGGTAGATACTGGTGCCGAAGTGTCAATGACCCGCAAATGCCTTGAAACAAAAGGACACCTGACTGTTCAACTAGCCGACGGAACCATCAAAAAGATTCCGTTTGGCGTCTGGAAAGGAGTTGTATGGGCTCTAGGACCCTACAATTTAATGATGATAACAGAC
This sequence comes from Melanostigma gelatinosum, assembly GCF_949748355.1. NCBI lineage: Eukaryota > Metazoa > Chordata > Actinopteri > Perciformes > Zoarcidae > Melanostigma > Melanostigma gelatinosum. Next base: position 29,543,951 of record NC_136634.1, on the reverse strand, counting down.
CTAAAAGAGTTGCATAGCAGCCCAGAAAATCGAACCCCAATACAACAGCGACTCAGAATCCTCGGGGCAAAACTAATCCAAATGGGATCGTTATCACAGGAGTGGTACAAATCAGTGAACATTCCAGAAGTGACCAAGCAACAAATCGAAGACAGCGACTTTTCCCCAGAGGGAAAAGAAACGCTAGAAGACATACTTTCCAAAGCCGGAGTGGCTAGATTAAAAAATGACTGTGGAGACATGGGTGCGTACACCCACACCATAGAAGGGGGTGTACACCCGCCCGTCCGCCAATACCCCCTGAATCCAGGGGCAGTTGCAGAAATGGACCTGATAGTCACGGAGCTCAGCGAACTAGGAGTGGTGCGCGAGGAGCCAAATCCCATCACAAACAGCCCAATACAGGCAGTCAAAAAGCCTGAGTCATCGGGAGGAGGATGGAGACCTGTTATCAACTTCAAGGCCCTCAACCGCAGGACTGTCGCCAACCGAGCCAGCCTGATCAACCCCCAATGGACGCTGAAAACACTAAGACTAAAGAGGTACAAATCCTGCATAGATCTGGCAAACGGATTTTTCTCGTTGAGGCTAGCCAAAGCCTCCCAAGGCAAGACAGCGTTCACCCACAAAGGTAACGCGTACGTCTGGGAACGGCTACCGCAAGGCTACAAAAACTCTCCGAATGTTTTCCAGTCGGCCGTAATGGACATACTTGACGGCCTAGAGACAACAATCTACATCAGGGGTGTCAAACTCATTTTCACTCTGGGGCCACATCAGCATCACGGTCGCCCTCAAAGGGCCGGTTGTAAATGTAACCACTCCTAACATATTTAGTTTAGTTTCCCGGGATATCTGTGACTTCCACAACACGTACTAAGCAGAAATAGAGGTTATTTTTTCCATGGTTAATGGCGGACAGTTGAACGGCTTTCAGGGCGATAAGCCCCGCCCCCTCTCCGACGCGTCCAGTGCGAATGAACACAAATAGCCCCCGGTGAGACCGGCGGCGCGAATGGCTCAACTCAAAGTTTTTTTATACTCAAACATCTCCGCTCGATGTGAACTTTGAATTGGAACAGTACTTGGGCTGAGACTGATGACGTTTCACAAGTCCACGAGTTTACAAGTGCAGAGAAGTACGCATGTTGAGAAAGGCACGATCACTTGTTGGAAATCCTCTTTGTGGGCTGTTGCATCTCCTGTCCACCTGTTGTGATAGTTTTAATGTCGGCACACAGACAACATGCTATCTCATCACTTCGACTTTCTATCTCATAATTTCGACCATGGGGATATTTTTATTTTCACATCTAACTTTTAATTTTTGTAAAAAAAATAATAATAATAAAAATATTTTTTTTTATTTTTTTATTTTTTTTTGCTGGCGGATTCGCGGGCCACATAAAATGACGTGGCGGGCCGGATGCGGCCCGCGGGCCGTATGTTTGACACCCCTGATCTACATCGATGATGTATTCATTGCAGATGACACCGAAGAAGAACATCTGCAAAAATTGAGAAAAGTCACAGAACGACTAACAGCGGCAGGCTTGAAATTGAATCTGAAAAAATGCCAATTTGGACGATTCCAAGTGAACTACCTGGGGTTCCAGGTCTCCAACGACCTGGGACTCTCGGACGGATTCCGGGAAAAAGTGGAGCAGATCGACCCACCTACCTCGCTGAACGAACTACAGAAGGTGCTGGGACTCTGCAACTACGTTAGGGACCATGTCCCTAGCTACCAGAAGTATGCAAGACCGCTGTATGTAAAACTAAGAAAAGAAAAGCCAGAAGACGCCCACAAGAAGTGGGAATGGACCGCAACGGATCAAAACAGTTTGGAAAACCTGCGGACAGCCATTAAAGACGCTTTGAGGCTGGAGCCACGAAGCCTTACAACGAAGCTGGTGGCAGAGGTCAGTTGCAACGACGACGACGCAGTGGTAAAAGTGTGCAACGAGGGCGGGGGAATAGTCACTTTGTGGAGCTACACCCTGTCCTCCGTGGAAAAGAAATATCCAGCAGAACAGAAGGAGTTGGTAGTTCTGGCAAGGTATTGGAGCACCCTGAAAGACCTTGCTCAGGGGCAGGGCAACAGGGTCCTCACGCAAAGCCAGGTCCATCGATTCCTAAGAAAAGCCACGGTAGAGAGCACGAAGGCGACGAACGCAAGGTGGGGACGTTGGGAAGACATCCTGCTGGACCCAGACCTCGAAATCGGCCCTGCACAACCCGTGAGTAAGAAAAAGACGACACAGGACGAGACGCCATCCGAACCGTTAGAGTGGACTCTATACACCGACGGCTCGCGAAAAGGACAAGACGAGAAAGCCTACTGGGGCTTCATTCTCAAGCACAATGAGAAGGAGCGCTCCAGACAACGAGGCCAAGTCCCCGGCAGTGCCCAGACCAGGGAGGTGACAGCGATACTGGAAGGTTTGCTCGAGTTGGAGCGCAGAAGGGTGAAAAGAGCTAGAGTCATAACTGATAGTTATTACTGTGCTCAGGCCCTTAACGAAGACCTGTCCATATGGGAAGAAAATGGTTTTGAGAGTGCTAAAAACAAGAAAGTAGCTCACGAAAACCTATGGAGAAAAATAGCCGAATTGCGGCTAACAATGGAGCTCGAAGTGGTGCACCAGAGGGCCCACACGCGAGCAGGAACTCATTGGCAAGGAAACGAAGAAGTGGATCGTTTCGTCCAGATGAGACAAATTGTCTTTGTTGGGATCGAGAAGTGGGAAGATTTGCCCAAAGGACGGGTAGTCCCAGAAGAGAATGTGAAGGAGGTGGTGCAGGCAGTGCATGGAGCACTTGGACATGCAGGCACCGTTCCAACGCAAAGGGAACTGGAAAAGCAGCGACTCTGGATTCCTGAAAAAGAAGTCCGCAGAATCCTAAAAGACTGTGAGTTGTGTGGTCGATACAACGCAGGAAGGAGAGGACAAAGAGTGGGAGGACTCACCATTAAAAGTACCGTACCCTGGGGTTCTATCTGCATGGATGTGGCAGGACCCTTAGGGGTACCAGGTAAAAGTGGAGAAAAGTACCTGTTGGTGCTAGTGGACTCCATGTCAGGGTATGTAACCACAAAAGCAGTAA